>NW_025110919.1:0-601612 GCF_015476425.1 Leptopilina heterotoma
TTAGTAAATTTTGAACAAAATCAGCAATTTTTCCTTAAGATATTTTTTGTACAACAACAAACAAAAAAGTTAGAATTTTTTTTGCAAAAAAGTGCCAAAAATGAGGTTTATAGTGAGTGAAGCATTAGCCAAAACATTAAAAAAACATAAAAAACATGTCAAAACTATAATTTTTTTTTAGATGACAAATTTAGGTAAATATACAAAATTAGGACCAAAAAAGAACTCAAAATATGCCAAAATTTTGCTTTTTTTTAATTTTTTCGTAAAATTTGCTTTTTACATTCTCATCAAAAATGAGAAAGTCTTGGATTTGTGCGATTTTGAGCATTGTCTAATTTTGGTAAATCTTTACGTTTCATGACCCCCTGATTCCAAAAAAATGGTTTTTAAAAAAGTGTCTGTCCGTCTGTCTGTCTGTCTGTCGTCTGTAGGAAAAAACATTTGTCTCCACGATAACTCGAATAAATTTTTATGAATCGATTTGCAATTAGGAACTTTTTAGTCCATAAAAATGAAGCCTGAGTTTGTTTGACAGCTCATTTCGTCAAAAAATAAAAAAAAATACAAAATTTTGGAATTTGTCAAAATTTTGTATTTTTGACGCAATTTTCAAAAAATATTTTTTTTAAAATTTTTTCCTTAAATTTGGTACAAAAACAAACAACTTTTCCTTTAGACACTGACTTTCAGTACAACAAAAAACAAAATAGTTATGAATTTTTTGATATTTTTAAAATTTTCAAAATTTTGTATTTTTGACAATTTTCAAAAAAATATATTTTTCTATTTTTTCGTTGAATTTTGAACAAAATCAAGCAACTTTTCCTTAATATACTTTTTGTACAACAAAAAACAAAAAAGTTACGAATTTTTTTTCCAAAAAAGTGCCAAAAATTGAGGTTTATAGTGAGTGAAGCATTAGCCAAAACATTAAAAAAACGTTAAAAACATGTCAAAACTTTAATTTTTTTTTAGATGACAAATTTAGGTAAATATACAAATTAGGAACAAAAAAGAACTCAAAATATGCCAAAATTTTGCTTTTTTTTTTAGTTTTTTCGTAAAATTTGCTTTTTACATTCTCATCAAAAATGAGGGAAAGTCTTGGATTTGTGCGATTGAGCATTGTCTAATTTTGGTTAAATCTTTACGTTTCCTGACCTTCTGATTCCAAAAAAATGGTTTTTTAGAAAAGTGTCTGTCCGTCTGTCTGTCTGTCGTCTGTCTGTAAAAAAATTTGTCTCCACGATAACTCGAATAAATTTTTATGAACTCGATTTACAATTTAAGGAACCTTTTTTAGTCCATAAAAATGAAGCCTGAGTTCGTTGGACAGCTTATTTCGTCACAAAAATAACAAAAATTACAAAATTTTGAAATTTTCAAAATTTTGTATTTTTGACAATTTTTTCCTTAAATTTGGTACAAAAACAAACAACTTTTCCTTTAGACACTTTTCAGTACAACAAAAACAAAATAGTTATGAATCTTTTTTGATATTTTCAAAATTTTCAAAATTTTGTATTTTTGACAATTTTCAAAAAATATATTTTTCTATTTTTTCGTTAAATTTTGAACAAAATCAAGCAACTTTTCTTTAAGATACTTTTTGTACAACAAAAAACAAAAAGTTATGAATTTTATTTCCAAAAAAGTGCCAAAAATTGAGGGTTTATAGTGAGTGAAGCATTAGCCAAAACATTAAAAAAAACATTAAAACATGTCAAAACTATAATTTTTTTTTTAGATGGACAAATTTAGGTAATATACAAAATTAGGAACGAAAAGAACTCAAAATATACCAACATTTGCTTTTTTTTAATTCTTTCGTAAATTTGCTTTTTACATTCTCATCAAAAATGAGAAAGTCTTGGATTTGTGCGATTTTGAGCATTGTCTAGTTTTAGTAAATCTTTACGTTTCATGACCCCCCTGATTCCAAAAAAATGGTTTTTAGAAAAGTGTCTGTCCGTCTGTCTGTCTTTCTGTCGTCTGTCTGTAGAAAAATTTGTCTCCACGATAACTCGAATAAATTTTTATGAATCGATTTGCAATTTGAGGAACTCTTTTAGTCCATAAAAATGAAGCCTCAGTTTGTTGGACAGCTCATTTCGTCAAAAAATAACAAAATACAAAATATTGAAATTTTCAAAATTTTGTATTTTTGACAATTTTCAAAAAAATATTTTGTTTAAATTTTTTCCTTAAATTTGGTACAAAAACAACAACTTTTTCTTTAGACACTTTTCAGTACAACAAAAAACAAAAAAGTTATGAATTTTTTTTGCAAAAAAGTGCAAAAATTGAGGTTTATAGTGAGTGAAGCATTAGCCAAAACATTAAAAAACATTAAAAACATGTCAAAACTTTAATTTTTTTTTAGATGACAAATTTAGGTAAATATACAAAATTAGGAACAAAAAAGAACTCAAATATGCCAAAATTTTGCTTTTTTTTAATTTTTTCGTAAAATTGCTTTTTACATTCTCATCAAAAATGAGAAAGTCTTGGATTTGTGCGATTTTGGAGCATTGTCTAGTTTTAGTAAATCTTTACGTTTCATGACCCCCTGATTCCAAAAAAATGGTTTTTAGAAAAGTGTCTGTCCGTCTGTCTGTCTGTCTGTCGTCTGTCTGTAGAAAAATTTGTCCTCCACGATAACTCGAATAAATTTTTATGAATCGATTTGCAATTTGAGGAACTCTTTTAGTCCATAAAATGAAGCCTCAGTTCGTTGGACAGCTCATTTCGTCAAAAATAACAAAAATACAAAATATTGAAATTTTCAAAATTTTGTATTTTTGACAATTTTCAAAAAAATATTTTGTTTAAATTTTTTCCTTAAATTTGGTACAAAAACAAACAACTTTTTTTTTAGACACTTTTCAGTACAACAAAAAACAAAATAGTTATGAATTTTTTTGATATTTTCAAAATTTTCAAAATTTTGTATTTTGACAATTTTCAAAAAAATATATTTTTTCTATTTTTTTCGTTGAATTTTGAACAAAATCAAGCAACTTTTCCCTAAGTTACTTTTTGTACAACATAAAACAAAAAAGTTATGAATTTTTTTTGCAAAAAAGTGCAAAAAATTGAGGTTTATAGTGAGTGAAGCATTAGCCAAAACATTAAAAAAACATTAAAACATGTCAAAACTATAATTTTTTTTTTAGATGACAAATTTAGGTAAATATACAAAATTAGGAACAAAAAAGAACTCAAAATATGCCAAATTTTGCTTTTTTTTTAATTTTTTCGTAAAATTTGCTTTTTACATTCTCATCAAAATGAGAAAGTCTTGGATTTGTGCGATTTTGAGCATTGTCTAATTTTGATAAGTCTTTACGTTTCATGACCCCCTGATTCCAAAAAATGGTTTTTAGAAAAGTGTCTGTCCGTCTGTCTGTCTGTCTGTCTGTCGTCTGTCTGTAGAAAAATTTGTCTCCACGATAACTCGAATAAATTTTTATGAATCGATTTGCAATTTAGGGAACTTTTTTAGTCCATAAAAATGAAGCCTGAGTTCGTTGGACAGCTCATTTCGTCTAAAAATAAAAAAAATACAAAATTTTGGAATTTTCAAAATTTTGTATTTTATTTATTTATTTATTTATTATCTTACACGGGAATTTCCCTTTCGTACAAAAGTACTTATAATAATAATGTTCTATAGTTCATACAAGATTGAAAATTCTATTTCTTAATTGATTAATGAAAGTAGTTAAAAGTACACCGTAGAAGTCAATAGTATTATGAAAGTCATTAGCCTCTCTGGACAATCTAGGAACCACCGAATTTAACATAAAATTAGTTCTGTGTATTGACTGCTTGAGTAGAGTCGGATTTCTGGGAGATTTAAAAGGAACAGTGAAATTTAATAATGATAATAAAGGTGGGCAGTTTATAATACCATTAATTATTTTGAACAAAAAAAGTAAGTCAGAAAATAGAAATCTATTACTTAAGAGTGGGATACCCAAAATCCGTCTCAACTCAGAATAGTCATGACTATATTTGTCAAACGATATTCCCGCTCGCCACGCAACAAAACGCATGAATTTATTTTGAATTCTCTCCAGTTCAATTAGTAGATAGTCTTGATAAGGTGACCAAATAAGTGAGGCGAACTCAATAATTGGTCTAACTAACGAAAAATACAAAACCTTCATTGCCAATACATTCCTGAAATGAGTCATGCTCCTGGTGACAAAGCCCAAAGTTCTGGTTGCTTTATTAATTGTTAATAAAATATGAGATTTAAACTCCAGAGATGCGTCAAATAAAACTCCCAGGTCCCGAATCGTGGAAACTTTAGTAATAATTTGGTTACCAATAGTGTAGTCATAGTTAAGTGTGCTAGAACTTCTTTTAAATGAAATAATAAAACATTTTTTGTTGTTAAAGAAAAGCTTATTTTTAAAAGACCATTCAACAAGACAATTTTTGACAATTTTCAAAAAATATTTTTTTAAAATTTTTTCCTTAAATTTGGTACAAAAACAAACAACTTTTTCTTTAGACACTTTTCAGTACAACAAAAAACAAAATAGTTATGAATTTTTTTGATATTTTCAAAATTTTCAAAATTTTGTATTTTTGACAATTTTCAAAAAATATATTTTTCTATTTTTTTCGTTGAATTTTGAACAAAATCAAGCAACTTTTCCTTAAGTTACTTTTTGTACAACATAAAACAAAAAAGTTATGAATTTTTTTTGCAAAAAAGTGCAAAAAATTGAGGTTTATAGTGAGTGAAGCATTAGCCAAAACATTAAAAAAACATTAAAAACATGTCAAACTTTAATTTTTTTTTAGATGACAAATTTAGGTAAATATACAAAATTAGGAACAAAAAAGAACTCAAAATATGCCAAAATTTTGCTTTTTTTTTAATTTTTTCGTAAAATTTGCTTTTTACATTCTCATCAAAAATGAGAAAGTATTGGATTTGTGCGATTTTGAGCATTGTCTAATTTTGATAAATCTTTACGTTTCATGACCCCCTGATTCCAAAAAAATGGTTTTTAGAAAAGTGTCTGTCCGTCTGCCTGTCTGTCTGTCTGTTGTCTGTCTGTAGAAAATTTGTCTCCACGATAACTCGAATAAATTTTTATGAATCGATTTGCAATTTAGGGAACTTTTTTAGTCCATAAGAATAAAGCCTGAGTTTGTTGGACAGCTCATTTCGTCAAAAAATAAAAAAAATACAAAATTTTGGAATTTTCAAAATTTTGTATTTTTGACAATTTTCAAAAAATATTTTTTTAAAATTTTTTTCCTTAAATTTGGTACAAAAAACAACAACTTTTCCTTTAGACACTTTTCAGTACAATAAAAACAAAATAGTTATGAATTTTTTTGATATTTTTAAAATTTTCAAAATTTTGTATTTTTGACAATTTTCAAAAAAATATATTTTTCTATTTTTTTTCGTTGAATTTTGAACAAAATCAAGCAAATTTTCCTTAATATACTTTTTGTACAACAAAAAACAAAAAAGTTACGAATTTTTTTTCCAAAAAAGTGCCAAAAATTGAGGTTTATAGTGAGTGAAGCATTAGCCAAAACATTAAAAAAACATTAAAAACATGTCAAAACTTTAATTTTTTTTAGATGACAAATTTAGGTAATTATACAAAATTAGGAACAAAAAAGAACTCAAAATATGCCAAAATTTTGCTTTTTTTTAGTTTTTTTCGTAAAATTTGCTTTTTACATTCTCATCAAAAATGAGAAAGTCTTGAATTTGTGCGATTTTGAGCATTGTCTAATTTTGGTAAATCTTTACGTTTCATGACCCCCTGATTCTAAAAAAATGGTTTTTTAGAAAAGTGTCTGTCCGTCTGTCTGTCTGTCTGTCTGTCGTCTGTCTGTAGAAAAATTTGTCTCCACGATAACTCGAATAAATTTTTATGAATTGATTTGCAATTTGGGGAACTTTTTAGTCCATAAAAATGAAGCCTGAGTTCGTTGGACAGCTCATTTCGTCAAAAATTAACAAAAATACAAAATTTTGAAATTTTGTATTTTTGACAATTTTCAAAAAAATATTTTTTTAAAATTTTTTCCTTAAATTTGGTACAAAAACAAACAACTTTTCCTTTAGACACTTTTCAGTACAACAAAAAACAAAATAGTTATGAATTTTTTTGATATTTTCAAAATTTTCAAAATTCTGTATTTTTGACAATTTTCAAAAAAATATATTTTTCTATTTTTTTCGTTAAATTTTGAACAAAATCAAGCAACTTTTTCTTAAGATACTTTTTGTACAACAAAAACAAAAAAGTTATGAATTTTTTTTCCAAAAAAGTGCCAAAAATTGAGGTTTATAGTGAGTAAAGCATTAGCCAAAACATTAAAAAAACATTAAAAACATGTCAAAACTATAATTTTTTTTTTAGATGACAAATTTAGGTAAATATACAAATTAGGAACGAAAAAGAACTCAAAATATACCAACATTTTGCTTTTTTTTTAATTCTTTCGTAAAATTTGCTTTTTACATTCTCATCAAAAATGAGAAATTCTTGGATTTGTGCGATTTTGTGCATTGTCTAATTTTGGTAAATCTTTACGTTTCAGGACCCCCTGATTCCAAAAAAATGGTTTTTAGAAAAGTGTCTGTCCGTCTGTCTGTCTGTCTGTCGTCTGTCTGTAGAAAAATTTGTCTCCACGATAACTCGAATAAATTTTTATGAATCGATTTGCAATTTGGGGAACTTTTTTAGTCCATAAAAATAAAGCCTAAGTTCGTTGGACAGCTCATTTCGTCAAAAAATAACAAAAATACAAAATTTTGAAATTTTCAAAATTTTGTATTTTTGACAATTTTCAAAAAAATATATTTTTAATTTTTTCCTTAAATTTGGTACAAAAACAAACAACTTTTCCTTTAGACACTTTTCAGTACAACAAAAAACAAAATAGTTATGAATTATTTTGATATTTTCAAAATTTTCAAAATTTTGTATTTTTGACAATTTTCAAAAAAATATATTTTTCTATTTTTTTCGTTAAATTTTGAACAAAATCAAGCAACTTTTCTTTAAGATACTTTTTGTACAACAAAAAACAAAAAAGTTATGAATTTTATTTCCAAAAAAGTGCCAAAAATTGAGGTTTATAGTGAGTGAAGCATTAGCCAAAACATTAAAAAAACATTAAAAACATGTCAAAACTATAATTTTTTTTTTAGATGACAAATTTAGGTAAATATACAAAATTAGGAACGAAAAAGAACTCAAAATATACCAACATTTTGCTTTTTTTTAATTCTTTCGTAAAATTTGCTTTTTACATTCTCATCAAAAATGAGAAAGTCTTGGATTTGTGCGATTTTGAGCATTGTCTAATTTTGGTAAATCTTTACGTTTCATGACCCCCTGATTCCAAAAAAATGGTTTTTAAAAAAGTGTCTGTCCGTCTGTCTGTCTGTCTGTCGTCTGTCTGTAGAAAAATTTGTCTCCACGATAACTCGAATAAATTTTTATAAATCGATTTGCAATTTAGGGAACTTTTTTAGTCCATAAAAATGAAGCCTGAGTTCGTTGGACAGCTCATTTCGTCAAAAAATAACAAAAATACAAAATTTTGAAATTTTCAAAATTTTGTATTTTTGACAATTTTCAAAAAAATATTTTTTAAAATTTTTTCCTTGAATTTGGTACAAAAACAAACAACTTTTCCTTTAGACACTTTTCAGTACAACAAAAAACAAAATAGTTATGAATTTTTTTGATATTTTCAAAATTTTCAAAATTCTGTATTTTTGACAATTTAAAAATAAATATATTCTTCTATTTTTTTCGTTAAATTTTGAACAAAATCAAGCAACTTTTCCTTAAGATATTTTTTGTACAACAAAAAACAAAAAAGTTATGAATTTTATTTCCAAAAAAGTGCCAAAAATTGAGGTTTATAGTGAGTGAAGCATTAGCCAAAACATTAAAAAAACATTAAAAACATGTCAAAACTATAATTTTTTTTTTAGATGACAAATTTAGGTAAATATACAAAATTAGGAACGAAAAAGAACTCAAAATATACCAACATTTTGCTTTTTTTTTAATTCTTTCGTAAAATTTGCTTTTTACATTCTCATCAAAAATGAGAAAGTCTTGGATTTGTGCGATTTTGTGCATTGTCTAATTTTGGTAAATCTTTACGTTTCATGACCCCCTGATTCCAAAAAAATGGTTTTTAAAAAAGTGTCTGTCCGTCTGTCTGTCTGTCTGTCGTCTGTCTGTAGAAAAATTTGTCTCCACGATAACTCGAATAAATTTTTATGAATCGATTTGCAATTTGGGGAACTTTTTTAGTCCATAAAAATAAAGCCTAAGTTCGTTGGACAGCTCATTTCGTCAAAAAATAACAAAAATACAAAATTTTGAAATTTTCAAAATTTTGTATTTTTGACAATTTTCAAAAAAATATTTTTTTAAAATTTTTTTTCTTAAATTTGGTTCAAAAACAAACAACTTTTCCTCTAGACACTTTTCAGTACAACAAAAAACAAAATAGTTATAAATTTTTTTGATATTTTCAAAATTTTCAAAATTCTGTATTTTTGACAATTTTCAAAAAAATATATTTTTCTATTTTTTTCGTTGAATTTTAAACAAAATCAAGCAACTTTTCCTTAAGATACTTTTTGTACAACAAAAAACAAAAAAGTTATGAATTTTTTTTCCAAAATGTGCCAAAAATTGAGGTTTATAGTGAGTGAAGCATTAGCCAAAACATTAAAAAATCATTAAAAACATGTTAAAACTATAATTTTTTTTTTAGATGACAAATTTAGGTAAATATACAAAATTAGGAACGAAAAAGAACTCAAAATATACCAACATTTTGCTTTTTTTTAATTCTTTCGTAAAATTTGCTTTTTACATTCTCATCAAAAATGAGAAAGGCTTGGATTTGTGCGATTTTGAGCATTGTCTAATTTTGGTAAATCTTTACGTTTCATGACCCCCTGATTTCAAAAAAATGGTTTTTAGAAAAGTGTCTGTCCGTCTGCCTGTCTGTCTGTCTGTTGTCTGTCTGTAGAAAAATTTGTCTCCACGATAACTCGAATAAATTTTTATGAATAGATTTGCAATTTAGGGAACTTTTTTAGTTTATAAGAATAAAGCCTGAGTTTGTTGGACAGCTCATTTCGTCAAAAAATAAAAAAAATACAAAATTTTGGAATTTTCAAAATTTTGTATTTTTGACAATTTTCAAAAAAATATTTTTTTAAAATTTTTTCCTTAAATTTGGTACAAAAACAAACAACTTTTCCTTTAGACACTTTTCAGTACAATAAAAAACAAAATAGTTATGAATTTTTTTGATATTTTTAAAATTTTCAAAATTTTGTATTTTTGACAATTTTCAAAAAAATATATTTTTCTATTTTTTTCGTTGAATTTTGAACAAAATCAAGCAAATTTTCCTTAATATACTTTTTGTACAACAAAAAAACAAAAAAGTTATGAATTTTATTTCCAAAAAAGTGCCAAAAATTGAGGTTTATAGTGAGTGAAGCATTAGCCAAAACATTAAAAAATCATTAAAAACATGTCAAAACTATAATTTTTTTTTTAGATGACAAATTTAGGTAAATATACAAAATTAGGAACGAAAAAGAACTCAAAATATACCAACATTTTGCTTTTTTTTAATTCTTTCGTAAAATTTGCTTTTTACATTCTCATCAAAAATGAGAAATTCTTGGATTTGTGCGATTTTGTGCATTGTCTAATTTTGGTAAATCTTTACGTTTCAGGACCCCCTGATTCCAAAAAAATGGTTTTTAGAAAAGTGTCTGTCCGTCTGTCTGTCTGTCTGTCGTCTGTCTGTAGAAAAATTTGTCTCCACGATAACTCGAATAAATTTTTATGAATCGATTTGCAACTTAGGGAACTTTTTTAGTCCATAAAAATGAAGCCTGAGTTCGTTGGACAGCTCATTTCGTCAAAAAATAACAAAAATACAAAATTTTGTATTTTTGACAATTTTCAAAAAAATATTTTTTTAAAATTTTTTTCTTAAATTTGGTACAAAAACAAACAACTTTTCCTCTAGACACTTTTCAGTACAACAAAAAACAAAATAGTTATAAATTTTTTTGATATTTTCAAAATTTTCAAAATTCTGTATTTTTGACAATTTTCAAAAAAATATATTTTTCTATTTTTTTCGTTGAATTTTGAACAAAATCAAGCAACTTTTCTTCAAGATACTTTTTGTACAACAAAAAACAAAAAAGTTATGAATTTTTTTTCCAAAAAAGTGCCAAAAATTGTGGTTTATAGTGAGTGAAGCATTAGCCAAAACATTAAAAAAACATTAAAAACATGTCAAAACTTTAATTTTTTTTTTAGATGACAAATTTAGGTAAATATACAAAATTAGGAACGAAAAGGAACTCAAAATATACCAACATTTTGCTTTTTTTTAATTCTTTCGTAAAATTTGCTTTTTACATTCTCATCAAAAATGAGAAAGTCTTGGATTTGTGCGATTTTGAGCATTGTCTAATTTTGGTAAATCTTTACGTTTCATGACCCCCTGATTCCAAAAAAATGGTTTTTAGAAAAGTGTCTGTCCGTCTGTCTGTCTGTCTGTCGTCTGTCTGTAGAAAAATTTGTCTCCACGATAAGTCGAATAAATTTTTATCAATCGATTTGCAATTTAGGGAACTTTTTTAGTCCATAAAAATGAAGCCTGAGTTCGTTGGACAGCTCATTTCGTCAAAAAATAACAAAAATACAAAATTTTGAAATTTTCAAAATTTTGTATTTTTGACAATTTTCAAAAAAATATTTTTTTAAAATTTTTTTCTTAAATTTGGTACAAAAACAAACAACTTTTCCTTCAGACACTTTTCAGTACAACAAAAAACAAAATAGTTATGAATTTTTTTGATATTTTCAAAATTTTCAAAATTCTGTATTTTTGACAATTTTCAAAAAAATATATTTTTCTATTTTTTTCGTTAAATTTCGAACAAAATCAAGCAACTTTTCCTTAAGATACTTTTTGTACAACAAAAAACAAAAAAGTTATGAATTTTTTTTCCAAAAAAGTGCCAAAAATTGAGGTTTATAGTGAGTGAAGCATTAGCCAAAACATTAAAAAAACATTAAAAACATGTCAAAACTTTAATTTTTTTTAGATGACAAATTTAGGTAAATATACTAAATTAGGAACGAAAAAGAACTCAAAATATACCAACATTTTGCTTTTTTTTAATTCTTTCGTAAAATTTGCTTTTTACATTCTCATCAAAAATGAGAAAGTCTTGGATTTGTGCGATTTTGAGCATTGTCTAATTTTGGTAAATCTTTACGTTTCATGACCCCCTGATTCTAAAAAAATGGTTTTTAGAAAAGTGTCTGTCCGTCTGTCTGTCTGTCTGTCGTCTGTCTGTAGAAAAATTTGTCTCCACGATAACTCGAATAAATTTTTATGAATTGATTTGCAATTTGGGGAACTTTTTTAGTCCATAAAAATGAAGCCTGAGTTCGTTGGACAGCTCATTTCGTCAAAAATTAACAAAAATACAAAATTTTGAAATTTTGTATTTTTGACAATTTTCAAAAAAATATTTTTTTAAAATTTTTTCCTTAAATTTGGTACAAAAACAAACAACTTTTCTTTTAGACACTTTTCAGTACAACAAAAAACAAAATAGTTATGAATTTTTTTGATATTTTCAAAATTTTCAAAATTCTGTATTTTTGACAATTTTCAAAAAAATATATTTTTCTATTTTTTTCGTTGAATTTTGAACAAAATCAAGCAACTTTTTCTTAAGATACTTTTTGTACAACAAAAAACAAAAAAGTTATGAATTTTTTTTCCAAAAAAGTGCCAAAAATTGAGGTTTATAGTGAGTGAAGCATTAGCCAAAACATTAAAAAAACATTAAAAACATGTCAAAACTATAATTTTTTTTTTAGATGACAAATTTAGGTAAATATACAAAATTAGGAACGAAAAAGAACTCAAAATATACCAACATTTTGCTTTTTTTTAATTCTTTCGTAAAATTTGCTTTTTACATTCTCATCAAAAATGAGAAAGTCTTGGATTTGTGCGATTTTGTGCATTGTCTAATTTTGGTAAATCTTTACGTTTCATGACCCCCTGATTCCAAAAAAATGGTGTTTAAAAAAGTGTCTGTCCGTCTGTCTGTCTGTCTGTCGTCTGTCTGTAGAAAAATTTGTCTCCACGATAACTCGAATAAATTTTTATGAATCGATTTGCAATTTGGGGAACTTTTTTAGTCCATAAAAATAAAGCCTAAGTTCGTTGGACAGCTCATTTCGTCAAAAAATAACAAAAATACAAAATTTTGTATTTTTGACAATTTTCAAAAAAATATTTTTTTAAAATTTTTTTCTTAAATTTGGTACAAAAACAAACAACTTTTCCTCTAGACACTTTTCAGTACAACAAAAAACAAAATAGTTATAAATTTTTTTGATATTTTCAAAATTTTCAAAATTCTGTATTTTTGACAATTTTCAAAAAAATATATTTTTCTATTTTTTTCGTTGAATTTTGAACAAAATCAAGCAACTTTTCCTTAAGATACTTTTTGTACAACAAAAAACAAAAAAGTTATGAATTTTTTTTCCAAAATGTGCCAAAAATTGAGGTTTATAGTGAGTGAAGCATTAGCCAAAACATTAAAAAAACATTAAAAACATGTCAAAACTTTAATTTTTTTTTTAGATGACAAATTAAGGTAAATATACAAAATTAGGAACGAAAAAGAACTCAAAATATACCAACATTTTGCTTTTTTTTAATTCTTTCGTAAAATTTGCTTTTTACATTCTCATCAAAAATGAGAAAGGCTTGGATTTGTGCGATTTTGAGCATTGTCTAATTTTGGTAAATCTTTACGTTTCATGACCCCCTGATTCCAAAAAAATGGTTTTTAGAAAAGTGTCTGTCTGTCTGTGTGTCTGTCTGTCTGTCTGTCGTCTGTCTGTAGAAAAATTTGTCTCCACGAGAACTCGAATAAATTTTTATGAATCGATTTGCAATTTGGGG
The DNA here is from genome assembly GCF_015476425.1 of Leptopilina heterotoma. NCBI lineage: Eukaryota > Metazoa > Arthropoda > Insecta > Hymenoptera > Figitidae > Leptopilina > Leptopilina heterotoma. The sequence continues at coordinate 13,060 of NW_025110919.1, forward strand.
AACTTTTTTAGTCCATAAAAATGAAGCCTGAGTTCTTTGGACAGCTCATTTCGTCAAAAATAACAAAAATACAAAATTTTGAAATTTTCAAAATTTTGTATTTTTGACACTTTCCAAAAAAATATTTTTTAAAAATTTTTTCCTTAAATTTCGTACAAAAACAAACAACTTTTCCTTTAGACACTTTTCAGTTCAACAAAAAACAAAATAGTTATGAATTTTTTTGATATTTTCAAAATTTTCAAAATTTTGTATTTTTAAAAATTTTCAAAAAAATATATTTTTTTATTTTTTTCGTTGAATTTTGAACAGAATCAAGCAACTTTTCCTTAAGTTACTTTTTGTACAACAAAAAACAAAAAAGTTATGAATTTTTTCCAAAAAAGTGCAAAAAATTGAGGTTTATAGTGAGTGAAGCATTAGACAAAACATTAAAAAAACATTAAAAACATGTCAAAACTTTAATTTTTTTTTAGATGACAAATTTAAGTAAATATACAAAATTAGGAACGAAAAAAAACTCAAAATATGCCAACATTTTGCTTTTTTTTAATTTTTTCGTAAAATTTGCTTTTTACATTCTCATCAAAAATGAGAAAGGCTTGGATTTGTGCGATTTTAAGCATTGTCTAATTTTGGTTAATCTTTACGTTTCATGACCCCCTAATTCCAAAAAAATGGTTTTTAGAAAAGTGTCTGTCCGTCTGTCTGTCTGTCTGTCGTCTGTCTGTAGAAAAATTTGTCTCCACGATAACTCGAATAAATTTTTATGAATCGATTTGCAATTTGGGGAACTTTTTTAGTCCATAAAAATGAAGCCTGAGTTCGTTGGATAGCTCATTTCGTCAAAAAATAACAAAAATACAAAATTTTGAAATTTTGTATTTTTGACATTTTTAAAAAAAATATTTTTTTTAAATTTTTTCCTTGAATTTGGTACAAAAACAAACAACTTTTCCTTTAGACACTTTTCAGTACAACAAAAAACAAAATAGTTATGAATTTTTTTGATATTTTCAAAATTTTGTATTTTTGACAATTTTCAAAAAAATATATTTTTCTATTTTTTTTGTTAAATTTTGAACAAAATTAAGCAACTTTTCCTTAAGATACTTTTTGTACAACAAAAAACAAAAAAGTTATGAATTTTTTTTCCAAAAAAGTGCCAAAAATTGAGGTTTATAGTGAGTGAAGCATTAGCCAAACCATTAAAAAAACATTAAAAACATGTCAAAGCTTTAATTTTTTTTTAGATGACAAATTTAGGTAAATATACAAAATTAGGAAAAAAGAACTCAAAATATGCCAAAATTTTGCTTTTTTTAATTTTTTCGTAAAATTTGCTTTTTACATTCTCATCAAAAATGAGAAAGGCTTGGATTTGTGCGATTTTGAGCATTGTCTAATTTTGGTAAATCTTTACGTTTCATGACCCCCTGATTCCAAAAAAATGGTTTTTAGAAAAGTGTCTGTCTGTCTGTCTGTCTGTCTGTCGTCTGTCTGTAGAAAAATTTGTCTCCACGATAACTCGAATAAATTTTTATGAATCGATTTGCAATTTGGGGAACTTTTTTAGTCCATAAAAATGAAGCCTGAGTTCGTTGGACAGCTCATTTCGTCAAAAAATAACAAAAATACAAAATTTTGAAATTTTCAAAATTTTGTATTTTTGACACTTTTAAAAAAAATATTTTTTAAAAATTTTTTCCTTAAATTTCGTACAAAAACAAACAACTTTTCCTTTAGACACTTTTTAATTCAACAAAAAACAAAATAGTTATGAATTTTTTTGATATTTTCAAAATTTTCAAAATTTTGTATTTTTGACAATTTTCAAAAAAATATATTTTTCTATTTTTTTTGTTAAATTTTGAACAAAATTAAGCAACTTTTCCTTAAGTTACTTTTTGTACAACAAAAAACAAAAAAGTTATGAATTTTTTTTTCCAAAAAAGTGCAAAAAATTGAGGTTTATAGTGAGTGAAGCATTAGCCAAAACATTAAAAAAACATTAAAAACATGTCAAAACTTTAATTTTTTTTAGATGACAAATTTAGGTAAATATACAAAATTAGGAACAAAAAAGAACTCAAAATATGCCAACATTTTGCTTTTTTTTAATTTTTTCGTAAAATTTGCTTTTTACATTCTCATCAAAAATAAGAAAGTCTTGGATTTGTGCGATTTTGAGCATTGTCTAATTTTGGTAAATCTTTACGTTTCATGACCCCCTGATTCCAAAAAAATGGTTTTTAGAAAAGTGTCTGTCCGTCTGTCTGTCTGTCTGTTGTCTGTCTGTAGAAAAATTTGTCTCCACGATAACTCGAATAAATTTTTATGAATCGATTTGCAATTTGGGGAACTTTTTTAGTCCATAAAAATGAAGCCTGAGTTCTTTGGACAGCTCATTTCGTCAAAAAATAACAAAAATACAAAATTTTGAAATTTTCAAAATTTTGTATTTTTGACAATTTTCAAAAAAATATTTTTTTTAAATTTTTTGCTTAAATTTGGTACAAAAACAAACAACTTTTCCTTTAGACACTTTTCAGTACAACAAAAAACAAAATAGTTATGAATTTTTTTGATATTTTCAAAATTTTCAAAATTTTGTATTTTTGACAATTTTCAAAAAAATATATTTTTCTATTTTTTTTGTTAAATTTTGAACAAAATTAAGCAACTTTTCCTTAAGTTACTTTTTGTACAACAAAAAACAAAAAAGTTATGAATTTTTTTTTCCAAAAAAGTGCAAAAAATTGAGGTTTATAGTGAGTGAAGCATTAGCCAAAACATTAAAAAAACATTAAAAACATGTCAAAATTTTAATTTTTTTTTAGATGACAAATTTAGGTAAATATACAAAATTAGGAACGAAAAAGAACTCAAAAAATGCCAACATTTTGCTTTTTTTTAATTTTTTCGTAAAATTTGCTTTTTACATTCTCATCAAAAATGAGAAAGTCTTAGATTTGTGCGATTTAGAGCATTGTCTAATTTTTGTAAATCTTTACGTTTCATGACCCCCTGATTCCAAAAAAATGGTTTTTAGAAAAGTGTCTGTCCGTCTGTCTGTCTGTCTGTCTGTCGTCTGTCTGTAGAAAAATTTGTCTCCACGATAACTCGAATAAATTTTTATGAATCGATTTGCAATTTGGGGAACTTTTTTAGTCCATAAAAATGAAGCCTGAGTTCGTTGGACAGCTCATTTCGTCAATAAATTACAAAAATACAAAATTTTCAAAATGTTGTATTTTTGACAATTTTCAAAAAAATATTTTTTAAAAATTTTTTCCTTAAATTTGGTACAAAAACAAACAACTTTTTTTTACACAATTTTCAGTACAACAAAAAACAAAATAGTTATGAATTTTTTTGATATTTTCAAATATTTCAAAATTTTGTATTTTTGACAATTTTCAAAAAAATATATTTTTCTATTTTTTTCGTTAAATTTTGAACAAAATCAAGCAACTTTTCCTTAAGTTACTTTTTGTACAACAAAAAACAAAAAAGTTATGAATTTTTTTTCCAAAAAAGTGCAAAAAATTGAGGTTTATAGTGAGTGAAGCATTAGCCAAAACATTAAAAAAACATTAAAAACATGTCAAAACTTTAATTTTTTTTATAGATGACAAATTTAGGTAAATATACAAAATTAGGAACGAAAAAGAACTCAAAATATGCCAACATTTTGCTTTTTTTTAATTTTTTCGCAAAATTTGCTTTTTACATTCTCATCAAAAATGAGAAAGTCTTGGATTTGTGCGATTTTGAGCATTGTCTAATTTTGGTAAATCTTTACGTTTCATGACCCCCTGATTCCAAAAAAATGGTTTTAAGAAAAGTGTCTGTCCGTCTGTCTGTCTGTCTGTCGTCTGTCTGTAGAAAAATTTGTCTCCACGATGGCTCGAATAAATTTTAATGAATCGATTTGCAATTTGGGGAACTTTTTTAGTCCATAAAAATGAAGCCTGAGTTTGTGGACAGCTCATTTCGTCAAAAAATAACAAAAATACAAAATTTTGAAATTTTCAAAATTTTGTATTTTTGACAATTTTTAAAAAAATATTTTTTTAAAATTTTTTCCTTAAATTTGGTACAAAAACAAACAACTTTTTCTTTAGACACTTTTCAGTACAACAAAAAACAAAATAGTTATGAATTTTTTTTTTTTTTTTAAGTTTTTGGGCCAGGTTAATTTTTAAAGTTTTTTGGCAGGTTTAGACAAACGGTTTATCTAGAACTAAAAAATTTTATTTTGAATTAAAAATATTTTTGCATTCTCATCACATGAGAAAGTATTAGTTTTGGTCGAAAATTGACTTTCGCTAATTTCATGAAATCTCGACGTTTTAGGGTACCCTGAGTCTAAAAAACATGGTCTAGAAAAATTGTCTGTCTGTAGACACAATACTGGTGTCTAAAATGTTATAACTAAAATATATTCATAAAAGTTTTAACATTTTAGAAAGTCAATGAAATTTTTTTAATACAGTTGGGCTGGTGTGACCCCTTTTTACATTTCAATTTTTGGTCCTATTTTGTTGGAAATGGTTTTTTACATTCTCATCACATGAGAAGGTATTAGATTTGGTGGAAAATTGACTTTTTCTAATTTTATGAAATCTTTTCGTTTTGAGGTGCCCTGAATCCAAAAAACATGGTCCGGCGATTACGTCTGTCTGTAGGTCTGTCTGTCTGTCCGTCTGTCGTTAGACAAAAACTTTGTTCCGACCATAATTTTTGAAAAACTTAATTTTTTTAAAAGTTTTTTAAATTTTTGACTTTTTGTCTCATTTTATTTGGGGTGATTTATTTTTGCTTGTTGAAACGACGGGTAAATTTTGGAGGATTGTTTTTGTTTTCTTAGTTCAAAAATTTTTTTGAAATGCTCTGCTAATTTTTTTTTATTTTGTTCTAATTTGGGTATCCTACCTTTGCTTTGCTTACAATTTCTAAGCAAAGAATACACGTGAATACCTTAAGTAATTTTCATACTGTTGAAAATGACCTTTAGAATAAGAAGAGAACCATTAGAAAACGTTTATTATTTTATAAGTTATTCAAATATTTGTATAGCATGAAAAATAACGATTTTTTCAAAATCTCTAAGTGAATTTCTTGTTTAAGCTCAAAATATCATATAATAACAATATTTAACAATATTTTTTATATATTTAATTAATTATGTATAAAATAATATATTATAATATTCTATAAAATTTAAATATTTTTTTACAAAAATAAATTTCGTCCTTTCTGAAGCACGGTTTCCGTACTGCCGACAAGACGCCGTAATGTGCAGAGGCGCGTCCTGCCGAAGGCCCTTCCGAAAGTTTAGGTACTTGGACGTTCTTTTAAAAAAATCATGCAGGAAATTTATCTAATTGTTCATTTTTAAATCTTCAGTAAATTTAAAGTTTTTCTTATAAAAATTAAACTATCACATCCACTGTATCCGGATTTACATGTTTTTAATTATACATTTGATATTACATTTACAAATCACGTATATAGGAGGAATGGGACATAATGGCTAAGGGGCGTAATGAATAATTGTAATTTATTTAAAAATTGTAAATTGAAATGATTGCGCTCTAAAGACAACTTGATGTACTGCAAGTTTCTACAAAGTTTGATTATTTATTATTCAATCGCACACGGAGAGAAATCTGTTGCTATTATTGCTTGCAGAATCTTTACAAATTTTATTAGTCACTGCTGAATAGAATTTTAGCTTAAGGTTATAATAATTTATATACGAAATCATGTATTTAATGTAATGGAGAGTTCGATGCAATAAAAACAAAAAGCAGCTGCTAATTTTGCACGAAATCTTTATTATAAATATGAAAAGAACGTGCTATAAAAGTATTAGATTCTTCTTATAAGAATCGCTCGAACTCCGACTGATTTTCAGGCGGACTTTATACAACACAATCTTACTTGCGTGTACGTACATATAACTCACACACACATATATTTCTCTGGATGGTTTCGAGGAACGGAACGCGTACAAAGCGGTGACGTTTGCAATAACATAACCTAACAATTTTCACATGTTGCTTATATATTCAAATACGAATAAAAATGCAATAATTTTTAAATAATATACTTACTATTAAATAAATATTATCTTTTTATAACAGCAACAAGTATTAAATACTACATATAATATATAATGTTTTACCAGACGACAAAACTGTTCAGAGAAATATATATGTGTGTGAGTTGTATGTGCGTATACGCAGCTAAGATTGTGTTGTATAAAGTCCGCCTGAAAATCAGTCGGAGTTCGAGCGATTCTTATAAGAAGAATCTAATACTTTTATAGCACGTTCTCTTTGTATTTATAATAAAGATTTCGTGCAAAATTAGCTACTGTCTCTTATGCTTATTGCATTGAAAGTATTTTTACAATAAGTATATGAATCCATGCTAAAAATATAAGAGAAACGTTAAGCAATTTAAGTAATGTGCTCTTTTGAGTAATACACGGAAAAAAAAAGTACGTGAATTTTTCATTGACTCGGTACTTGACTTTTGGATACGACACAAAATACTAAAAACAGTCTAGTACTTTTGCATGAGACTATGAGAGTTTCAAAAGCAGTCAATGAAAATTTCTAGTACCTTGCTTGAGAATTTCATTGACTTTCAAAAAAACTGTAAAATAAAAAAAATAATTTCCACTTGTTCACACCGTTTTTCTGAAATTCACTCATTCATTCACATATTTGGATAATTAATCACACAAACAAAGAACAATTATTGTATCACTTTTCGACGTTCGTCAACACTTATGAACTAACCTATAACACACACATATATTCGCGTATAACTTAAATATAAACACACACTTAACACTTAAAAGTACGTATCGAATTGTTCTTATATACCACATGGTGAAATTTTTCACGACTTCTGAGACATGCTATTTCACTGAAAACTGAGACTTACATAACATTCTGTTTTGTGAGAAACACAAAACAAAAAATATTTTTTTGAAAGTAAATTCTTGAAGACAAATATATATTAACACTATTTGTTTTTCATAAAATAATAGTATATTCACATCTGAAATTAACACAAACGGAAACAGACGATCAGCTGGCATTTACCTTGGGTAGAAACGCGCAACGCACACTGCGCATGCTCTACAGAATGCCTTGGTCATTTCTTTCGAATGCGAATTCGTTTGCATAAATTCAGGCAAATTGATTCGAATTCAGTCGAATATACAAAGAGCTTGAATGAATCCTGCTTTCTCCCAAAAATCTTAATTCATTTCAATCCGTTTGAATTAGTTTTATTTACTGGGAAGTAATATAGGGACGTTCGTTTTTTAAAAGAAAGCTGAGATACCACAGTAACTTTTTTAGGAGATAAACACTTAATTAAAACAAAAATGTCCGAGTAAATCAACAAAGAGTGAAAATTTAGCCATTACGCTCCGGTCTACACTACACAAAAAACTTGATAGTAATACTTTAAGAATATTTTAGCTGCTTCTGCATATCATTATTATTATTGGGTTTCATTATACGAAATGCATCGGATTTTAGAACTTTGGTTTCCCTTAAAGTTCTATATTATTCCTTTGTTTTATCAATCCTTGAATTTGCTTCTGTGATATGGTCTCCTTTTTACCTCATTCACATTGTTAGACTTGAAAGAGTTCAAAATTGTTTTTTGCGCTTTGTTGCTAGGCAACTTGGTATTGGTTACGATTTTTTTCCCATAACTATGATGCTTTACGTTCGCAATTAAAAATTCCTACAATACACACAAGGTTTCGATATAATGACTTGCTTTTTTTGTTTAAAATTATAAACGGCATCGTGTACTGTCCTAGAATTCTCTCTCAGGTTAATTTTTATACTCCGGTTAGAGTCTTAAGAGGCTATAATTTGTTTTATATTAAAAAACATAGAACTAATTATGGGAAGAATTCTATTATTACTAGACTCTGTAGGCAAGCGAATCTTTGTCCTAGTAGCCTTGACTTTTTTGATATTAAAATGGAGAGATTTGTCGCCGCTTTACGAGCAATTGTTTTAAATGAAAATTTTTAATTACAATTTTCTGTTATGGCCGATGTTTAATTTTTAGTTTCTAGATTTTACTTATATGTATAGTATATTATGTAAAGGGTATTTTTCACCCGTTTATCTACCAAATAAATAAATAAATAAATCATGTTTCTGCTAAGAGAGTTAGTATAATTAAAAATTACTTCACAATTTTAATCATCAAAACCAAAAATATACATTTAAATCCACTTAATCTCTCAATCATCAGCAAACAAAAACATGTGATGAGAATGTAATCCTTAAAGTCGTAGTAACTTTAAGAAAAAAAAATGTTTTATGAAACATATAATAGGAAACAAGAACACAAATAATGCACAATAATTGCAGACCACCGCGAGCGAAGCGAGCCATTTGCGCGCGAAGCGCGCAACAACACACGGAGCGCGAAGCGCGACGTACGAAATAGTCTTCGGAGCGCGAAGCGCGACGATCAATATTCGCGCGCCCCGAGGCGCGCTGAAACTTGCGAGCGAAGCGAGCCCCCGCGCGAAGCGCGGATGAGAATGTGTCCGCGCTTTCGCGGACAGATTTTTTATATTTGAAATGTTGACATTTTTTTTGACAATGCAAAATAAGATTTATTATAAGTACTTTCTCTTAACAAAAATAAAATTTATATATTCGCGCTCTTTTTAAATAACATACGACTGCAGCGCCACCTTCACATGTACAAACAATTTTAAAAACACCCTTCTATTAAGATTTTACATTCTCATTGCCCATTCTTTACTTCGATACTTTTCGATACATTCGACCTTTCCACTCCATGTCTTTTTTAAGAAAGGATTATCATTAATGGCATAAATTTCCTTACCAACATAATCATTTTCAGTAGATAACTTTTCTTTATTTTTCTTTCCGCGATATTTTTTTTGTCTAGAATATTGCGTTTTCAATTTTAATGCTCCGAAATCGTTATTATTAGACAATTCTTGTTCACATTCAAATAATTAGAACCTATTTTTATCTTTATTTTCAATTAAAAATTCGTGATCTACTTTTTTCGTTTCATAGTTTAATTTTATTCTTTCATGTTTTTCTTGACATTTGGAACTCGCAATATCATTATTATCTTTGAAGACAATAATCTTATTATTTTCTGCACGAGAAAAAACTCTTTTTTTGTTATTTCTTTCTTACTTTTTAGGACTGAACTAAACAATTTTGGATTAACATTTTCATGTATAAATTCTAAATTTTCACATAAAAGTACATCAGATTCATCAAGAAGGCGTCCCCAATCCTTTTGAATAATACAAGACCTAATGTCGGTTGTTTCTTCCGTTTTAAAAGGGATTAAACGACTTTCTTTAAACATTACATTTATATTTTTTCGCATTTCACTCATTTCATTTTCAGCAATATCAATTACTACTTTTTCATCAAAAATAACATAATCAAGACTATTTGGAAATTTATTAAAAAATATAGAAGTAGCAAATGCTATTGCAAATACTCCACAATCATAACTACCAAACGGTTGTTGTTGAACACCTGTAAAAACTACTTGTGGTTTAAAAGGAAATAATCTACTTAAATAAATCAACTGATCGTTATTTAAACATCCTTTTTTAAGACTATCATAAACATGTAGCACTTGTCCATCATAATAAGCACAAATCCAATGACCTCTTTTATTATCCCCACTAAAAAGTATTTGAATATGTCTTTATTTTACATTAACTGCCTTGATAAAATCGGGCGTCTGCAGCAACAAAGTACTTTGCATACTAAAAACTAATCTTGACTCTCTTTCCAAAAGCTTTTGAAATTCATAAATGTGAATATCATCCAACATATCATATTCAGATACTTCAACATTATTTTCAACATGAGAAGACATATTTTCTTATAGTATATCCAATTAATCACAATATTTATCCGTCAATCTAATACAATCCAATTCAACAAACCAATCTAATATAATCCAATTAAATAAACCAATCTAATACAATCCAATTCAATAAACCAATCTAATATAATCCAATTAAATAAACCAGTCTAATATAATCCAATTAAATAAACCAATTTTATACAATCTAATTCAATAAACCAATCTAATATAATCCAATTAAATAAACCAATCTAATATAATCCGATTAAATAAACCAATCTTATACAATTCAATTCAATAAACCAATCTAATACAATCCAATTCAATAATCCAATCTAATATCAATTCCAACAATTCAACCCTAACCAATTTCCAGTAACCAAATTCCAAAAACCAATTTCATCTGCTGGAACACCTGGAATGAATTTAAAAAATTAATAAAACTGAAATTTTATTTATATCATTTATAATAAAATCGCACTTTTGCCTATACATATTTTACACAAAATTAATAATTTCTATTAAGATTAATCCGAGGGAAATAGATATGGTTTTTGTAAATTTAATAGATTGTAAAAGTTGTAAATAAGCGATTTTTATTTAAACTTTTATTGACGATGAAACAATAGACATAGTTTACATAGTTTGCAGGCGAGGAAAGGTGGAGGGTTAGCGGAGACTTTGAAGTGTCGATCAGTGCCGTATCTAATTGTAAAATAAAAAGGTTCTCAGTGCCCAATGCTATTTATTTAATTCGATAACTTTAGCATCATTTACTTTTTTTCTTGTGAATATAAATACGTTTTATTTTTGTATAATATTTTGTTATATACATTAACTTTCTAACATGAATTACTTTCTAAAAGAAAGATGCATAAATAAAATACTTGATACTGCCCTGACGACATGAGAGAGTATCAGTCCGATTATTATTTACAATAATTATTAACCTATTAAGTCCCATGAAGAAACCAGCCATTGTATTAAAAAAATAACAATTGGATTCATAGGCAAATTGAAAAAAAATATATGGGTGATTCTCCGCGTAGCGCACAATTTGGATTTTACTATTTTTGAAATTTTTTTTCAAATTAAGTAAAAGTCGATATACAATTTTAAAGTTCAACATTCAAGAACGAAATATGTGAGGTAGGACAGACAAAATAATTATAATTTTCTTTTTTACAATAAACACCCATGTAAAATTGATTACACCATGACGCTCTGATTCGATCATGACGCACAAGAAAAACTAATTTTTTAAGCAAATTATTATCGATTTGCAAAATTCTTTTTTTCCACGTCTTTTGTTTTCTCTTACTTTATACTACTAAACTTGTTTTGAGGTTAAATATAAATAATTATTATTATTATTCTTCAAAAATATTCATTTCTAATTTTTATTTTTTTTATTTTGAATTTAAAATGGCGCTTGAAGGACAAAAAATTTTCCTTATTTTACGTAAGATGACAAACTTTTTCAAAATTGCTCAAATCTGATTGAAATTTGTTACTCGGGGGTTTTCGGGGTCGCTGATTACGAATCTGATATCACATTTTCAAACATCAAAATGGCGGATCCAATATGGCGGATGACTTTTTAAAAAATTGATCGGATTCGATTGAAACTCGTTACTCGGGGGTTTTCGGGGTCGCTGATTTCGAACCCTATGTTAGTTTTTCAAAATTCAAAATGGCGGATCTAATATGGCGGATAAAATAAAAAAAATTTTCGGATTTGCTTAAATCTTGTTACTAAGGGGTTTTCGGGGTAGCTGATTACGAATTTGATATCACATTTTCAAAATTCAAAATGGCGGATACAATATGGCGGATGACTTTTTAAAAAATTGATCGGATTCGATTGAAACTCGTTACTCGGGGGTTTTTGGGGTCACTAATGACGAATCTGACGTTAGATTCAAAAATTCAAAGCGGACAATATATAATGAAAAAATAAATTTTTTAAAGTTACTTGAGGTTTGCTTAAAATTTGTTAGTGATTCAAAGCGGACAATATATAATGAAAAAATAAATTTTTTAAAGTTACTTGAGGTTTGCTTAAAATTTGTTAGTGTGGTATTTTTGGGGTCGCTGTTTACGAATATGAAGTCACATTTCAAAAATTTAAAATGCCGAATTATTATACTCTATTGGCTCTGACTTTACCTGTATCAACTAATCTATATTTCAGAATATGCGACAGAAACCGTTTAAAGTGATCTACGGTACAAAAAAATCCATGTTAGTTTTTCAAAACTCAAAATGTCGGACGAAATTAAAAAATTAGTCAAATTCGATTGAATTTTGTTACTTGAGGGTTTTTGGGTCCGCTGATTGCGAATCCGATGTTCGTTATTTTAAAATCAAAATGCTTGGTATAAAATAGCTATAAGAATTTTTAAGGACAAACCATTAATACATAAACATACTAATTTACATAGAAATCCAGAAATTTATCTGTTTCGTAATCATCGACCCCAAGATACACTAAGTATAAATTTATATATGAATCCAAATATTTTCTGCAAAATGTTATGCTATCTGGGATAACATTTGCCTCATTATCTCGGAACCAGAAAAAGCTAATGGGTTCAATTTTTTTAAATTGTAGGTCTTCTTGGGGTTCATAAAACGAGAGTATTTTCAGCCCGATTCATAAAGTTTAACTAATTTTTTTTTATTTTTATTTTCCAAAAAAACGTTTTTGGGTCATAACTTTAAAATAATGTTAGGACACCTGTAATTGTTTTTCTCTAATTTTGGGCAGTTATTTAGACGCATCTTTTGAGCCCTCAATGAATATTTTTCGTCCATATTCACTGGAGATATTAAACTTTTATATTAAAAATCTAAACTTTTGAAAAATAAGACTTTTTTGAAAATTTTGTTAATAAATGCAAAATTAATTTTAAAATTATCATTAATAACTTGTAGAGCATTGAAAAACGCTTCGATTTTCTATGAGGAAGCAAAGTGTTTATGAAATGAACACAATAAGATTTACGAAAACGTACAACTTGGCAGCGGTTTGCTATCTTTTTTTGGAATATATATTTTAAAAAAACACAAAACTAAAAAATTAATTTTTTTTTAAAATTTTTCTTAAATTTCTTTGAATATTTTTATTTCTCAACTAAAATATAATTCCATAAATGTTTGGTAAAGCAATAAAAATACGAAACCCTTATAAAAATTATTAGGTAGAATGGAAATACAAAATATTTACAAAAATGTACAAATGTCAGAAGTTAGCCTCCTGTCCAGATATTTATCCCATTTGACGGTACGTTGATTGTTAAAAAAAGTTTATTGTAATTAGTTGACGGTATGAGAAATTTTTTTTGTTTAAGAAACATCATAAATTTTTTTATAATAAAAAAAACTGGGCACTTGTTTAAAATTCATTCAAAAAATGTTACATCATGTAAATTATTTCAGAAATTATGTTATAATTTTTTAATAAAACAAGGCAAACTCAAGGATTTTTTCACTGATTCTAGAAAGTTACTTACATTCTTTACAAGTTTAGTTGCTTAAAAAGTAGATAATGTTAGTGACTTAGATGTCAAAGATGATAATTTATTAATTGCAATTGTTTTTTTTATTTAATTACAAAAAAAAGAAAAAATTAATTTTAACTTATATCATTATAATAAGTATCATTTGACACAATTTTTTAAAACTTACCTCCTTATCCTTATTTTTAATCGCACATTTTTTTTTTCTCTTTAAATCTATTTTTTAATTTTTTTAATTTTTTAAAAGAAAAAAAAACACGTGTTCTTCACTTTGCACTTTTTCACTGTAATTCACTGTAAAAACCACTGTTAAAGTACTGTTAAAGTATATCTTGTGAACAACAGAAAATAAACCAATAGCGAGCGTCACCGCTACGAATTCTGACCAATAGCGACCGTCATCATCGCATTTCAGTCAATCACGACTTTCATCATGAAATTTACAACCGATTGCGACCGTCACTATGAAATTTCCACCAATCACGACCGTTACCATGAAATTTCCACCTATCACGACCGTCATCATGAAATTTTCAACCAATATAGCGACCGTCATCTTGTCAAATCCAGCCAAAAAAATAGCTGTTTTTCTATTAAGGAATAAAAATAAAGTAATATAATTAGATATTTTTGTTTTTCCACTGAGTCCATTAGAAAATTAGTTATTGTAGTAAATCTTACAGTTTAATAGAAGAATATTAAACTAATATTATGTTACGTCAAATAAACAAGAAACCTTTTTAAATATTCCTAACGTTCCTCGTTTTAAATTAGTTTCATAAATGAATCTAATTTGGGATGAGGATAAGTCAATGAGCCTACGAAATGTACTGAGAGAATAATTTATTTAAAAACCAACAAGAAAGAAAAGAATTGACAAAATACAATGAGTATAATTGAGTTTAGAAAATCTTACTTTTAAAGAATAACGATTACTGGTGTTGTATGAACTGGTGGTTGTATCTGGTTGTCCGATCTCCAATGGTGTTGAGGCTAGACGCAATGGGGCCTGTGACAGTTGTCCTTAATGGTTGAGTGTTGATCCTCTTGTTTACACTAATGAGATAGTGTATTGTATTTTTGAAAATATCTGCTTTCTTCCAGACAGTTGTCGCCTCTTGAACAAATTTCGTTGCTTCGAAATTTGTTATACTTCGATGTAAGATTTGTTGAAACTTGGAACTGCGTTTCAATATTAGACTTTCGTTGATACTTGGATTTATTTCCAATTTAATATTTTTTTGGAAATTATTAAGTTGTACTTTTAAAATACTGATTCGAACTTTGTTTCAAAATAAAATTTGAAAATATAATTCACTCGTTGATGATATACTCTTTACACTAGAGCAATACTAGATCGATGTGTACAGGTTGATTCCCAAAAAATTACTCTCTGTACTGAAGATGTTATGAGGTTGGCTTTCAAATTATTACTCTCTGTTGAATGAAACTGCTTGCCCTTTTTATATTAGATTTTCATAACTGTAATGATGCCGAAAAATTGTACACGTGCTAAAATTTGTCTCTCCTTGTGCTAGTTAATAGCGAAAGAATTTCTCTATGCGTTGTCGATATTTCCTCCGGGAGATTGTACGTATCGCCCTTTCGTTAAGTTTCTCGGCGTTTGTTGTTCACCTAAACTTCTCGGGGTTTGCTGCTTTTACTTTCTTTCGTCCGGCCTACGTTTTTAGAAGGTTTGTCGAATTGTCGCTTCATCGTTATTCTTTTTACATGAGTAATAGTATTACTTTCCTTTCTTGGATTGTTACAGTTTCAAAATACATAGTGTACATTTGTATAGTAATCAATATGCAAATAATATATGACAATAGAATATAATATTAAAATAGAAAAATGTATTGAATATAATACTAATATAGAAATTTGTATAAATGATAATTACAATATCTTAATAGAGAAATATACTGAATATAAGGCAATAATTAATACGTAGATTATAAGAGTTAGAAAATATATATAAGGTAAATACAATATGTTATAAGAACACACATACATTATAATTTATAGAGTAATAGGTTACGGACGTAACAATTAATAAATGATAAATTTGTATCTCTATTCGAATTAATCTTAAACAATTAGTAAAAATTACTAATAATATTAGTATTAATATTAAATAATATTAATAAATGATAAATTTGTATCTCTATCCGAATTAATTTTAAACAATTAGTAAAAATTACATAAAAAAATAAAATCAAAAATTCTGAATGAAATAAGATGTTTAGAACGTTCTAGAAACTGTAAGAATATTAAACAATTCAATGAGTAATATAAAAAATGAGAAGGGTATTGTACACATTTTTTGCTTAACAAAATGTCATTTTAAGAAATAAATCACAATACTCTAAAGAAGTTCAACTCAAAAATTACACACACAAAAAGTTTGCTGAATACATTTAAACTCTGAAGAGAATGATGACAGAAGAATTAAACCAAAACCAGGCAGGTACTGCAGTTGGATTTTTCAACTGTTTACCCGCCTATCTAAAGTGTGAGAGTAGAAGTACGTTTGCGGGGAGGGATTTTAATAATTGTGGGGACTCCACGATGAAAAACCAAAGAAATGTTTGCTTTTCTCTCTCGTCGACGCACGGCTAACTGCTCCTTCACTCTCCTAATCTCGTCCCTCTGCATCTTCGTTTTGTCATTCGACAACCATAAATTCTCCAAGTCCGATGAATTTGCAGAGTCGGAATTAGTTCGAATTAGTTCGAATATGACTTTACTATAATTCCAAAAACAGGTGGAAATTTTGGATTAACTTATAATACAATAATTAAATTTCTACAAATAATTGACAAACATTGTTCTCTGCATTTTAGTTAAATAAAAATAAATTATTTGATGATACAAAGTCAATCACTGATTTAAAATAGTAATATTTTTCTAATGAAATAGTTAATAATAGCTAATTATTATTTTTTCCGGTCAAATTAAATTCCTCACTATTTCCTATTTTTCGAGACTGGTAGACACACTATTGAATGTATTTGTAGAAACTAAAATCCGTCGAAGACGGGTACGACAGCTAGTGTTTTAATATTTTTTGAATGAATCTTAAATAAGCACCCAGTTTTAATTTAAAAAATATTTTTTTAAACAAAAAGAATATTTAGGTAAAAAATTAAAATCTGAAAGTTACTAAAAAAGGTGCTATAATAATTGGATTACAGATTCAGCATCTGTAACTTTTAGAATTAAATTTCAATGGTAAATATTTTTTTAAAACAAAAACATGAATTTTTTTTAAATAAACTGGATGCTTATTTTAGCTTTATCCAAAGAACATTAAAACATGTAAAGTATTTCCGAAATTATATTAATTTTCCTAATAAATATAATTGTAATAAATAATTTATCCCAGAATAATTTAATCCCAACAAGAACATCTTTGATGTTATAATATAATATAAGTAAAAATATAATGTCAGGGAAATTAAAAATGTCCTGGAAAACCTTGAAATGTCAGGGATTTTTCTCGAAAGTCAGGGAATTTTTTTCATTAAGACTTGAAAAACTCTTGAACAATATTTTTAAAGCCCACAATTAGTTTTACAAATTTTTAGTAAAAAATTAATAGTAATAATTAATATTGCCTTTCTAATTTGCAATTCTATTCTATTTTGATTTTTGAGAAATAATATGAACCACAGACATACATATAATCAAATAGAAAAAGATTAACCACTTAAAATTCTGAAAGATCAAAAGAAAAGCAGAAATGATGGCATTGGCATATTTTGTTTCGTAAAATAAGTCAATTTATTTTTAAAATACATAATTCTTGAATTATTTAAGGCTCGAACTAAATCCGTAAATTCCGTAAAGTTCGGAAAAGTCAGTTTTTTTCATAAAAGGTCCGTAAAGTCCGTCATTTGATTAAAAAAGGACGAAAAGTTTGTAAATTGTACGATATAATTTGGGGAATTTTAAAGAAATTACAAATGATTGCAGAAATTCAATTATATTCAAAAATTTTTTTAAATTCTGGTAAAAATTTCTATTATCTTTATAAATAATAAAATTCTTCTCCGAAGTTCTATTATTTTAAAAAATTTTAATAAAATTCTTGGCAAAATTTTAATTATTTTCAAAAATGTTCCTCATAACAATGTTTTTCAATATCTACTATTTTAATAAAATTTTTCCAAAACAATCTAATTATTTAAATTTTTTTTTATTATTTTCATAAAATAATAAACATTTAATAGGAATTCAATTATTTACAAATTCAATACTATTTTAAATCAATTATTTGAAAAATTCAATTATTTTCAAAAATAAAATTTTCCAGAAGATTCCAATTATTTAAAATAAAATTTTCATAATATTTCTTATATTTCGAAAAAATTAATTATTTAAAGCAATTTTTATAAAATTCTTATGAAGAATTTCATTATTTTCAAAAATAATAAAATTTTTCACAAAAATTTATTTTTTTTAAACATTTTAATAAAATTTTTTGCAATAATTCAATTATTTTAAATAAATAATATAAATTTTTCAGGAATTCAAATATTTTTGAAAATTTTAATAAAATTCTTTGCAACCCGTGTGGAAAAAGCCACGTTTGAGCCTCACAGCTCCGAGGCCCCCGTTGGGGGCCCACGTGGAAGATCCATGAGGAGAAATCCACGAGGGCACCAACAGGGGCCCCGTTCTTTGCTCTTACGGTTGCCCTGCTCAAAAATTTGTCTAAGTTTAAAAAAAAAATTTTTTATTGAAAAACTTTAGTTCAGAATGCATTAAATTACATTTCAAAGCACCTGAAATAAACATTAAGTGACATTTTTCCAGAAATCCTATCACAAAGTTATGGAAATTTACGAGGGCACCAGCAGGGATCCTGCTCTTAACCATTATGAATGCCCTGCTCAACAATTTTTCTAAGTCCAAACAACGAATATTTTTTACAACAAAAAATTATTGTTTACAATCATTTTAAACAATAAAAAACACGTTTTTAACAAATATTTAATGTTACTTTTTAAAAAATATAAAACTCACATGAGGGCAAATCCTTGAGGGCCCACGCGAGGGGCCCGTATGGATCGCCCACATCAATACCAGCAAAAATTTCTAAGTCCAAACAAAAAATATTTTTTTACATAACAAAAATTAATGTTTATAATGATTTTAAACAATCAAAAACACGTTTTTAACAAATATTTAATGTTATACCTACTTTTTAAAAAATATAAAACTCACGTAAGGGCAAATCCTTGAGGGCCCACGCGAGGGGCCCTGATGGATTGCCCACATCATTAACTATAAAAAATTTCTAAGTCCAAAAAAAAATTTTTTTTATACAAAAAAATTAACGTTTATAATAATTTTAAACTATGAAAAACGCGTTTTTAACACAAATGTTTTGACATTTTTTTTTTTGAAATGATAAAAATATTAATTTATGAATATTTATGGTCTATTACTATATTATTAATATTGTTATTATTATAATTTAACTATTTAATTATTTGTCATGGTGTATTAGTATCAATAAATAATTTATTGAATCATCAAAAGCAAATCATCAAGTCACGTACAATAAGACAATAATTTTCAAGTAGGTCCCGTAGCATAGTGGTAAGAGTGTTGTCTGGTAGTCAGTAGGTCGTAGGCTCAATTCCCGCGTGCGTCAGATTTTTTTTTTCGTCACGAGTTAATTAAAAAAAGTAAAAATTGTTAAATAAGAATGTTATTTATCAATAATTAGACTAATTTGTTATTAATAAATAATTAATTTATTAATTTAATTGAAAATAAAGTTGAGGGCATTTTATGAAATCCACGAGGGCACCGCGTGAAAAGTCCATATGGAATCCATGAGGATTTTCCTCGAGGGCACCCATGAGGGAAAGCATGTCACCCCTTCGAGGGATCCGCGTGGATTGCCATTACGGATTCCACATGGCAAGAAGGCAATCCACGAGGGCCCTCACCATTTTTCTGCACGGGAACTATTCAATTATTTAAATAAATAACAAAATCCATTACCGGATTTTAATTATTTTTAATAAAATTTTATAGAAATTGCTAAAAAAATGTAATTATTGGTTAAAAAATTTAATTTTAATTCCTCGAGAAAATCAATTACTTAAAAAAATGTTTTTTTAAATTCTTTGGAAGAATTCATAATTCATAATTTATTTATTTTGTCCCAGGCAAGCCACAAGAACAATAATTAAAATACAATTTTCAGCAAAAATAAAAAATTCAAAATATACATTATGTTCATAAAAGAAAAAACACACATAAAAATAATATTCATAAAATATTTTCAACAATGATAAACAATCTTCAATATTACACTCACAAAAAATTTTAACAATGGCAGGAGTCATAATAACAAAATTCTACTCATCCAATAAAAATAAATATTTATATAATCTAAGCTTAAAAATTTTTGGACTTTCGATAGTAGTAATAGAAAATATAGAAAATCGATAGAATTCAATTATTTTCGTACATAACAATATTCAATACAAGAATTCAATTATTTTTAAAAACTTTTCACAATTCAATGATTTTCAATATCTACTATTTTTATAAAATTTCCAAACAAAATTCAATTATTTAAAAATTTTATGTAAAAATCTTCGTAAGAGTTCAATTTTTTTGAGAATAATAAAAATTTCTCAAGAATTCAATTATTTTTGAAATTTTTTTGTAAAATTGTTAACAATTATTCAATTATTTTCATAAATGATAAAAATCATCAAAGAATTTCAATTATTTTTAATACAATTTTAATCGAATTCTTCGAAAAATGTAATTATTCTTTAAAATTTTATTAAAATTCGTCATCAATTAAAAAATTTGTTGGTAAAATTCTTTATGAGAATTAAATTTTAAGAAACTTTCAATAATTCAATAAATTATTTATTTTTGTTTTCAAATAATTGAATTCTAATAAAAATTAATTTCAGTTAAAATTTTAGATAATAATTGAATATAATGGATATCTTCATGTTTTATAGTTGTGAAAAGTTTAATTTAGAATTTTAAGTAAAATGTTCTCTTATTTGACTCGGACTGCTGATATTTTGTTTTCATAATTTTTCATTTTTGGCCCGTAAAGTACATATTTTTAAATACTGTGTCACTGGTTCGAGCCCTGATAATTTTTTTAAAAATGTTCATTTTATATTCATAATTTATAACGTTGGTGGCGTTTACTATAATTTAGAAGAAAAAATAATTTTCTATTCAAACTTTTGTCTAAATAAAACTTTCACAATGTTTCTTGAACAAAAAGTTAAAAAAGGATAATTTGGTAAACGTAAAATATTGTTTTCTGAGTGAAAAACAGTTTTTTTCTTTAAATCGTTGTGAATACTTCTCCCACGTCATTTATATTATCAAATAAAATGTAAGCAATGTATTTTTTATTATGTCGATTCTTAAAACCTGGAAAAAAATTTTAGAAGGCCTGGAAAACCTGTAAATGTCAGGGAAATTTTTTTCAGATTAATTGTAGACACCCTGATAGGGTCAGATGGGGTAAATAGAAACAAGGGATAAATCGAAACAGTAGTTATTTCAGTTAAATAAAAAATTTTTTAAATAAATACGGCCTTACATCTTGAAGCTTATATCACCCCCAACAAGTTCTAAGTATTTTCCCATTTTTCGTTTATCAATTAGCAGCAGTATATGTGACGCTCCACGAGAAAAGGGACTTTATGACAAGAGTAAATAAGGTCTATTTTCTCGTTGGAGCGTCACATATACAAAAATATTTCCTACTGCATAAAAAATTGAAAATCAAAGAAGACATCCTTTCACTTTTTTGACTCGCATTTGGAAAAAAATAAACTAAAAATTCATACTAAAATTTATAATTATCTCTTATTAATACTACAACAAAAATCAACTTTGATTTTTTAATTTTGCAAACTTTAATAAAAAATAGGAGACTGTTTCTATTTACCCCTAAAAACTGGAAATTCGGGGTAAATAGAAACAGCAGAAATTTCAATAATATTTCTTATAATATAAATGAGAAAATTATTTCTATCAAATACAACACTATAATATGAGAGAATAAGAGATTATGGGAGAGAATAGGAGAGAACAAACCTTTATTTGTGTAATGTGTTTTAACTTTTGGCATGGTTTATTTTTAAACTTATGTTCCACGGAAGTGAAATAATAACTCAATACACAAAAAAACAGAAAGTATTCCGATTTAAAAGAAAAAACTTATGTTATTGGTGAAACTTAGCAAATCTGTTTCTATTTACCCCAACTGACCTTATAATCTATAGAAACTAAAATTTTATTCTTTTTATGTCTTAAAAGATGATAAAATTTTTAATAGAACAAGATATTTCAGAAGTCATTTGGCCAATATTTTAATTAGATATTTCAAAAAAATCCTAATTTTCAATGTTTTACAAACATTTTAATAACTTCTAAAATAATGAACGCTTTTTAATGATTTTAGGCTTCTTTTAAAGGTGGTTTTCTCCAGAATGAGAATTATTTATAGGCATTAACGTGTGATTTTTTTAAAGAAAATTCAAGTCGTCAAACTTGGATTAAAAAAATTCAAAAACTTTTAAACAATCTTATTAACAGAAAAATAATTTTTAAAATATAAACATATGTTTTTATTAAATTAAGGTTTAACTTAAGGTTAAATTTGCAGCCCCGAAAAGCCAGAATCGAGTCGTCACAGTTAAATATCAATGCACCGATCAGTCGCAACACGGCTTCACACTTTTAATGATAAATCGAAGACGGATTAACATTTTTTAATTTTCCAATGCTTTTATTTAAGCTGACATTTTAACGAAGATTTCTGTGTTTCTTAAAAAAATTGTATCTAATTTTTTTTAGATTTTTGAAAGAGTTGAAGTCATGAGACAAAAATAAGAAAATTTAATAATTTTTATTTCTTTTTTACTCTACAATACTAAAAAAATAGTTTACAAAATGACTTCAAAGATAGCTTATTTTACGCAAAATTTAATCAGCTTTCTAACCGTATTTAAGTTTTTTTGTATCTTCTTTTATTTCCGAGATATGATTGAAAAAGTGATAGCATGTTTTTTCAAAGTCACGTGTTGTTGTCCTGATACTCGTGGACGGTAGTATATGAAGTGTAAATACTACTTTATTTTAATCCATATCTATGCAGAATTCTGCATCGTCATTAGAAAAATCATAACAAAAATGTCAGACTAAAGCCTGAAGAATACTGTTAAATTAAACATTTTATAGAAAAATCGATAAGGACCCAAATCTAATGTATTTCTTGCCAGTTCCATTGTTTTTCAATGTATAGTTTATAACAACCAATGAATTATAGACATTCTTTGTATAACTATAATTTATTACATGTAACTACAGTAATTGAAAAAATCCCAAGGTTTTTTACTGACAAGAAATATAAAAAAACAGTATAAGTTTAGGAAAATTATCTGAATGAATTAACCTCTGAAATTAGCAGCACAAGATGAAACAAAGCTTTTTGATGAAAGAAAATTAATACACAAAAAGGGTTAAGTAGATATAGTTCGTATTATTCAGACTTGAGAATGAAATATGTGGGCAGAAGTAAGTATCTGACTGATGTGGATGAAAGTGAAGCTGGTAATTGGAATGATAGGAGGAAGAGAGAGAGGAGGGTGGTAACAAGATTTCAATAACTAGAGTGCACACGCCTCCAAGCCTGTGGAACTAAAGTGGTTGACAACATTGTTTTATCCACCTGACGCTATTCTCGTCAAAATTATTATTACCCGGTTTTCATTTTAGAATAAATCCAAGATAAAATTTCAAGTTACATTCATAGACCGAGGTGCGGACTCTCCGTTCACGGGGATCATGACGAATCATATTCCGTCGTTCCATTAATGAGGACTCTTTACTTCAGGAACGCTACACCGACTACTGCTGTTATTATAGCTGTTCATAACATTTACCGCTCGTTGGCACTGTGAAGCATTGAGAAAGTCTATTTCAAACCATGTCGCAAACAGCGATGGTCCTTGTATAATAACTTCTCTAATTTTTTTTTACATTTTTCTTCTTTTCGACAATAATTTAATTAAGGAATAATATTTCATAAGACTTTTTTTTATTCAGTAATGATATTTACATATTGTAACTGACTTTAATTAAAACAGTTTCAATTGTAACTATTAAGTTCTTATGTTACTATTTAAATTATTAAAATTTAAAATTGCTGTTAATTGAAGCTATTATAATTTTGTAAGTGCGTTTGCAGCCTGAGACAAGAACGAGTGTCTACACTGAGAGAAATGGATAGTATAAATTTGATTGATAAAAAAAGATTGTACAAGGTATCATCTGCTATCCACATTCTACAATCTAAGATATTACCCAAGGACATATCCGGGGCAAATTGTAGTGTAAAAAATTCAAGTGTACCAATGTCAAATTGAAAGTTGTTAGATCGGGCCACTGATATCCTTAATAGAAAATAGCTATTTTTTGGCTGGAGTTTAAGAGTGACGGTCGTGATTTGTTGTGAAAATGACATGATGACGGTTGCGAGTGGTTGAAATACGATGATGACGGTCGCGATTGGTTGAAATACGATGATGACGGTCACTATTGGCTGAAATAATTTCAAATTTTTGTGCGCGCGCAGTTTTGAGGTTCTAATTTATTCCACGTGGTCGAGTGCGAGTATTATACATGAATACATGATACATGTTGAATATTACAGAATATAGAAGTAAAGAATACGTGTTTTTTCTTAAATATTCTTCATAATTCTTAATTCTTAATAATATTCTTAATATATTTTATGATAAAAAATGAAAAGTGACAAAACAATAAAAATATATATAAATTATCAGAAGTGAAAAAAGTTTTGTAATTAAAAAATAAGAATAAAGAGAATATAAGTAAGTTTTTAAAAATTGTGAAAAATACTATTTTTTAGTGATAAAAAATATTTTTTTGTACGTAGATGCATTTAATAAATAAACATCTTTCCCGTCTAAATCACTAAAACATAATCTATTTTTTCAGCAATTAAACTTATAATAAAGAAATTTAAGTAACTTTCTAGAATCAGTTAAAAAATTCTTGAGTTTGCCTTGTTTCATTAAAATATTAAAATTAATATAATTTCTGAAATACTTTACATGTTTTAATATTTTTTTAATGAATCTTTAACAAGCACCCAGATTTTATTTTTAAAATATTTATGTTGTTTTTTTAAAAAAGAATATTTAGGTATAAAATTAAACTGACAGTTAATAAACAGGTGTTATAATAATTGGATTATAGTTTCTGCATCTGTAACTTTTAGAATTAAATTTTAATGGTAAATATTCTTTTTTTTAATAAAAACATTAATTTTTTTAAAATAAACTGGATGCTTATTTTAGCATTATCCAAAGAACATTAAAACCTGTAAATATTTCCGAAATTATATTAATTTTACTACTAATAAATATAATAGTAATAAATAATTTATCCCAGAATAATTTAATCCCAACAAAAACATCTTTGATATTATATGAACACAATTGGTCTTGTAATATATGTACATTAATAGTATTTCAATATTAAATAGAAGAAAAACACTAATAAAAATATAATATACACTATCGGTCAAAATTTAGAGACCATACCCATTTTCAGGTGAATGAAAAACATTTCAAAACATATAAAGTAAGGAAACTTTAATTTAAATCTATGGTTGGTATGTAACCTAAACTATAAATATAATAACTATAACTATAAATAGTATATTAAGCAACAAGAGGAGAAAGGCAGCCATTTCTTTACGGTGATTTTTGTGACACGAGTGGAGGTCGAGGGCGCCGTAGGCGCCCCGAGACCGGAACGAGTGTCACAAAAATCATCGTAAAGAAATTGGCTGCCTTTATTCTCGTGTTACTTACGATATTTTTTATTCCTAATGCACAAAAGCGGCGATTTCAGATAGCAGACGACAGGGAGTAAAAGTCATTCACTTGTTCGATTTGTATGAAAATGGCGGCCGATTTCTCCCTTGGGCAAGAAAAATGCATGTGAACAGCTAATTTTCTTGCCCTTGGGAGAACACGGCCGCCATTTTCATACGGTCGAAGAAATGAATGACTTTCCTCCCTGTCGGCTGCTATCAGAAAGCGCCGTTTTTTTGCATGTGGGATAAAAATTTTTTTTTCTTTAATGTTTTAAAAGATGATAACATTTTGAATAGAACAACATCTTTGAGAAGTCGTTTAACCAATATTCTATTTAGATATTTTTAAAAAATCGTCATTTTCGATGTTTTACAAAAATTGTAATAACTTTTAAAATAATGAACGCTTTTTAATGATCGTAGGCTTATTTTAGTTTAGTTTAGTTTATTTACGGTATAATACACCTTTTTTACATATTAAATCTTAATTTATATAAGTAACAAAAATTAAATTATTTTATAAAATATCAATAATAAAGTTAACAATATAATCATAATAGCGCTGGGAATAACATAAAATTTAAATAATATCGCTAAATAACATTTATGAAAGGAAAAAATTTTTTTTTTGTTTTTAAATAAATTAGAGGTTTTTTATGTTGTGGCCTTTGGTCAAGAAATAAGAAATTTTATATTATGTCAGAAATTTAATTTAACTCCAAAATGCTTTCACTATGCATTTCACCATGAACATGGATCTTCAGGTCTACAATAGTAATACAACAATTATGACACATACAAAATACATGTTGGATTCTTAGTTTAGGTTACATACCATAATGATTTTTAGAGTAGAATTCTCCTTATTAAATAATTAAATTAATTTTATATAAAACAACAGTACTGGAGTTCCACATCTGAAATAATGTTGCATTGCATTTTTTATTTTATTTAACAATTTATAAAGTTTTTCATTTTTTAGAGAGTGACAATTCTGTATAACAAACTACCTACTAACGTTCTCTCAGTCATTTTTAAAAACAATTTTTAAATAAAATTTGTTAAAAAATCTATATACATTTTATTTTTATAATTTAAACATAATAATAGTGAAGTATTTAAATTTTATTAATTATGAAGCACATGATAGTGCATCTTTTTTGCCTAGAGATACGTTTACACTGTCTATCCTAAAAACATAGTTCTATGGTTGGTAGCTAAGTTAGGGTTAGGTAAAAAATTCAAATATGTTTTTAAAGTTGGTGTGTTTCTACTATCATAATTTACTTTTACTAATGTTAATAAAATCATAATAAAAAATTAATAAATTTTGTGTGTCTGTTCTGAAATTTACAGAACTATCACTCTTTACAATGTGTATCATCTCTAAGATATTTCTTTTTTGACTGTTGTTTTCAATCTCTAGAATCTGAATATTTTTTGAATTAAAATCCAATTTGTGGTTAAAAGTTGTAGCATGTTCACATAAGGCTGTGTTAATTTTTGAATGAAGCTGTGAATATTTGTGTTGATATATTCTATTTTTTAAGAATGGTTTTGTTTGACCTATATAAACTTTTTTACGGTCAATACAATTAATTTTGTAAATTAGGTTAGTTTTTTCAAATTTGGGTATTTTGTCTTTAGCCGATAGTAACAGAATCTTATTAAATTTATTTTGTATACAAAAAATCACTGGGATTTTTAGTTTTTTTGTTAAAGTTAAAATTGATTGTGAAATTTCTGGAATGAATGGTGAAGTTATAATTTTAAAAGTATCAAAGTTTTTTTTTGTTCATTATTTATTAAGCTACTATTATTGTTAGATTTTATTGTTTTTATTCTTTCATCAATATTTTGATTTATAAATTCATAAGGATAATTGTTTCCTGTTAGAATTTCAAAAATTTGATGTATATTTTTTCTGTGAAATTTTGTTTCTGAGAGGTTAATAGCTCTATCTACTAATGAAAAAACAATACCCTTCTTGTGGTTAATACTATGATTCGAATGGTAATTTATAACTTGCCCTGAAGCGATTCGTTTTTGGAACCAATTTGTTTCAATGAATCCGCGTTGAAAATCCAAGAAAACATCTAGAAAGGAGATTTGACAATCATTGGATTCCTCTAATGTAAATTGCAAACTTCCACCTTCTTTATTAAATTCGTTTACTACCTCGTGTATTCTTTTTTTATTAACACACATAATGGTATCGTCCACATATCGATAGTAGAATAAGATTTCAAAAAGACTATTGTTAATAATTTTTTCTTCAATGTGTTGCATGACTAATTCTGATACTACGGAAGAAATTGGAGACCCCATAGGAGTTCCAAACTTTTGTTTGTATATTTTGTAATTGTATTGTAAGTATGCATTGTTCATACACAGTTTTAAACCTTCGTCAAATTGTTTATATGTTAAAGTGGTAAATTCTTTAATTTGATTCCATTTATTTTTTACAAGTTGGAAGACTAAGTTAATATCAATATTGGAAAACATTGACATGGCGTCTAATGAAACCACCGTGTGTGTTTAAGGGATTTTTTATGTTTAATTTGTTTAATTAGTTCTAAGCTGTTCTTTAAACTATTTTTAGATTTAGATGTAACATTTTTTAATATTGAACCGAGAAATACAGAGAGGTTGTAAAGTACTGAACCAGGGAATGATGTTACTGGTCTAATTGGATGGTTTTGTTTGTGTAATTTTATAAGTCCATAGAATCGAGGAGGTGAGCCGTTTGTGCATTTTAAGAAGTTTCTTACATAATCATTAATATTAGTTTCAAACCAGCATTCGTCTACCATGTTGTTTAATTGAGTACGAATCGAATTAGTTGGATTATTTATAATTTCGTACGTATTAGTATCACTTAGATGGGATTCTATTTTTTGAATATAAACATTTTTTTCAATAATCACAGTTTTATTTCCTTTGTCTGCTCTTGTTATTAATAAATCTGGATTATTTTTTATAAACATTTTAGTTTTGTCAAATTTCCCTTTTAAATGAATATAGTTTGGATCCCATGGAATAGATGTTAATAAATGTTTTTTAATAATAAAGGTTAGATTAGATCTTAAATAATTTAATTCTTTAGATGGAATTTTTCTTAAGTTGTTGCATTCAATACCTGTAATATATTTCTCCAATGGGAAGTTAGACTTATCATATTTTATCGCGAATTTACCACCCAGAGACAAAATTTCCAAAATATCATTTGGAATATGTTTATCTATTAAATTAACAATAAATTTTTCATTATATAATGATGGTGATGTTATTTAATTACTTTTCAAAAAATTCAGATTCTTGATTGATTTTACAATAAGATTTTTTCCATAATTTTTTGTTGAATAATAGTTATTTTGTTTTAAATTTTCTAAGAAATTAATTGATTTATATTCAATAATTTTTAGTTCTAATTTTTGGATTTCGATGTTTAAATCTTTAATTTGACAATTTATATTTTTAATTAATAATAATAAAGTTTTGATTCTAAAATATTGAAGAATTCGTTGGAATTGTCTACTAATTTTATCATTCTGAAATGTAAACGAGGTCTTAGTTCGATTTATTATTTCTTGTGGGAAGATGTTGTTTTCTTTACATTTGTAAAGGAATCGACGTTGATTCTTATACTTTTCAAGTAGTAGATGGTTCTTTATCCATTGTTTTACAAACGGAATGATTTGTGGTGTATCTCCATACCTTAATTGATTAAAAAATCCGAAATGTCCAGATGCGCCTTCTAAGTGCTGAGTCACCATTATGGATACAATATTAGGTTTTTGGCCAGTCTTTATTGAATGAAATTTTTGAGATATTATAGACCTTTATATATAAATTGAAGGTTTTTTATGTTGTGGCCTTTGGTCAAGAAATGAGAAATTTTATATTATGTCAGAAATTTAATTTAACTCCAAAATGCTTTCAATATGCATTTCACCATGAACATGGATCTTCAGGTCTACAATAGTAATACAACAATTATGACACATACAAAATACATGTTGGATTCTTAGGTTAGGTTTTTAAATAAAATAAATAAAAAACGATGAAGTTCTAAAGTACAAAAGAACGCAGATTATAAAAATAAGAAAAAAGAAAATGTTTTTATTCTAGCGCAAATAATTTAACAGTAAATAAGAATTCATGTAGAGACTGACTGAAAATGTTAACATCAAAAGATAATTTATTAATATAATTATAAGTTTTCAAAATAGATGATAACGATAAATTTAAACCATAAATAATCAGTCCTATGATCAGGTACATTAAATAAATCAACAGATCGTAATGATCTCGTTAATACTTTTAATGAAATTTGATTCAATAGAACTGGACTATCGACAAGTCCGTTTAACAACTTATAAAGAAAAATTAGACCCGAGATCATACGCCTATACTCTAGGGAATCTAGATTTAAAATATCACATATTCTGTTAAGGTAACCTGTTTCTTTCGGTATCTTAAGTTTGTACGCTATTGCACGTAGAAAACGTCTCTGAATATCCTCAATTAAATCACTTTGTACATGAACATACGGATCCCAGATTAATGATGCATACTCAAGAAGCGGACGAACTAATGATACAAATAAAATTCTAATTGTAGAGATCTGCCGAAAATCTTTTGAAACTCTCAGAATAAACCCCAAAAATCTGGAGGTTCTCTGAGAGACATTGGTGATATGTTGCTTAAAACCAAAATTGCTACTAAATACAACACCCAAGTCATTGACAGTCGTCACAGTCTGAAGGACAGATCCGTTCACTCTATGTAAATTAGAATTACGAGCTCCACGAGAAAAAGTAATTGTAAAACACTTACTGACGTTCATTGACATATTATTAACAGAACACCATTTTACAATGGCATTTAGATCTTCTTGCAAAAGTTCAATGTCATCGTCAGAAAGTATTCTACGGTACAATTTCAAGTCATCGGCATATAAAAGAAACTTTGAATGTTTGATCACCTGGTGTATGTCATTAATATAAATCGTAAATAATATAGGCCCTAAATGTGAGCCTTGAGGTACACCAGAGATCAGAGAAAATCTCTTAGAATCAAGTGATCCTACCCTTACAAACTGTGATCTGTCCTTCAGATAACTCTCAATCCACTTAAGCAATACACCACTCACACCATGTGATTTTAATTTAAGAATTAACAAATTATGGTCAACCCGATCAAATGCTTTTGCAAAATCCGTATACACCGAGTCAACTTGATGCACTGATTCCATACACTGTGCAAGGAACTGCCTGTATTCCAGGAGATTAGTAACAGTTGATCTATTAGGCCTAAAACCATGTTGCTCATCAATTAAAACATGTTTAAAAGAAGTTTGCAAATGATCAGCAATAATATTATCAATAATTTTTGACATGACATTCAAAATTGATATTGGTCTATAGTTCCCTACACAATAGGGTGGTCCAAAAAATAAAAAGTCAGAATTTTTTTGCTCTCACCCCCCAGGATTGAAGTTTGTAGGAAAAAAAATACCCCTGTTTTTTTACTTCACAATAAAATAATATTAACCCGTGCCTCAAAGCCCCTCAAATTTCTTATGTATTTTAAATGAGAAAAAAACCATTTTTCGTAAATTTAATATAAAATCTAAAGAAAATTTTTTTTCACTTGGTTCAGGATGTTTTTTTTTTCTAGAGTGTTTAAGGAATAAAATCCTTTTACATATTTAACAAATTTTTTATTTTCTACATTTTTTTTATTTTTGAAAAATTCTCAAAAAAGCAAAAAACGGTAATTTATTATTTTTTATTCGTTATTATAATTTTTTCTCATTGATTGTAATATAATTGGTTTTATGAATTTAATATTTAATAGATTCATAAAAGCCAATTGAATTACAATAGATGAGAAAAAATGATAATAAGTAATAAAAAATAATATATTACCGTTTTTTTGTTTTTGGAGAATTTTTCAAAGCTAAAAAAAA
Source organism: Leptopilina heterotoma (assembly GCF_015476425.1). Classification (NCBI taxonomy): domain Eukaryota; kingdom Metazoa; phylum Arthropoda; class Insecta; order Hymenoptera; family Figitidae; genus Leptopilina; species Leptopilina heterotoma. The sequence goes on from NW_025110919.1 coordinate 44,405, forward strand.
TAAAAAATTTGTTAAATATGTAAAAGGATTTTATCCCTTAAACACTCTAGAAGAAAAACATCCTTAACCGAGTAAAAAAATATCTTGTCTAGATTTTATATTAAATTTACGAAAAATGTTTTTTTTTCTCATTTAAAATACATAAGAAATTTGAGGGGCTTTGAGGCACGGGTTAATATTATTTTATTGTGATTAAAAAAACAGGGGTATTTTTTTCCTACAAACTTCAATTCCGGGGGGTGAGAGCAAAAAAATTCCGACTTTTTTTTAAATGTATTTTTGGACCACCCTACTACACAATGATGGGGACCAGACTTATGCAAAGGAATGACCGTAGCCACCTTCCAGCGTTCAGGAAAGTATCCCCTTCTTAACGATTGATTATAAAGCAATGCTAAAGGTTTTGATAAAACAGGGGCACATTTAACAAAAAAACGAGGAGGTAAACCATCTGGGCCAGCACCTTTATTTTTATAAAGATTAATAATTTTTTGAAATATTATTTGTGGAGTAACCACAATATAAGATAAATCAACATCTAACGGATTAATAATGGTGGGTTCGGGTGCATTACTCGTTGAATGAACCGAATTAAAATTATCAGCAAATGTATCTGCAATTTCAATTCCTTCGTGTATTTCGTTATCATTATGCAGCAAATACTTCGGTACAATTAATCCACTGTTTCTACTTTTATTTATATAACGCCAGAAGGTGCCAATATCATCCCCAATTTTATTCTCAATGCTATCAATATATTCGGTGCAAAGAGCACTACTCAAGACATTACACTGCGATCTCAGAGAACTAAAAGCCTCATAACTTTGTAGAGTTTGATTCTGTTTAAATAATTTGTGAGAAATTTTTTGTTTAAGAATAAGTTGTTTTAAATCGCGATTGTACCATCTGGGATATGTAGTTGAAAATACTTTCTTTTTAGGAACATACTTTTGAACAATAATATTTAAATGATAATAAAGACGATCTAAAGAAATTTCGACGTTCGAGTCAGAAAATTCTGAATACTAATTAACTTCACCCAAATATTCACAGATTGCTTGGTAATTCGCATTTACAAAATCCAAAGCATGAATACTATTTTCTGAGAGAGGCGAATTGTCCCCATTATTTGTTTGTATACTAAGAGGTGGATGATGTGCATCACAGCGGACTAAAAGATCAATCGAGAGTTGACTATTAACACATTTCATATTTGTAAAAACTAAATCCAATATATTTCCACTTGTATTTAATAGTTGATCAACTTGTTTAAAATTTAAGAAACCAAATTCACTCAAAATTAATTCTCCAGCTCTCCGAAATACATTTTTATTGCTAGAGTTAATGTCCATAGAAACACCCATATCATCGTTATGCCAGGAAATATCAGGTAAATTGTAATCTCCTGCAATTATAACATCAATGCTCGGAGACTCTTGAATTATTGCATTTACTGTGTTTACATGTTCTTGATAAATATAATACGGAGAGGATGGTGAAATATAAACAGAACCTATGATATAATTTTGGTGATGAAATGTGACTTTAACAAATAATTGTTTAATCGTGTTATTCGCTATAAACAATTCCTGACAATTAAACTTTTTATTAACAGCTATGAAAACCCCTCCACCTCTCTCATCAATACTTGAGTTTACATTTCTGTCCCTCCGAAAAATATTATAATTAACAAGATCCAACTCAACATTTGTTATATGTGGATGCAACCAAGTTTCAGTTAAAATTATTATATCCCAAAATTGAGCTGATAAATTTACTGCATTACAAAAATCCTTAAATTTAGTACGCAATCCGCGAACATTTTGATAATAAACAGAGATACCATTAATTGATGACATACTTAAGTTCGATGAGATCCCACTCGATTTCAGTTTTTTGGTTTAGTCGCAGGCTTAACGTCCACAATATTCCGTTGAAAAATCGAATAGTTTTATTCTTCTTACCACTGCTGTAAAGGTCATGAAGCTCTGCTTTTATCTTTTTGAAATAGGCGCGTTGCATCGACGTTTGATCACCGTGAAATACAACTAGACCATTGTATTTGGATTTGCTTTTAAGAAATTTTATGGCAGAGTTTGATTCATTAAAACCAACTATAATCGGACAAGCTGATGCATCTAACTTCTTCCCCACTCTGTAGATTTTTAAGCCTTCCAGTGACGTGTTCAATTTTTCAAAAATAGAGAAAAGTTCTTTTCTATCGTCGGAAATTCTTTTCTCTGTAGTGTCAGCGAGAGATTCTTGTATTCCATAAAAAATAACATTTTTTGATCTATTTTGACGTTCGAAAATTTTAACTAAAACATCGTTTGTTTCACCGACAGTATGTACATTCTCTAAATCTGATAAAGCTGACTCGACATTGTCAAGTCTATTTTTAATAGTAACGACTGAGTCCTCCGTCACTCTTTGTCGATCAGAAATTCTATCTAATTTATCTGATAACTTTTTTATAGAATTTTCGAGGTCAAGTTTGTTGTCTGCTAACTGCCTTTTCAATTTCATCGGCGTTTTCTCTTAACAATTTTTTCAGCGTTGCTTCGCTTATATTAGTTACATTGGGTGAGTTTTTGAGTTCGTTTTATAAAGAGAAGCACATTTATTATGATACAAAATTCCACAACCTGTACATGTGATCCCTGTGCGAGGTTCACCACCGCAATGAGGGCATGAGAGATCCGCAGTAGTCTCGAGCGATAACAAATTCGAATCCGTCATGGTGAGAGATATCAGCTAAGACTCTTGTCAGAGAGCAATGTTTGCGATTCTGATCGTACACCGCAAGATAAAAAAAACTGTCAATAACACGAATAATCTAAAACCAGATTCAGAATGTAACAATTATAGAAACAGGATATGCACCACAAAAAATAAAAATGTAAATTAAAGATATTGTGTCAAAAATTTCAGATAAACACTGTATTGGATGCAAATATGCAGTCTTTGGATAATGTTATTAAAATAGATAGTAGTTATGTCCAAGAATCAGCACTAAATTCACAAATAAGCACTACTTTGTTGATAATAAAGTGAATAATTATTACTAAACACTTAGAAAATGTTACCACGACAGGAAACTTATATATGTTACCACAATATAAGTAAATAATCCTTAGAAAAGTGACACAAAATCACAAAAACTGGGAGAGATTACTACACCACTATATACTTCCAGCGCCATTTTTCAAATTCAAAAATCAAAAGATGATTTTCTACAGAATGAGAATTATTTAAAGGCATTAACGTGTAATTTTTTCTCAGAAAATGCAAGTCGTCAAACTTGGATTAACAAAATTCAAAAACTTTTAAACAATCTTATTAACAGAAAAATTATTTTTAAAATATGAACATATGTTTTTATTAAATTAAGGTTTTATTTTGTCTCAAAAGGCTAGGAGTGGGCGCGCAACGCGCGCCTTCTTGGTTCTAGTACATAATATACTGGATAGCCGATGTGCGAAAGTGGGAGTAACATTTTGAAAGTCTGCCATTTTAGTAGACAGATTACCGCTCATGCGCGTTAATACACAAGCAGAAGATTTTTGCAATTTGTAAACAAATCAAATTATAAAATTTTGAAAGTGCACTGTAAACAAAAATTTCAGTAATTTCACTGGCTATACGTATGCGAGGAAAAGAACCTATGTTGTGTTTGTCATGTTTACATTTTTCTGTGTATTTTCACCTAAATGGTTAATGGTTAATGACACATTTTGATGGTCTCTGAAATTTCTAGGTTATTTATGTATGTTGCACGAAATTAGTAAACAATCATTTTCGAACAAATTTTTCTCTGCACAGAGGCACTTTTTACAAAATCTGCCCACGTACCAACGACACGAGTTTTTTAATCCATGCAGAAACGCGGTTGCAAAATGGGCAGCACAAATGTAATGTTATGATAGGCGGCAAGACGTCTGTATTACAGCTATTTACCAGTAGAGGGCAGAAGCATGCAGGGAGCGTAAAGACTCAGCTGTCCATATGATTCGCATATATATATATATATATACACATTATGCATTACTATGGTATTTCTTATTTTGCAACCATGTTTCTGCATGGATTAAAAAATCTTTTTGATTTATGTAATTAAGAAGATTCGTGTCGATAGTTCGAGGGAAGATTTTATAAAAAGTGTCCGAGTGCAAAGAAAAACTTGTACCGTTAATATTTTAAACTATTTTAAAAATATTGGAAAGATCATATTTAATCTCAAAAGCATATTTTGAAATCTTATTTATTTTTCACTGCAAAAATTATATTATTTAAATAACAGATTTTTTGACTATTTTCAATTAAATATTTACTTGAATCAAGCAATTTTTATTTGAGTTTATTAAATGGTATTTGTTTCAAAATCTGAAATTATTATTGATTCAAATATCATTAAATTGATTTAAATAAAAATTATTTAATTCAAGTAAATATTTTTTTGATAATAGACAATAATCGATTATTTGAATCAAATAAATTTTTTTCATGCTTCCTTTTTCTAATATTTGTTTCACGTTTTAGCAGATTTAATATATAATAAATATTTGAAATATTGAATTCTAAGTAGTATAAAAATTCGAAATAAAATTAACGTATTATTTTTTTGTAAATGTATTACTTTTTAAATAAGCAATTTTTTATTAATTATTTAAATTATTCATGTTTGTTTAATTTTTTTCTCAAAAAAAAATATTATTACCAAATATACCTTATTATGTTTATATACCCTACTAAAAATAAAATCACAAAACGACAGAAATTTAGTCAGAATCTCTGACGTTTTTAGGCTGCATTTGTTACGATTGCAGCCACAGAACGTCAGGCTTGAGTCATGTTTAATCAGAAAGCTTCAAAAGTAGTCAGGTTTTTTATACAAAGTCGACACCCTTTTTTACCTGGAAAAAGGTCGACTGACCGTCATAAAATTGAAGGGAAATCTTTTTATTTGTTTATATTCATATTTATTTAAACATTATACTTGTTTTTCATCGACTTAGAATTCATCTAACAATATGCTCTTATTATGCATGCAGTATATCCTTTAGAACTTAAATTCAAAAATGATATCCTTTTTTATTTAACAATTACGGTTTTCGAGATACGTTACAGTTTCCTTAAAAAAATGTTTTTTATAATAAATTTTAAATATTTGTAATTGTGGAGATTTCTAGATTTTCGTATTCATTTTACTTGAAATTTTTAAATTGCAAAACTTTTGAGCAATAAAAATTAGGTTAGAGACCCAAACCTCGTAACAATAGACCCGCAATTCTATTGTGAAAAAAGGGCTACGCACAAATTTCAAGTTTTAACGGTACTTTACATTTACCGGCTATACTTCGGTGAGGGGCTGTAAATAAAAAAAAAGATTTCAATGCTCAATAATCACAATCCATAAACATCAGGATTTAACAGGAGCATAAAAAATCCTTTAGTCAGAATTAACCAAAAGCTTTAGGAATCGTCAAAGTAGTCACAAAACATCAAAATTTCTGACGTTCTCTCTTTATTTCTGATTTTATTTTTAGCAGGGTAATAGGAATTTACTTTTAAATTCTATTTTTTAATGTTTAATACTTATTCACGCATAAATTTTGATTTTTATATGAATTTAAATTTCGCTGTCATAAATACACGCATAACGCGCATGAGCGGCAATCTATTTATTAAAATAGCGGACGTTCAATTACTACAGAGTAGTCGGAGTAGGGACTACAACGTTGGCTATCCAGTATATTATATATATCAGTGGAGCGGGCTAATATTTCCACAATATTTAGTACTATAAATGAGTACTTCAACAACCAAGTATTATGAAATTTCATAAAAAATTGTAGAGGCAGTGTTTCATTCGAGCGAGACTATCCGAGAAACGAACCAAAAAACGATTTTTTTGTTTTGATAACCGAGCTGTCGAGTTCGCTCGTCTTATTGAAGTGAACATCTCACTAAATCGATCGATTTCCCCCCGATCAAACGAGAAGTTCGTTCTAAATCTATTTTAAAAGGTTTTGTAAAAATTAATTTTTCTCCACAGAAGATATAAGAAAAAGAAAATGATGTTATATTATACTTAAGAAAATTATTTGAATGACTATGAAATATATTTAGTGCCATAAACCATTAAAATGGTAGCTAACGTAAATTTAGGTAAATTTTGGTAATTGAAAAAGTACGAATATGTCCGAAAATGTACGAAGGGCAAAAATACGAAAATATAAAGTACGAGATTAGATAAGAGAGCGTCATTTCGTGTGGTCGAGCGATCGTGAAGTTCGTGTGTGCGTAATTAAAGGAAATCCTTGTTAATAATAATCGTTCCAATTAATTGTATTTCTTTTTATTATTTATTTTAAAATATATTATTCTTTTATTAATTATTTGCCTTGTTCGGAGTTTGAGTTCTAAACCTTCATTCCCACAGTTTTCCCCCCACAACTTGTTTGTCTAACATTTCAAAAGTGGCATACGAAGGTTTTGAAATTCGAATTTAATAGTGAAGTATTAGTGAGTTAAAACGTTTTAATAAAACAGTAAAAATAAACAGTTCGCGAAAATTGTGCTAAGTGCAAGTTTTCCTTTCTATTCATCATCCGAAATAAATTTTCCAAAATGGCGACGGCATGGCTTGTTTAAGCAACGACGCTAACGGAGAAAAATGGCGGAAGGAGGATTAAATTTTCCATCGAACATCCCTCTTGATCAGTTCGAGGAATTTGCGGCCCAACTACAATCAACGCCTGGTGTGAATCAACATGAAATTTTATCAAGACACAATATTGGCTCGAGAGCACGAGGTCGAGAATTCATGACGCCGAGAATGCATCAGGAAGCAGTAATTAATGCCAGATTAGAAAATTTAGATTTGCCTCGGAATGAAAACGACGGAGCAAACGAAGTTCAAGAAGGCTTGCGCGTGCGTAGGGACATACTCCCACCTATCAACCCGCAAGAAAACCCCCAATTTCCACCGATGCCCGAACTACAACGAGAACATACGAATCAACCACCTCTTCCAAATAATAGAAACCCGAACCTGTCTATGGAGCAACTAATGTGGAATTTAATCGAAGATGGCAGACGGAGAGAGATAACACTAATGCAACTATGTCAACAAGTGTTAACTCAAAATCCAATACCAAATGTGAATGCAGGACGTGAGGACCATTCTATACCGAACTACCACATCATGCCCGACTTATCCAAAAGTATTGAAGACTATGATGGAAAGGTAGGAACAAATAGAGCGAAGATATGGCTACTCACCTTGGAAGGAATGAGAACTCTACATCGTTGGCCAGATAATTTCGCATTAGAAGAGGCAAGGACACATCTAACGGAAGGAGCACGTGACTGGTTCAAATTACGTGCTGTGGAACTAAAAACGTGGAAAAGTTTTCACGATGCTTTTACAATTTCATTCGTCGTCCGTTTAAGTAGAACTCAAATGTGGAAAAAAATGTCCGAAAGAACTCAGAAACAACAGGAACCTTTAACGACTTATTTTTTGAATAAAATAAAATTGTGTAGGGAGTTAGTACTTAACATGACGGAAACAAAGGAGCAAGTACTTATTGGTCTTTGGTCCCGAGATCTCTGCAACGCAATGACAGCACAAACTCATAAGAATGTTGATGTATTATTACATGATATGCTCGAGTATGAACAATTATTTTCACAACGAACGGAACGAATTAAGCACGCAAGAGAGAGAAATCAAGAATTCAACAGAAAAACAAATAATCGCACGACGACCACCGATGAGAGAAATACAAAAGCAACTTCTTCGACACCAACAACGAGAAATCCGGATAATAGGCTACCGATACGTAATGCAGAAGGACAATGGAAATGCTACAATTGCAATTCTTATGGACATATTTCCAGTAATTGTCCCGAAGCACGAAGAGAATTGAAATGTACGAAATGCAACCAAACTGGTCACACACAACGTCATTGTGATAAAGAGGCAACACCCAAGGCAGAAGTAAACGTAGTATCGAAAATAGATCAGGACACTACAATTACGAAATATATTAAGGAAGTTCTCCTTGAACAACACAAGACGACAGCACTCATCGACACTGGTGCAGCTGAATGCACTATCAAGGCTTCGCGAGCCATCGAATTTGAGTTTAAAGTGTGTTTAGAGAAAATTACGTTAAAAAGTTTTGGTCCAAATCATTTCGTCACTGAAAGCCCGGGATATGTTGTAGTGAGTGTGACTATTGACGAAGTTACGGTTAAAAATATTAGATTGATTGTAGTTCCAGATGATTATCAATCAGTGGACGTATTAATTGGTCGAACATTCACCAGTTCAAAATTTGTGGATTATCACAAAGTGGATAAACTGTTAAAGTTCGAATATAGTGAATTTGCGAAGTTAAATGAGGCGATAACGATTGAATCCGAAAACGAAGATTAGAAAGTGGTAAATAAAGTGCTTTTACCCCCGCGTACTATTAATTTCATTGAGGTTGTGAGCCAGGGAAATATAATTTCAGTACCAGTGCTCAATATAAGTGATAAGTCACGAGAATTACAAGAAAGGGAAAAAGTGATGTCAGTGCCAATTTCCCCTCTAACACAGTTCAACAGCGAGAGTTCTACGAAGAAACCCATCAACGCGCAGGATCTACACATCGGTAGCGATCAACCACAAAATGTAATCGACGATCTCGTGAGTATTTTGAATGAATATAGAGACGGTATTGCGAAAAATTTAAAATCATTTTTGCAGAATATCGTAGATTAGGAATTGTAACTGATACTGTGTCTTCTTATGCGAGTCCCGCGTTTATCATTAATAAAAAGTGGAGAACCACGTGCAGTTGTTGATTGTCGCGGAGTAAAGAAACAAACAAAACGGATTCATTTTCCCCTCCCAAATATTTACGAGCAATTATCTAAAGTCGGTGACAGTACGCTTTTCATTATTTTAAACTTGGCAATGGGGTACATGCAAGTACCATTAGCAAAAGAAGCGCGAGCAAAAACGGCATTTGTTACGATGGACGATACGGGTGAATTTACTAGAATGGTATTTGGCTTAATGAACGCCCCTTTCTTTTTTTTATACTTATGGAGCGAGTTCTCGGACCGCTCAGAAAAGAAAATATTTTGTTTTTTCTAGATGACATTATGATACCTGGGAAGGATTGACCTTCATTAAGAGATCGGTTTATAAAAGTAATGAAAGCTTAGTAAATGCAGGATTGAAAATAAATTTGAATAAATGTCACTTCTTAAAATCACAAATTACGTTTTTAGGCTTTGAAATTTCAGCTAAGGGAATTCATCCCGGTAAAAATAAATTTCGCGCGATTGTCGAGTTTCCTACGCCAAATTCTATAACTGAAGTACGTCAATTCTTGGGATTAGTAAATTTTTTTCGAAGATATATTTATAAATTTTCGGAAATTGTAACTCCATTATGCGAATTACTAAAAAAGAATCGAGAATTTTATTGGAGTATTAACGAAGAACGCTCTTTTCGAAAAATAATAGAATTATTAGCCAAAGAACCGATCGTGCAACCCTTTCATCCTTCACGACGTACCGAATTGCATACGGATGCAAGTTCACGTGGATTAGCCGCTATGTTGTTACAAAAAGACAAACAAGGAATGTTACACTTAGTATATGCGATAAGTCGAAAAACAAGCGAAGCAGAAAAAAATTATCATTCGAGTAAACTCGAGTTATTAACAATTGTTTGGTCCACTTCGAGATTACCGCAGTGGCTAATAAATGTTCATTTTGTAATAGTTACCGATTGTAACGCGACTCTTTATTTAAACACGTACAAAGCAAAAAGTGCACAACTAATTAGATGGTCGAATTTGTTATCTGAATTTTCATTTGAAATTGTACATCGCGCAGGTTCAAAAATGTCACACGTGGACGCGCTAAGTCGTTCACCGGTAGAAGAATATGATGTAATAGACGAATTAGAAAATCGTCCCGTAAGTTTCAATTTAGTAACGCAAGATCAAGAAATTCTAGTTTTTCAATATAATGAAGAGAAAATTAAAAATAAAAGAAAAATCTTAGAAAAGTCAACTCGAAACGTACAAAAAGAGAAAATGATAAATTCAAAGATTACCAATTAATAAATTCGATATTGTATAAAATTGAGCAAAAAAAAATTATACGTAGTACCAGATGCGATGCGAAAAGGATTGACAATCCGGTATCACGATATGCAAAGTCATATGGGGGTCGATAGAACCGTGGCAAAATTGCGCGAGTATTATTATTTTTCAGGCATGACAAGATACGTACGTCAACATATCAAAAATTGTTTACAATGTATTCTTTCGAAATCGAAAACTGGTCCTCAAAGTGGGGAATTACATCCCATCAAACCGGGATGCAGACCGTTTGCCAGGGTTCATATTGACCATTCCGGCCCTTACGTCACTACAGCGAAAAGAAACACATATATACTTGCATTGACTGATACTTTAACTCGATTTGTTATTTTGTATGCCGTTCGTGATACAAAGGCAGCGAATGTCGTTCGTAGTTTGGAGAAGTTTGTATTCGATTTTGGAGCACCAATTTATATCATTTCTGATCGAGGAACATGTTTTACCTCAAAATTGTTCGAAGAATTTTGTACTAAACACGGGATTAAACATACTCTAAACTCCCCACGACATCCGCAAGCTAATGGTTTAGTTGAACGTACTAATAGTACTTTAGTGCCCGCGATTCAAGCGAATATCGAGAAAAATACCGGAAAAGATTGGAATAAACATCTCAGAAAGGTACAGCGAGACCTCAATTCGAGTATCAATAAAACAACCGGCAAAAGCCCCTTTGAATTATTATATGGATATGTAAATCGTCACGATAAGGGAGCTTTGCGAATTTTAACTGTGCATGATTGTGAAGAACGTTATACTGAACCATTAAAATTACAAGAAAATGCTTTGCAATGTATTTCACGAGAACAAAATAAATATTAATTACGCTACGATAAAAATCAAAACATTTTTTGTAAATTCAACTTTGGTGATATTGTTTTCATGCGAACTTATGTAACTCCGACTGAAGTATCAACGAAATTACAACCCAAATTTCGCGGACCATTGATTGTCACAAAAGTTTTTCCGAGCGACACTTACGGTGTCTCAGATTTGCAAGTTGATGCATTGGGCAGAAGATATGCGGCTACGGCACATGCTCAACAATTAAAAGTATGGAAACCGTCCTTAGAAGAAGACGAAAAATTGTATGAGAGTGAAGATGAAAATTAGTTAAATTTTGTTAAGAATTTTCTTGCAATTCATATGAATGATAATGGTATTATGTAAGAAATTGTATTTGAGAGTATTAGGCAAAATTTTCTTTTATGTTAAAATTATTTTTTACATTCTCATCACATGAGAAAGTATTAGTTTTGGTCGAAAATTGACTTTTGATAATTTTATGAAATCTTTACGTTTTGAGGTCCCCTGAACCCGAAAAACATGGTCCGGCGAGTCCGTCTGTCTGTGTGTCTGTCTGTCTGTATGTATGTATGTCCGTGTGTAGACCAAAATGTTGTTGACACAATAACTTTAAAAAATCTTATCTGATCGTTTTTAAATTTAACACACTTTAAGTTGGTGAAAAAATGAAGGTTAAGTTCGTTAACCAGCCATTTTCGTTGAAAACTACAAAAACTACAGTAGTTTCAATATTTTAAAAACTCAATTTTTTTAAATTTTAGAATTTTAAACTTTATATTATTTTAGATTCGGAAAATACAAACAACTTTTCTCTAAAACATTTTTTCATAAAAACTCAATTTTCGAAGTTATAGTCTCTTAAATGGTCAAAAAAACTAAAAAAATCTTAAAATGACACTGAAAATCGAATTTTTTGAATGGAATAAAAGTCAGTTAACTGATTTTGACATATTCTCACCCTAAAATACTCGAAAAACATAATTGTACACAAAAAAGTCGTAATTTTCAGAAAAACCACTCTCTATTTATATTTTTTGTGCACTTTTTTGAAAAGAATTCAATATTCCGACTCCATTATCTCCGACAATATTGCATATGCGATTTTGCTACTAGAGACTTTTTCTCTCGGTTTTGCATCATCTACAACTTTGCTGTTGACAACTTTTTTCTAAACCCTAAACTTTTCGAGTTATTTGCAAAAAACTAATTTTTATTACATTCTCATCACATGAGAAAGTATTAGTTTTGGTCAAAAATTGACTTTTGATAATTTTATGAAATCTTTACGTTTTGAGGTCCCCTGAACCCGAAAAACATGGTCCGGCGAGTCCGTCTGTCTGTGTGTCTGTCTGTCTCTATGTATGTCTGTCTGTAGACCAAAATGTTGTTGACACAATAACTTTTAAAAATCTTATCTGATCGTTCTTAAATTTAACACACTTAAAGTTGGTGTAAAAATGAAGGTTAAGTTCGTTAACCAGCCATTTTCGTTGAAAACTACAAAAACTACAGTAGTTTCAAAATTTTAAAAACTCAATTTTTTTAAATTTTAGAATTTTTAACTTTATATTATTTTAGATTCGGAAAATACAAACAACTTTTCTCTAAAACATTTTTTCATGCAAACTCAATTTTCGAAATTATAGTCTCTTAAATGGTCAAAAAAACTAATAAAATCTTAAAATAACACTGAAAATCGAATTTTTTGAAAGGAATAAATGTAAGTTAACTGATTTTGACATATTCTCACCCTAAAATACTCGAAAAACATAATTGTGCACAAAAAAGTCGTAATTTTTGGAAAAACCTCTCTCTATTTATATTTTTTGTGCACTTTTTTGAAAAAAATTCAATATTCCGACTCCATTATCTCCGACATTATTGCATATGCGATTTTGCTACCAGAGACTTTTTTTCTCGGTGTTGCATCATCTACAACTTTGCTGTTGAAAATTTTTTTTTAAACCCTAAACTTTTCGAGTTATTTGCAAAAAACTAATTTTTATTACATTCTCATCACATGAGAAAGTATTAGTTTTAGTCGAAAATTGACTTTTGATAATTTTATGAAATCTTTACGTTTTGAGGTCCCCTGAACCTGAAAAACATGGTCCGGCGAGTCCGTCTGTCTGTGTGTCTGTCTGTCTGTATGTATGTATGTATGTCCGTCTGTAGACCAAAATGTTGTTGACACAATAACTTTTAAAAATCTTATCTGATCCTTTTTAAATTTAACACACTTAAAGTTGGTGTAAAAATGAAGGTCAAGTTCGTTAACCAGCCATTTTCGTTGAAAACTACAAAAACTACGGTAGTTTCAAAATTTTCAAAACTCAATTTTTTTAAATTTCAGAATTTTTAACTTTATATTATTTTAGATTCGGAAAATACAAACAACTTTTCTCTACAACATTTTTTCATGAAAACTCAATTTTCGAAGTTAAAGTCTCTTAAATGGTCAAAAAAACTAAAAAAATCTTAAAATAACACTGAAAATCGAATTTTTTTAAAGGAATAAAAGTCAGTTAACTGATTTTGACATATTCTCACCCTAAAATACTCGAAAAACATAATTGTACACAAAAAAGTCGTAATTTTCGGAAAAACCACTCTCTATTTATATTTTTTGTGCACTTTTTTGAAAAAAATTCAATATTCCGACTCCATTATCTCCGACATTATTGCATATGCGATTTTGCTACCAGAGACTTTTTTTCTCGGTTTTGCATCATCTACAACTTTGCTGTTGACAACTTTTTTCTAAACCCTAAACTTTTCGAGTTATTTGCAAAAAACTAATTTTTATTACATTCTCATCACATGAGAAAGTATTAGTTTTGGTCGAAAATTGACTTTTGATAATTTTATGAAATCTTTACGTTTTGAGGTCCCCTGAACCCGAAAAACATGGTCCGGCGAGTCCGTCTTTTTATGTGTCTGTCTGTATGTATGTATGTATGTCCGTCTGTAGACCAAAATGTTGTTGACACAATAACTTTTAAAAATCTTATCTGATCGTTTATAAATTTAACACACTTAAAGTTGGTGTAAAAATAAAGGTTAAGTTCGTTAACTAGCCATTTTCTTTGAAAACTACAAAAACTACGGCAGTTTCAAAATTTTGAAAACTCAATTTTTTCAAATTTCAGAATTTTTAACTTTATATTATTTTAGATTCGGAAAATACAAACAACTTTTCTTAACAACATTTTTTCATGAAAACTCAATTTTCGAAGTTATAGTCTCTTAAAAGGTCAAAAAAACTAAAAAAATCTTAAAATAACACTGAAAATCGAATTTTTTAAAAGGAATAAAAGTCAGTTAACTGATTTTGACATATTCTTACCCTAAAATACTCGAAAAACATAATTGTACACAAAAAAGTCGTAATTTTCGGAAAAAGCACTCTCTATTTATATTTTTTGTGCACTTTTTTGAAAAAAATTCAATATTCCGACTCCATTATCTCCGACATTATTGCATATGCGATTTTGCTACCAGAGACTTTTTTTCTCGGTTTTGCATCATCTACAACTTTGCTGTTAACAACTTTTTTCTAAACCCTAAACTTTTCGAGTTATTTGCAAAAATCTAATTTTTATTACATTCTCATCACATGAGAAAGTATTAGTTTTGGTCGAAAATTGACTTTTGATAATTTTATAAAATCTTTACGTTTTGAGGTCCCCTAAACCCGAAAAGCATGGTCCGGCGAGTCCGTCTGTCTGTGTGTCTGTATGTATGTATGTCCGTCTGTAGACCAAAATGATGTTGACACAATAACTTTTAAAAATCTTATCTGATCGTTTTTAAATTTAACACACTTAAAGTTGGTGTAAAAATAAAGGTTAAGTTCGTTAACCAGACATTTTCGTTGAAAACTACAAAAACTACGGTAGTTTCAAAATTTTCAAAACTCAATTTTTTCAAATTTCAGAATTTTTAACTTTATATTATTTTAGATTCGGAAAATACAAAAAACTTTTCTTTATAACCTTTTTTTTATGAAAACTCAATTTTCGAAGTTATAGTCTCTTAAATGGTCAAAAAAACTAAAAAAATCTCAAAATAACACTGAAAATCGAATTTTTTTAAAGGAATAAAAGTCAGTTAACTGATTTTGACATATTCTCACCCTAAAATACTCGTAAAACATAATTGAACACAAAAAAGTCGTAATTTTTGGAAAAACCACTCTCTATTTATATTTTTTGTGCACTTTTTTAAAAAAAATTCAATATTCCGACTCCATTATCTCCGACATTATTGCATATGCGATTTTGCTACCAGAGACTTTTCTTCTCGGTTTTGCATCATCTATAACTTTGCTGTTGACAACTTTTTTCTAAACCCTAAACTTTTCGAGTTATTTGCAAAAAACTAATTTTTATTACATTCTCATCACATGAAAAAGTATTAGTTTTGGTCGAAAATTGACTTTTGATAATTTTATGAAATCTTAACGTTTTGAGGTCCCCTGAACCCGAAAAACATGGTCCGGCGAGTCCGTCTTTTTGTGTGTCTGTCTGTATGTATATACATACATTTTTGTATGTCCGTCTGTAGACCAAAATGTTGTTGACACAATAACTTTGAAAAATCTTATCTGATCGTTTTTAAATTTAACAGTCTTAAAGTTAGTGTAAAAATGAAGGTTAAGTTCGTTAACCGGCCATTTTCGTTAAAAACTACAAAAACTACGGTAGTTTCAAAATTTTGAAAACTCAATTTTTTCAAATTTCAGAATTTTTAACTTTATATTATTCTAGATTCGGAAAATACAAACAACTTTTCTTTTCAACATTTTTTCATGAAAACTCAATTTTCGAAGTTATAGTCTCTTAAATGGTCAAAAAAACTAAAAAAATCTTAAAATAACACTGAAAATCGAATTTTTTGAAAGGAATAAAAGTCAGTTAACTGATTTTGACATATTCTCACCCTAAAATACTCGAAAAACATAATTGTACACAAAAAAGTCGTAATTTTTGGAAAAACCACTCTCTATTTATATTTTTTGTGCACTTTTTTGAAAAAAATTCAATATTCCGACTCCATTATCTCCGACATTATTGCATATGCGATTTTGCTACCCGAGACTTTTTTCTCGGTTTTGCATCATCTACAACTTTGCTGTTGACAACTTTTGTCTAAACCCTAAACTTTTCGAGTTATTTGCAAAAAACTAATTTTTATTACATTCTCATCACATGAGAAAGTATTAGTTTTGGTCGAAAATTGACTTTTGATAATTTTATGAAATCTTAACGTTTTGAGGTCCCCTGAACCCGAAAAACATGGTCCGGCGAGTCCGTCTTTTTGTGTGTCTGTCTGTATGTATGTATGTATGTCCGTCTGTAGACCAAAATGTTGTTGACACAATAACTTTGAAAAATCTTATCTGATCGTTTTTAAATTTAACACTCTTAAAGTTGGTGTAAAAATGAAGGTTAAGTTCGTTAACCAGCCATTTTCGTTAAAAACTACAAAAACTACGGTAGTTTTAAAATTTTGAAAACTCAATTTTTTCAAATTTCAGAATTTTTAACTTTATATTATTTTAGATTCGGAAAATACAAACAACTTTTCTTTATAACCTTTTTTTTATGAAAACTCAATTTTCGAAGTTATAGTCTCTTAAATGGTCAAAAAAACTAAAAAAATCTTAAAATAACACTGAAAATCGAATTTTTGGAAAGGAATAAAAGTCAGTTAACTGATTTTGACATATTCTCACACTAAAATACTCGTAAAACATAATTGGACACAAAAAAATCGTAATTTCCGGAAAAACCACTCTCTATTTATATTTTTTGTGCACTTTTTTGAAAAAAATTCAATATTCCGACTCCATTATCTCCGACATTATTGCATATGCGATTTTGCTACCCGAGACTTTTTTCTCGGTTTTGCATCATCTACAACTTTGCTGTTGACAACTTTTGTCTAAACCCTAAACTTTTCGAGTTATTTGCAAAAATCTAATTTTTATTACATTCTCATCACATGAGAAAGTATTAGGTTTGGTCGAAAATTGACTTTTGATAATTTTATGAAATCTTAACGTTTTGAGGTCCCCTGACCCCGAAAAACATAGTCCAGCGAGTCCGTCTGTCTGTGTGTCTGTCTGTCTGTCTGTATGTATGTATGTCCGTCTGTAGACCAAAATGTTGTTGACACAATAACTTTTAAAAATCTTATCTGATCGTTTTTAAATTTAACACATTCAAGTTGGTGTAAAAATGAAGGTTAAGTTCGTTAACCAGCCATTTTCGTTGAAAACTACAAAAACTACGGTAGTTTCAAAATTTTGAAAACTCAATTTTTTCAAATTTCAGAATTTTTAACTTTATATTATTCTAGATTCGGAAAATACAAACAACTTTTCTTTTTAACATTTTTTCATGAAAACTCAATTTTCGAAGTTATAGTCTCTTAAATGGTCAAAAAAACTAAAAAAATCTTAAAATAACACTTGAAATCGAATTTTTTTAAAGGAATAAAAGTCAGTTAACTGATTTTGACATATTCTCACCCTAAAATACTCGAAAAACATAATTGTACACAAAAAAGTCGTAATTTTTGGAAAAACCACTCTCTATTTATATTTTTTGTGCACTTTTTTAAAAAAAATTCAATATTCCGACTCCATTATCTCCGACATTATTGCATATGCGATTTTGCTACCAGAGACTTTTCTTCTCGGTTTTGCATCATCTATAACTTTGCTGTTGACAACTTTTTTCGAAACCCTAAACTTTTCGAGTTATTTGCAAAAAACTAATTTTTATTACATTCTCATCACATGAGAAAGTATTAGTTTTGGTCGAAAATTGACTTTTGATAATTTTATGAAATCTTTACGTTTTGAGGTCCCCTGAATTCGAAAAACATGGTCCGGTGAGTCCGTCTGTCTGTCTGTATTTATGTATGTATGTATGTCCGTCTGTAGACCAAAATGTTGTTGACACAATAACTTTTGAAAATCTAATCTGATCGTTTTTAAATTTAAGACACTTAAAGTTGGTGTAAAAATGAATGTTAAGTTCGTTAACCAGCCATTTTCGTTGAAAACTACAAAAACTACGGTAGTTTCAAAATTTTAAAAACTCAATTTTTTCAAATTTCAGAATTTTTAACTTTTTATTATTTTAGATTAGGAAAATACAAACAACTTTTCTTTATAACATTTTTTTTTAAAACTTTTTTTTAAAAAGTTTTTGGGCCCGACCAGTTCTACTGTGTTAAAAAAAATTTATTGTTTTTTAAAATCTTAAAACTTTTATAAATATCTGTTGTTTAGAATAAATAAAATAAAACTTTTAACCGTTTTTAGGGTTCCGTACACCTACGGTGTAACGGCGGAACCCTATTGGTGAGACTCTGTTGTCCGTAGCCAAATCGTGTCCCCCCCCCTAGCGGCTAAACTATTTGACCTAAAGAGCTCAAATTTGGTCCAGATATGTATTTTCACATGTAGATTACAGGAAAAATATAGCGAATGTGATTGGACGTAATGGTCATAGCGTTGTCAAGGAAAAACTAAAAAAACTTAAAAAAAATTTTTTTTTTCTCTAACTTTTACATTATTTGACCTAATGAGCTGAAAATTGGTATCCTAGTGTATTATTACAGTCTGACGACAAAAAATTTATTTAAGAAACTTTTTGAAAAAAAAATCAAAGAAAATTTTTTAAATTTTTTTTTCAAAAAAAAAAATTTTTTTAACTTTTTTTTAGTTTAAACACGTGGCATTAAATATTTTAAGGAAGAGAGTGAAATTTTAAGAGAATAAATGAGAGATTGTTTTCTGACTTTAATTTCTTAACTAAAAAAAAAAAAATTGGACAAGTGCGAGTTGTACTCGCACTGCAATGGCGGGTTCCGTACACAAATATTAAAACAATACTTGCAACATTTATCGGTAATTAGTAGAATTAAAATAAACAATTTAAAAAATATATTAAAATCATTTGATAAAAAAATAACTAAAAAAAATTAAAGTATTGTATATCTAATATTGTAAACAATAATAAGCAGAGGAACTATAATTTTGAAAATTTTGTTTCTCTGCTTATTGTTGTTTACAATATTAGATATATACAATACTTTAATTTTTTTAGTTATTTTTTTTATCAAATGATTTTAATATATTTTTTTAATTGTTTATTTTAATTCTACTAATTACCGATAAATGTTGCAAGTATTGTTTTAATATTTGTGTACGGAACCCGCCATTGCAGTGCGACTACAACTCGCACTTGTCCAATTTTTTTCTCTTTTTTTTTAAATTTGAAATTTTTTGTTTGCATTATAACAGAATACTACATCATTTTAAAAAATAATTAATAACTTAAAATGCGTTTACAGTAAATTAATGAAATTTACACTGACTACACATAGTAGTTCACTCTTTCAAATGAAAATATTTTCATGATTGTAAATTTAAAAATTTCATATTTTTAATAATAATTTTATAAACAATTTGAATTTTTTATATGTTTTACCCCTCGAATTGCATTGAATCTCATAAGAAGTATACTATGTAGTTATTATTATTTTATTATTTTTCTTATCTAAAGCACCTAAAAACTAGGGTTATTTTTAAATTTTGCAAATAATTAAGATGTTCATAAAAACATGAAGATATTTTATGATTTGATCAATTTGAGCAGCAGTTTATACAAATAATTGTTATTGACAAATGAAGGGCTGACTGCAATAAGGGGACGAACGCGTGGTTGAAAGGAATAATACTACACTGAAAAACTGTTGGTAGAGCTGTTCGCCCAATGTGGTGAACTGCTGCGTTAAAAAGAAATTGCACAGCTCACTTTATTTTTGGGCGAGTTACTCTCCTTTTTGGCCGAGCAACTTTCCTTTTTGATAGAGCTGCTGACCTTTTTGTCAAGCAGCCGCTTGCCAACGCCATTAGTAGTCAAGTTTAGGAGAGCAACTCGCCTAATTTTGATAGAGCTGTGAGTTTAAAGTTAAGTAGCGCTGCACAACAGTCAATAGCGGAACTGCTCTACCAACAGTTTTTCAGTGTAGTCAAGTAGCAGTGAGCGGCTTAAGGCTTGTCTCTGTTACCCGACTTGTATTTTTAAAATATTGTAGCTTCTTCAACAACCTATATTTCTGCGAAAATATTTAGTAGTTAAAATAATTTCTCATTTTCGATCAGCAAGAACAAAAGGTGCGATCGGATCAATTATAGATCTAACAATCGCATCGTTTAGACGGGTCTCTGAGGAATATACCGCAAGTTACCACCAGTACATTGAGTTCTCAGTCTTGATGGGAGACACACGAGGAGGAAAAAGACAGGATGCTCCTAGTCGCAATACCTACTCGTGAAATATGAAGAGACTCGACAAGGAAAAGTTCGGCCGGTCCCTAAGAGAAGCCCTTTTAATTGAGGACTTGGACTAGGTGAAGAGGCCGAGCAGTCTGGATAGGGAGGTGCGAGCGGTAAGGAACATGATAGTCACCGCTTGCAATGCGTCAATGCCATGCAAAGGCGCCATTCCCGAAAGAAAATCCTTGCACTGGTGGTCAGAGAAGCTAGCCTCCTTGAGAAAGGAATGCCTCAAAGCAAGAAGGACATATACCCGATCTAAGGGAGATCCCTTGCTGAAAGAGGCTTTCAAGGAGGCGAAAAAGGACCTCAAGAAAGAGATCCGCAAGTCGCGACGCCGTAGCTGGAAGGACCTAATCGAGGAAGTCGATAAGGACCCATGGGGTCTGGCTTTTAAAATCGTGACTAAGAAAATAGTGACGAGGCAAAAGACCCCCGGCCTGGACAATCCCGATTGGGTCAGAAAGATAATAAGTTCTTTGTTTCCTCCTGCAGAACCATACCTTAGAAGGGACTGGAGTTTTTGCAAAGTCGAAGAGGAAGAACTCTTCATACTTAGTGAACTGCAAAAAGCAGGCAAAAGATTGAAAACAGGCAAGGCGCCTGGAATCGATGGGATAAGTAACGAGATCCTAAAGTTGGTAATCGACACTTCACCCCAGATTCTGCTTCTATGCTTCAATCTTTGCCTTGAGAGAGGAGAGTTCTTCCGCGACTGGAAGCGACAGAGGTTAGTCCTCCTGAGGAAAGGTGAAAAACCTCTAGATAAAGTCTCATCATACAGGCCTATATGCCTGCTAGATACGATGGATAAACTTCTAGAGGATATGGTTCTGCAGGGAATGCAAAGCCACTTGACCGGAGAGAATAGTCTATCGGATCACCAATTTGGTTTCCGTAAAGGCAAGTCCACAGTTGATGCCATCCAGGCAGTTGTGGACATAGCCAAAGCAGGAAAAAACAAGTTGGGACCCGGAAAAAAGAAGAGCTTCTGCGTCTTGGTAGCAATTGACATACGCAACGCGTTTGGAGAAAGTTTCCACAGTTCCAGCTGGAAGCAGAAAGGTGACGGTCCTTGGGCCAAATAAGCGAGGAGTGAAACTCGCTGTTGTGGTCACCAGCCAGGAAGATGCTGATAAGCTGGAGAAGGTGGGTCACGTAAAGATTGGATTCGTGTCCTGCAGGATCAGAAGTAGAGTGATGGTCAAAAGGTGCCATAGGTGTCTTGACTATGGTCATATAGGTCGAGACTGCAATGCAGTAGATAGGTCGGCTGCGTGCTTTAAGTGCGGAGAAGCCGGCCATAAGGCAGCAGACTGTAAGAAGAGCCCATGCTGCTTCTTATGCAAGGCAAAGTTCGGCGAAAAGGAGAACATCCAACATGTAGCCGGATCAGGGAGTTGCAAGGTCTTCAGAACTGCCCTCGAGGAAGCAAAGAAGACTTTGTCAAGGACAAGGAGGAAATAAGGCCAGAACAAGAGCGGCACGGGAGAGTTGCGCCAGCGACTACATGGAACCATTCATCTACGAAGTCTGAAGCCACTAGGTAGTTCCGTAGGTGGATAGAAGGTTCGAAACCCAGGGGAAACAAGAAGAGGTTTTAGTCGGTAGGGTGACTGCCGTTTAAAGCAGGTATGTGAGGTTTCTTTTTTTTTTCCTTGCATTTTGTACGAGTCCGACATACCCCAGGTAAGTGGGATCTTCCTGGGGATGCGTAAATGCATTTCCTCTTCTCCCCCGTAAATAAAAAAAAATAATAATAATAATAATATTAAAACGCCTTTGAGCACACCAAACCGGAGTAAAGAGCATAAGACTCCTTTATCTAAGAGCTCGAAGAGAGGAGCTTCAACATCGCCGGAAGACCGACAGTCAAAAAAGCTGGCTACTGAGGTAACCCAGATGAAAGATAAGCCTTCCGTTATCCCGACGGGGGAAGAAGGAAAAAATCCCGACAGCAGTTGGGCTAAGGTTGTCTCAGAAAAGGATAAAAGGAAAAAGAGAAAGGAAGACAAGAAGAAGCAGACGAGTGAAAAACCAAGTAGCCTTGGAGAAAAAAAGAAGAGGAACACCGACGCCATTAAAGTATCGATGGAAGACGGAAAAGTGCTTTCAAAGAAAATTATAGAAGAACTTTTTGCCACCGTCAATCCTGCGGAAACAGAAACAGAGGTTCTGTCCATAAGAAGAACAAAAAAGCAGGATTTGCTTTTTGTTCTAAAAAAGGGACGGAACTTCTCGACGTTTAGCAGTAAAGTAACCGATGCTCTTAAAGGAAAAGCGAGTGTTTCACCCTTGGTGACAAAGAGATCTTTGGAAATTAGAGATCTGGACGAGACAGCGGAAATTAAAGATGTCGAGGAGGCTTTAAAAAAAGCTGTGGACAGGACCGATCTGGAGATGTCCTGCAGACTCTTGAACCTGCACAATGCAGTAAAGATGGCAGTTGTTCAACTACCAGAGGCAGATACAGATGCTCTGCTCAAGGCCGGTAAGGTAAGGGTAGGCTGGATAAACTGCAGGATTCGCAGTAGGGTTGAAGTGGACAGATGTCACAGATGCCTGAGCTACGGACATCTGGCAAGGGTCTGCAAAGGACCCGATAGGAACAAAGGTTGCTGGAAATGTGGATCTCCAGACCATTCCCACAAGAATTGTGCGAAGGAATTCCACTGCACAACTTGTGAGGACAAAGGGATAAAGGAGACAAACCACGCTCCAGAAAGTGGGTCCTGCCCCGTCTATAGGGAGGAACTGAAGAGGTTGAAACAGAAGAGGTAAGATTTCTTCAGGTCAACCTCAGAAAAGGAAGTATTGCCCAAAACCTCCTGATGCAGTCTGCCAGAGAGAGAGGTGTGGATATACTGCTTATTAGTGAGCAGTATAAGAAGCAAGGATTCTCGAATTGGTTTCAAGACTCATCAGGTAGATCGGCAATACAGATATGCAATCCGGGTATCACCACCGGTTCATTCTTGGGTACAGGCAAGGGGTTTGTTTGGGCGGACGTGGCAGGTATTCGTATATATAGCTGTTATTTCTCGCCCAACGACCCATTCGGAAAATTCGCTGCTGAGATTCGTTCTCTTGAAGAAAGTCTGAGAGCTTTTGACGGGGATGTCCTCATTGCGGGAGATTTTAATAGTAAGTCGCCGGAATGGGGAGAGACTCGTCAGGACAGGAGAGGAATCTTGGTTTCCGACATGCTGGCGACGAATGGGCTGGTGGTGTTAAACCGGGGTCACGAGTTCACGTTCAGGAGGGGAGAATCGGGATCTATCCTTGATTAAACAATCGCATGTCCCCGCCTAGCCCGTAGAATAAGAGAATGGAGGGTACTGGATGAGGAAACATTGAATGACCACCAGTACATAGAGTTTTTAGTCTCTGAGGAAAAACTTCGAGGACGTACCGCACCAAAAAATGGTAGCAAGGGAGCCTCTTGGAACCTCAGAGGACTAAACAGGTAGAAGCTGGCGGAATCCCTAGAAGAGTCGCGACTTATTCGCAAATCAAACTGAAAAAAAAACGAAAAAAAAAAAAAAAAACGGGAAAGGGAAAGGGATCTATGTACTGGTGGAATGAAGAATTGGCCTGTCTTAAGAGAGAATGCCACGCAGCAAGGAGGCATTTTACCCACTCGAAGGGAAACCTCCAGCTGCGGATAACATGGCATAAAGCCAGGCGTACTTTTAAGCAGGCCGTGAAAAGTAGCCAACGCCGTTGCTGGAGGGACCTAAACAGAGATTCCGAGAAGGATCCGTGGGGTTTGGCCTTTAAGATTGTCGCTAAGAAATTAGTGACAAGGCATAAAACCCCTGGTTTGAATGATCCGATTTGGGTCCTGAAAATCATAAAGGCACTGTTTCCCTATGCGGAACCTAGCCCCAGAGAGGACTACACTCACTGCGTAGTACGAGACGAGGAGCTCTTCACGATTGAGGAATTAAAAAAGGTGGCAAAGACGTTAAGAAACGGCAAAGCGCCGGGCAATGATGGGATACCGAGCGAAATCTTAAAAGAGATTGTCGCAGTGGATCCTGAGTTGCTTCTTGACGTCTTTAATACGTGCTTGACAGCCGGAGAGTTCTTCGGTGACTGGAAAACGCAGAAGTTGGTCCTTCTCAGGAAAGGCGATAAACCTCTGAATAAGGTCACATCGTTCAGACCAATTTGTTTATTGGATACGATGGGCAAATTTCTAGAGGGAATGGTTCTGCAGAGACTTCAGGAAATTCTGATAGGCGAAAATAGCCTATCAGAAAATCAATTTGGCTTTCGTAAAGGCCGGTCAACAGTTGACGCAATACTCACTGTTGTAAATCATGCGAAGAAAGTCAAAGAGGACAAGAAGAAGGGATTCTGCGCGCTTATTTCCATCGACATACGTAATGCATTTAACTCCGCAAAGTGGGACAATTGCATCAAGGCGATGCGTCGTAAAGGGGATCTGTTGCGAATGATAGACAACTATCTCAGCGACAGATGGGTTGAATACAAGAGCGATGCATGTCATCTCAAACATGAAATGACATGCGGAGCTCCCCAAGGATCAAAGGTAGGTCCATCCATATGGAACGTCATGTACGATGACTTCCTTAGAATCGAGTTACCTGAAGATACGATAACGGTTGGCTTTGCGGATGACGTCATTATAGTGTGTGGCGCGCGGACTTCTCGGATTCTAGAAATAAGGGTCAACGAAAGATTGAGACGAGCAAAGCTCTGGTTAGATCTCAACGGCCTACAAATAGCTACAGAGAAGACAGAAGCTTTGCTTGTCACAGGTAAAAGATCCTTTGAGGTCCCGAAGATTCGGATAGGACAGACTGAAGTCTCCTGGGGAAACAGATTAAAGTACCTGGAAGTGACGTTGGATCGAAAATTAAAGTTCGACCAACATTCTAAGATCACGTCACTGAATGCCGCCGACTGTATGGGGAATCTATCAAGGATGATGCCCAATGTCGGTGGCCCCAGGGAAAAGAAACGCCGATTAGTGGCGACCGTGGTTCAAGCAAAGCAGCTCTACGCTGCCCCTGCATGGGCTAAGTCCCTAAAAAACCGCGGCCTCTCTGACGAGCTACTGTCCGCACAGGGTGGTTGTGCGCGGAGAGTGGTTTCAGCCTACAGAACGGTTTCAACGAGCGCTGCTCTAGTTCTTGCGAGTCTCCCGCCAGTGGACTTACTGGCGAGGGAAAGACAGGAAGTCTTTCAGCGTAACAAAGATCTAGTTACCTTGCAAGAGCAGAGTAGAAATCTCGCCAAAGCGGCTATCCGCAAAGAGGCGAGATGTAGACTCCTTGAACAATGGCAAGAGAGATGGGATGGGGATCTTAAAGGAAGGTGGACATATCGCCTGATCCCCAACCTCGCCACTTGGCTAGGAAGAAAGCACAGTGAAGTTGGCTACTACCTGACACAAGTGTTGTCAGGTCACGGATGTTTCCGACAGTACCTTCATAGGTTTAAGATTCAGAGAGTAGCAAAATGCGCCTACTGTGACGCTGCAGTAGATGACGCGGAGCATACTCTCTTTTATTGCGGGCACTGGAGCCATGATAGAATGGCCATGTTTACGGCAGTTGGCTTTGAAATCAACGCCGATAACATGGTGTCTACCATGGTTCAGAACGTGGACTCGTGGAGGCATATTGAATCCTTCATTATTAAAGTAATGAAAGAAAAATATGCAGAAGGAAGACGAGGTTGACCGGAGGAATCCAGTGCTCGGTTAGGTGTGAGCGTGGGGGGGGAATCATTTAGTTTTCCTCCCACCCACGCTCCCACATGGCTTGAGTTGGTTAATGGCAAGTTAAGGAGTAAGACAAGGGGACCACCACTTGCGAAGTTAAAGGCCTGACGGTAGTTCCGCGGGTGGATCAAGTGTCCCAAATTAAGACGGGAGTGGTTTTTAGTGGGTAGACCGGATCAAGAGCGGTCACCCCCACATAACCTGGAATTCATTACCCAGGTATCTGAATTTGCAGATTTTCCACTTGCGAATACAAAAAAATAATAATAATAATAATAATGAGGGTAAACTCTGTGAAGAGATACTAGGATCCACTCCCTTTGCGGAAACTTCCTGCTATCTTAAAGAGACACATCGACCTCCACGTCCGAACATACATGTTCACGTGCCCTTGGATATCATAGACGTCGCATCAATGCTCCGGCAATGCTATAACGTTTATGTAACTAACGGAGGCGGTTCAGGGCCCATCCTGGCCAGATGGTAGTACCTTGTTAAGGCCCGATTGTCCCTCGACACAAGACAAAGAAATAAAAAAAAATGAATGAAATGGACAAAATTTTAAATGAAATACTCCAAGTGGGTACCTCGAAAGAGGGTAATCCCACCACCGATTCTGATCGGGTGCAAGCCCCGATAGTCGGTGCAGATGGCTCCAAGGATTTTAGAGGGAGCCAAATAGATAGCCAGCTGACATGCTACGAATCAAATGTCGCAAATCAGTTCCTGGCTATTCCCGGGATTTTTAAGACCGTGCACCAGGCATTCAAGCGCCAAAAGAACGTCAGTCGCGACATCCAGGATGGCGTGGCGGTTTTGGAGAGTGCGTTCTTAACAATTTGTAGGAATCTGCGTTTTATCCCTGAACCGTTCAGGGATCAGGAGCCACGGACTTCAACTGTGGGAACTCCAAGGCAAAAGAGGAGTGCTGCTGCAACTCTTGATAGTGCAGCAGCTACAGATTCTAATAAGGCAAAGAACGTAAATAAGCGCCCCAGAGTAGGTATTAGCCCGGATAAGAGTCCCCAACAAGTGACTCGGAGCGAAAAGAGGATTAAGCGAAAGGATGCTCCACCGCTTAATTCTGAGTCGCTAGTTGGAGAAAAAAAGGCGTCCTCAAGTAGTCCTAGCCAGACGTATGCTAAGACCGTCTTAAAAGAAGGAGCAGACAATAAGGACGGCTTTAAGGTTGTTGGAAAAAGAAGAGAACGGGCTCCAAGAAAGAAGCCCCCAGGCGAGAAAACAGAGCTCTCAAAACGCCCTTTGAAGCTTAGAACCACGGAAGCGGTAAAGATCACGGCAAGAGACCCAAAATCTTATGAGGGTATCTTGCCGCTGATAAAATCAAAGGTTAAACCAGAAGACACTGGTACCGTGATTCATAAAATCAGGAGAACCTTTAAACAGGAGGTTCTTGTGATAGTGAAAAAAGGTGGAGATACCTTAAAGTTTGCGGAAGCACTGTCCTCGGCTCTGCATGGCACCTTGCCATGCGAGGTCACTGCTCTCGTAAATAAAAGGTCTCTTGAAATCAAGGAGCTGGATGAAACCACGACGGAGGATGAGGTGATTTCAGTTCTGAGAGATAAGCTGGGCAAACCTGATCTGAAGATAGAGTGCCACCTTTTGACGCGCTTTAGAAGTACTAAGGTGGCTCTAATCCGCTTAGCAGAAGCAGAAAGTGACATTCTGCTTAAACTTGGCCGAATCAAAATCGGCTGGATAAATGCTCAAATTCGCGAGCATGTTGAAGTAGCTAGGTGCCAAAAGTGCCTAGGTTACGGACACAGAACCCTATTCTGCAAAGGCCTCGACAGAAGTAAAAACTGTCGGAGATGCGGCGGAGAGGGACACCTCGCGAAGAGCTGTAACGTTAAGCCGAAGTGCCTTACATGCTTGGACCTGGGAAAGCCAGAAACAAATCATGAGTCCGGAAAGAGAGCCTGCCCGGTTTTCTGGGAAGAACTGCAAAAGATTAAAAGGGCAAATCCTTAAAATTTTTGCAGGTCAACCTGCATACAAGTAAGGATGCACAGTTGCTCCTAATGCAAACGGCAAGGGAAAATGAGGTCGATATCCTGTTCTGCAGTGAGCTGTATCAAGGAACCGACCTCGCCCCTTGGTATCAGGATAAGGCGAAGAGAGCCGCCATAAAGCTGTGCAACCCGTAATTGCGGGTTGACAAGTTTCTGGAGACGAGCAGTGGGTTCGTGTGGATAGAGGTAGCTAATATACGTATGTATAGCTGCTACTTCTCACCCAACAACCCACTGACAAATTTCGAAGCCAATATTGAAGACCTATAAGCGAGCCTCACAGAATCCAGGCTGGATGTCATCATCACTGGCGATTTTAACGCAAAGTCGCCAGAGTGGGGTGAGACGAGACTCGACAAGAGAGGAATTCGTATTGGAGAAATGATCTCCAGAAACGACTTATTAGCTGTGAACCGAGGCAATACATGGACTTTTAGACGAGGTGCGATCGGATCAATTATAGATCTAACGATCGCATCGTCTAAACTATTTAGCCGCATAAGCGACTGGCGGGTCTCAGAGGAATATACCGCAAGTGACCACCAGTACATTGAAATCTCAGTCTCGATGGGAGACAAACGAGGAGAAAAAAGACAGGATGTTCCTAGTCGCAAAACCTCCTCGTGGAAGAGGCAGAGGCTAGTCCTCCTAAGAAAAGGTGAAAAACCTCTGGATAAAGTCTCGTCGTACAGGCCTATTTGCCTGTTAGATACGATGGGTAAACTTCTAGAGGATATGGTTCTGCAGAGAATGCAAACCCATTTGACCGGAGAGAATAGTCTATCCGATTACCAATTTGGTTTCCGCAAAGGCAGGTCCACGGTTGATGCCATTCAGGCAGTTGTGGACATAGCCAAAGCGGGAAAAAACAAATTGGGACCAAAGAAGAAGAAGGGCTTCTGTGCATTGGTGGCTATTGACATACGTAACGCGTTTAACTCCGCACGATGGAAAGATCTCATCCAGTCGATGATGGAGAAGAGAATACCGCCCTACTTGTTGCGGATAATGAATGATTATCTTAGCGACAGGTGGGTAATATATGAGGGGGACAACTGGACTCTGAAGGAAGAGATGCAAAGTGGTGCCCCCCAAGGCTCGAGGGTGGGACCATTCGTGTGGAATGTATCCTATGATAACTTCCTGCGAATGGGTCTACCTGAAGGCGCGGTCATCATCGGCTTTGCGGACGATGCGTTGGTCGTGTGCTCAGCCGAAAGCGAGGAAGCCCTTGGGACATTGGTGAACGAATGTCTGCGGCGAGTTAAAAGCTGGTTGGATGCCAGAGGTCTTCAAATGGCCTTGGAAAAAACCGAAGCTCTGCTCGTCACAGACAGACGTGGTTATAGTTTCCCACGAATCGTGATAGACGAATTCGAGGTCAAGTGGAGTAAACATATTAAGTATTTAGGAGTGGAGCTCGATGGAAGGTTAAACTTCCATTACCATATAGCGACGGCCTTGACTAAGGCGATAAAGTGTGCGTCAGACTTGGCACGACTTATGCCAAACGTTCGCGGACCACGTGAAAGGAAAAGGAGACTGGTGGTTAGTGTTGCCCACGCTAAGCTGTTTTACGCAGCAGCAGCGTGGGCTCCCTCACTTAAGACAAGAAGCAAAACCATTTGCGATAATATGCTGTCTGCGCAGAGATGTGTTACTACCCGTATCGTCTCTGCGTATAAGACGGTCTCGACGAGTGCTGTGCAAGTCCTTGCAAGTGTCCCGCCGGCAGATCTTATGGCAAGGGAAAGGGAGGAAGTATTTCTTCTTTTTAAAAGAAGAAATAATCCCGAGTACCCAGAGGAAGAAAGACCTAGCAAGGGCAGATGGACCTATCGTCTGATTCCAACACTCACCACCTGGATAAACCGAAAGCATGGAGAAGTCTCCTATTATCTGACTCAGGCGCTCACAGGTCACGGGTGTTTTAACTCGTACCTTTTTTCGCTTTAAATTACGCGAGAGCGAGGTGTGTGCATATTGCCAGTTTCCTGAGGACAACGCGGAGCACACCCTCTTCTCATGCAAGAATTGGGACTTGGAGAGGCGGGCCATGTTCGAAGGTGTAAACAGTCAAGTTACACCGGAGAACATGGTATCGCTGATGACCCAGTCGGAAGAGAATTGGCGGCAAGTCGAGAACTTCATAATCTCGGTTATGTCGAGGAAGGATCTCGACGGCCGCCAAAAAGCGTAATTTAAACAGCTTTCAATTTTGTTCGTTTGTTTTTTATTAATTTATTTTGTGATTTATTTGTCCTTATACATTTTTAAATTGTTTGTGTTTTTTTTATTCATCTTTGTACAGTTTTATGTTTTCAATTTTTTATACGCGTTTATTTTTTCTTTTTTTTATATATCCGTTTATAATTTTATCTTCTGACTTTTTACACTTAATTACACATTTGTTATTTTTAATTATTGTTGTGTTGTTAATTCCGCTTTATATTGAAATAGTTTTAAATTTTTAACTATTAACGCAGGATAACCGCAGAAAAAAGCAGAAGGTCGCATTAGCGACAGAGTTGGAGCGCCATCCTCGAAGGCTAAAGTCTTACGACAGTTCCGAGGGAGGGTAAAGGGCTCCAGAAAAAGGGTTGCGGGTTTTAGTGGGTCGGGCTGGCAGTAGGTCGCCAGTTTATTAAATTTACTATTTTATATATTTATTTTTCTTTTTTATATTTCCTTTTGTTTTATCACACCAACCCCACATAACCTTGGAGTGCGGAATCCAAGGTATTTGTAGGCAGATTTCCTAAAATTCCCTAAGCAAAAAAAAAAAATAATAATAATAATAATAATAATAATAATTAGAATAATAATAATAATAATAATAATAATTCCGTGCCCGGTTGGAACTTTTGTTCTAATTGGAACTTTTGTTCTACCTGGGGCGCATTAGAACTTGTTCTTTTGCGCGGGGTTGCTGGTCCTCTATCGGATGCGTGCCAGGTGGTAAATAGGTGGTATCAAGGAAATCAAATGCTCGACGCGGACCAAAACCAGCAAACAAGAAACATCCATCATGAGCGATTGTAAAAACGAGGAAGAGTACCTGCGGGGTAATGCTACGGCTAAATCCCTCACTGGTTCTGATCGTCAAGCGCATCTCGTGGGGACGGTGGCCAGTGGCCCAAGGATGCAAGAGGGCAACAACGCGTTGGGAGTGCCACAGATCATCGTGGACAGGTCGGAGAGACGAGGGAGTACGAGCAGCGTGACGAGTCAAGCCAGCTGCATTTCTGTCTTCAGTAATGCCTCGGCAAAGGACATTGCAAGCTGCAACCAAGATCGAGATGAATGCATTAAGCTGCGGGAGGAAGAGGCAACATGCATTCTAGCAATGGAGGAAGAGGTTAACAAGATGATGAAGTCCTGCGAGGTCCAGAAGAATGTCAATATGACAATCAAGGACGGACTCAAATAATAATAATAATAATAATCCGAGGTTGTATGAGGGTATCTTGCCGCTGATAAAAGCAAAGGTAAACCCAGAAGATACGGGTACCGTGATCCGGAAAATCAGGAGAACTTTTAAACAGGAGGTTCTCGTGATAGTGAAAAAGGGTGGAGAGACTTTAAAATTTGCAGATTCACTGTCTTCGGCCCTGCATGGCAAGGCTGAGGTCACACCTCTAGTAAATAGAAGGTCTCTAGAGATTAGGGATTTAGATGAAGCCACCACAGAGGATGAGGTGACTTCAGCACTGAGAGAAAAGCTGGGTAAACCCGACCTGACGATGGAGTGTCGACTTTTGTCGCGCTACAGAGGAACTAAGGTTGCTCTGGTACGTCTGACAGAGGCAGAGAGTAACACTCTGCTAAAGTTTGGTAAAATAAAAATCGGCTGGATAAATGCTCCAATTCGCGAGCATGTTGAAGTAGCTAGGTGCCAAAAGTGCCTAGGTTACGGACACAGAACCCTATCCTGCAAAGGCCCCGACAGTAGTAAAAACTGTCGGAGATGCGGCGGAGAGGGACACCTCGCGAAGAGCAAAAGATTAAAAGGGCAAATCCTTAAAATTTTTGCAGGTCAACCTGCATACAAATAAGGATGCACAGCTGCTCCTAATGCAAACAGCACCTCGTGGAATATAAAGAGACTCGGCAAGGAAAAGTTTGGCAGGTCCCTAAGAGAAGCCCTTTTAATTGAGGACTTGGGCTGGGTGAAGAGGCCGAGCAGTCTGGATGGGGAGGTTCGAGCGGTGAGGAACATGATAGTCACCGCTTGCAATGCGTCTATGCCACGCAAAGGCGCCATTCCCGTAAAAAAATCCTTGCACTGGTGGTCAGAGGAGCTAGCCTCCTTGAGAAAGGAATACCTCAAAGCAAGAAGGACATATACCCGATCTAAGGGAGATCCCTTGCTGAAAGAGGCTTTCAAGGAGGCGAAAAAGGGCCTCAAAAAAGAGATTCGCAGGTCGCGACGCCGTAGCTGGAAGGACCTAATCGAGGAAGTCGATAAGGACCCATGGGGTCTGGATTTTAAAATCGTTTCTAAGAAATTAGCGACGAGGCAAAAACCCCCGGCCTGGACAATCCCGATTGGGTCAAAAAGATAATAAATTCTTTGTTTCCTCTTGCAGAGCCATACCTTAGAAGGGACTGGAGTTTTTGCAAAGTCGAAGAGGAAGAACTCTTTACACTTAGTGAACTGCAAAAAGCAGGCAAAAGATTGAAAACAGGCAAGGCGCCTGGAATCGATGGGATAAGTAACGAGATCCTAAAGTTGGTAATCGACACTTCACCCCAGATTCTGCTTCGATGCTTCAATCTTTGCCTTGAGAGAGGAGAGTTCTTCCGCGACTGGAAGCGACAGAGGTTAGTCCTCCTGAGGAAAGGTGAAAAACCTCTAGATAAAGTCTCATCATACAGGCCTATATGCCTGCTAGATACGATGGGTAACCTTCTAGAGGATATGGTTCTTTTCTTAACGTTATCATTTCATTCATTTTCCATAATGATTATTTAATTTAAATTAATTATTATTTATAGGTATTAACTTTATTAATATTTAAAATAATTTTTCTTTATTGATTTTATATTTCAAAAGTAAAAGAAATTAAAAGAAATATTACATAGGTAAAAAATTGTTTTAATTTTTAAAACATTGTGTTGTATTTATTTGTAAATAATTTATTTTAATATTGTGACCTGGGGTGCTATTCTGTAACTTCACTTCACATTCACTTCACTTTCACTTCACTTTCACTTCACTTTCACTTCACATTCACTTCACTTTCACTCCACATTCACTTCGCATTCACTTCACATTCACTTCACTTTCACTCCACATTCACTCCACATTCACTCCACATTCACTTCACATTCACTTCACATTCACTTCACATTCACTTCACATTCACTTCACATTTACTTCACATTCACTTCACATTCACTTCACTTTCACTCCACATTCACTTCACTTTCACTCCACATTCACTCCACATTCACTCCACATTCACTCCACATTCACTTCGCATTCACTTCACTTTCACTTTACATTCACTTCACATTCACTTCACATTCACTTCACATTCACTTCACTTTTACTCCACATTCACTTCGCATTCACTTCACTTTCACTTCACATTGAAAGTGAATGTGAAGTTAATGTGGAGTGAATGTGAAGTGAATGTGAAGTGAATGTGAAGTGAATGTGGAGTGAAAGTGAAGTGAAAGTGAAGTGAATGCGAAGTGAATGTGGAGTGAAAGTGAAGTGAATGTGAAGTGAATGTGAAGTGAATGTGAAGTGAATGTGAAGTGAATGTGAAGTGAATGTGAAGTGAATGTGAAGTGAATGTGAAGTGAAAGTGAAGTGAATGTGAAATGAATGTGAAGTGAATGTGAAGTGAAGTTACAGAATAGCACCCCTGATGATGGTGGCGAACATGATCGCCCAAAATAAATATTTGAATGCGATTTTTCAGGTAGTAGTTGGTACAGCTTATAGGTAATTGTAAAGTGTTGTAAAGTCATGAAATGCTTATGAAAAATTTACTTTGGAGGAACAAAAAAAATAAAAAAAAATTGGATGATAAAACTTTTAAATATTATTAAATAACGGAGGTGGCCCATAATTCCCCAATCTCTTCTACGTTAAAAAATAACAATATTATGATAAGAAAAATGAATTTCTCAAATTTTTTTAGACGTATGCAAAAGAAATGAAAAAGGATTACACTTACATTTTCATTATTTTACAAAAATTTGTTGTTTATTAGTTCAGGATCTGGATCAAATAACTTAACCCTTTAACGCCCAGCGGTTTCGATCGAAACCACTTTTGATTTCTAAAATCTATAACTTTGACAAAAATTAAGATATTTTTGATTTCTAAACGCTTACGACCCACAAATTTATAAACCTTTATGAAAAAAATTTACATTTTAAAAAATAATTAACAACTTTGTAATTACAACAATAATAACAAAAAAATATTTGTTGCAAAATTTGCAACAAAATTAAAAATTCGAAAATAAAAGGAAACAAAGCTACTGAAAATTGTTACTCGGGGGTTTTCAGGGTCACTGATTACGAATTTGATATCAGATTTTAAAAATTCAAAATGGCGGATCCAATATGGCGGACATCATTTTTAAAAACTGATTCAATTTGCCTGAAAATTGTTACTCGGAGGATTTCGAGGTCGCTGATTACGAATTTGATGCCAGATTTTAAAAATTCAAAATGGCGGATCCAATATGTCGGACATCATTTCTAAAAACTGATGCAATTTGCCTGAAAATTGTTACTCGGGGGTTTTCCTGGTCGTTGATTACGAATTTGATGCCAGATTTTAAAAATTTAAAATGGCGGATCCAATATGGCGGACGTCGTTTCTAAAAACTGATGCAATTTGCCTGAAAATTGTTACTCGGGGGTTTTCGGGGTCGTTGATTACGAATTTGATGCCAGATTTTAAAAATTCAAAATGGCGTATCCAATATGGCGGACATTTTTTATAAAAATTGATTCAATTTGCCTGAAAATTGTTACTCGGGGGTTTTCGGGGTCGCTAATTACGATTTTAATTTTTTAAAATGTTAAATAGCGGTTTCAATTTAGTGTATAAAATGTCCAAATAAAAACGAGATCAGAATAAAATGTTCGTCTACCTTCGTGACAATGTGAAAAACAAATGCCTAACGCAATACCGGCATCATAATGATTAATGAAATATTCATTTCTATATTCGTAATAATCAGAAAAAAAATGCCTAACGCAAAGACGAAATCAATCTAAAATGCTTGACTATATTTGTGAAAATCGGAAAACAAAAGCCTAACATGAGAACGCGATCCGAATAAAATATGAATCTACATTTGTGACAATGCGATAAACAAATGCCTAATGAGAAAACGATGTCAAAATTAAATGTTCGTTTACATTCGTGACTATAGAAAAACAATTGCCTAACATAGACTTTAACATTGGATTAGTAAACAGCGGCCTTGAAAACCCCCTACTAACAATTTTCAGGCAAATTGCATCAGTTTTTAGAAATAATGTCCGACATATTGGATCCGCCATTTTGAATTTTTAAAATCTGGCATCAAATTCGTAATCAGCGACCTCGAAAACCCCCGAGTAACAATTTCCAAACAAATTGAATCCGTTTTTAGAAAATATGTCCGCCATATTGGATCCGCCATTTTGAATTTTTAAAATTTGACCTCAAATTCGTATTTAGCGACCCCGAAAACCCCCGAGTAACAATTTTCAAGCAAATTGAATCAGTTTTTAGAAAAATGTCCGCCATATTGGATCCGCCATTTTGAATTTTGAAAAAAGGACATCGGATTCGTAATTAGCGCTCCCAAAAACCCCCGAGTAACAATTTTTAGGCAAATTGAATTAATTTTTAGAAAAGATGGTCGCCATATTGGATCCGCCATTTTGAATTTTTAAAATCTGACCTCAAATTCGTATTCAGCGACCCCGAAAACCTTTATATACGAGCAATGACGTGAATTGCACTGCTACAAAAAAGTCGGGCGTTAAAGGGTTAACCAACGCTCAATGAGCGTCGACCGAGTTATCTAATCGAGACCCTTAATATATTAAAATTTTCAATTATATGTCAATTAACGTAAAATAGACGGGAACAAAAGATAAATGAAATGTGATGTGATGTGTTTAAGCTGCAGGAATGTCTTTTATCCGACAACAATCATTTAAGATACTTAGTTTTCTAAACCCCCTGTCTGTCTTCTCTCTATTTTATGAAATCTTAAACTGCAGGGACGATAAATCTTAGAAGTCAGGTGGACGATGGTCATCAGCTAGTCTCCACGTGTAGAAACTTCTTCTTGCCGTATACCGGGCCTGTTTCTCATGATAGTGGACGACCTAGTGACGACCTTCGATCTCGTCAGCTACAACTTACTGTGAGCGCTCACTGCTGTAGGCAAAGTGCGCACACCCGCTAAGCTTTCTACAATCGTGACACTCTCGACCTCTTGCTTATGGAACGGACCGGAAAACCTAATAGGGATAACAATAACGGCAACAATGAAAGCGCGCGACTACGATGACAATGCAAAAAGCGGCACTCTCGCACCGGATGAAAAAATAACTTCTCTGCTGTTTGACCCTTTAAAGAAAAACTTCCTAAGAAATTTGAAAGAAGGAAAATGCTTCTCTCGGAATGTCCGGATGTGACCCCGATTTTTCATTCCGTAATATTAAGAAAGGTTCTTTATTTCCGCAATCTTTTGCATTGTCAATGTCAAAAATATTTTCTAATAAAAGAGTAATAATAATTTATTCATTTTTCATTCAATAGAACGTTTAATATTATATTTATTTTTCTATTTTATTACAGATCATTGTGAGTTTAATTACTTTTACTGTATGAATTTAAAGATACATTAAAAATGCTACATTAATAATATTGTGAAAAATGTTTAACCTTTGCAAAATAAAACTGGCAAACTATTTTTAGAAAAATTTGGAAAAAAACTTGTACAGTCAGCTATAAAAATTGTTAGTAACCAGTAAGAAACAGAGTTCTGTAAGTTTACATAACTAAATTACGTAACAGAATAATACAAAAATGTTATGTTATGTGTTATGTAAATGTATCACAGTAAAAAAACAAAAATCTGTATTTATACCACAACATTGTTTTATAATGAATATATGTATATCAAGGTTCCTTGATTGTGAAGTAAAGTAATTTAAAAATATTCTGTTGTTATACAAGATATTTCAAAATTTAGATATCTCGTAACGATCATAGTTTAATAAAATGTGTTTCGTAAATGAATTGTATACCCACACAGCACCGAAACTTTTCTAAAAATTTAATTAAGATTTACTTCCAAACTTCAGAGTATTTACTTGCAAAGTTTAGTAACAATTGTGTAAAAATTTAAATGTCTCAGTTCAATAAATGTTTAGCGTGAAACTTTTCTGAACATTTAAATTATATTTTTACTTAAATATATTATATGCGAAAATTTATCGTGATCATGAAATTTTCCTGCACAGTTATTGAAGTTTGACATTTAAATCTTTACACAATATTCACTAAACTTTGAAAGTAAATACTTCGAAGTTTGCAAGTAAATCTTTAATAAATTTTTATGACAGTTGCGATATTGTAATTAGGTGCGTAATTTGACTAACTTTATAAAGTTATACTGACTATAAAAAAAAGGTAAAAAAATAAGAATAAAAAAAGAAACAAAAATTGTAATTAAAGATTTAATATATATTTAGGGTAATGTCACATTGAGTGGACCGCCTAAGCTTTTTTTCAAAAAAATTCTTTATGACAGCAAATTAATCGGAGAATTCTATTCGAACCTTTAGTTTAGATCCCTAGATAAGTGTTTATACCATATTAGCTTTGATTTTTTTTATTTGGGAAAAACAATTGATTTAAAAAAAATAGCTCATTTTTAAGGAATGAAAAAAGTGTAACCTTGAGTGGACCACTCTTAAAAAATTGTAAAAGTTATTCTAAATTCTTTAATGAATTTAATATTTCTGATATAAAACAGTTTCAAACCAATTTATTCTCAATTTATTTCCATAAAAATATTAAACTGACATTAAAAGTATAGAAAACAGGCAGTCCACTCATGGTTATAAACAGTGGTCCACTCATAGTAACATGCAACTTTTTATGGCAGACACAAAAATTTTTTTTTGAGTCAAAATTATCACTTAATTAAACTAAGACAATCAATTTCAATGTCCAAAGTAGTAGGAAAAAAATTAGTTACCTTTTAAAACTTAAATTTTACACTACT
Source organism: Leptopilina heterotoma (assembly GCF_015476425.1). NCBI lineage: Eukaryota > Metazoa > Arthropoda > Insecta > Hymenoptera > Figitidae > Leptopilina > Leptopilina heterotoma. Next base: position 82,798 of record NW_025110919.1, read on the forward strand.
TTTACACTTCCGAATCACTTTACTCAATGTAAGAGCGACTTCTCTTTTGGTTTTTGTGTTCTTAAAAATGCGTTACATCAAACGATAACGTATATGATTATCGCGGAACATAAATTCTTACGGTTTCTAGGTCCGGTGCTGCTATTCGTTTTATTTATTTCACGTTTCCGCTGTCAGATAACTTAAAAACTCAGGTGGTCCACTCAAAGTGGCGGTCCACTTAATGTGACATTACCCTATTATTTGTAATTTATTTACATGTTTAAATACAAATATTAACTACCAAGTTATTAACTCTGTAGAAGTGTAGTGTATTAGAAGAGCTATACGCATATAAGATTGTTCTGTCACATTTCTAGAACTAGGTTGGAACTACAGTTACAGGACACTTGTGAATTCTTTTTAATTTATTTCAATTAGTTTTTGTTTACTGGGTATTATTTGACATAAAATTAGCTTGACATAAATTTCATTTGACGTGAATATCATTTAACATAATAATTATTTAACGTAAAATAAAATTTATATAAATTTCATTTAGCATAAATTTCATTTAACATAATTCTCATTTGACATAAAATATACTTGACATAAATTTCATTTGGTATAAATCTCATTTAACATAATTTTCATTTGACATAAAGTTTACTTGATATCAATTTCATTTGACGGATAAGTAATTACACATAATTCTCATTTGACATAAAATTCAGATGTCATAGATTTGATTTTACATAAAGATCATTTGACCTAGAAATATAGGCGCGAATTTCAAATTTGGCGAATCACAATGTTGTTGATAATATCTAATTGGTTACTTTTAAAATTGGCGCCGATATTTTTATGTAAAATGTAATTTGTGTGAAATTATTTTTATGCCAAATGAGAATTTTGTTAAATGACTTTTATGACAAATGAGAATTGTGTTAAATGTCTTTTATATCAAATGAACTTTATCTCAAATGAAAATTATGTTAAATGGGATTTACAACAAATGAAATTTATGTCAAGTACATTTTATGTCAAATGAGAATTATGTTAAATGGTATTTATGCTAAATGAAATTCATATAAATTTAATTTTAAGTCAATTAATAATTATGTTAAATGATATTCAAGTCAAATGAAATTTATGTCAAGCTAATTTTATGTCTAATGATATTTATGTCAATTGAGAATTACGTTAAATGACATTTATGACAAATGAAATTAATGTTAAATGAATTTTATAACAAATATAATTTACGTTAAATAAGTTTTATGTTAAAAGAAATTTATGTTAAATGATTTTTGTGTCAATAGAAATTTATGTTACATAATTTTTATGCCAAATGGGAATTAAGTTATCTGAGTTTTATGTAACATAATATTTCTGTTTAATGAATTCTATGACAAATGATATTTATGTAAAATGGTTTTTGTGTGCAATGAAATTCATGTCAAATAATGTGCATATTATGTGAATTTTAAGTTAAGTAGCTTTATATCAAAAAACTATTTGGTCAAAAAAGATTTCGGGAATAAGCGTGCGTCTCGTTTCTTTCTGCATACAAAGATGTATTCATTTGATAATAAACCTGACTATGTATTTTGAAACAATATGGTCCTGGTCGTCTACTGTTAAAATTAACTAAGTTAGCGTTGAAAGAAGCAAAACCAAATGAATTATTGTAAGGTCGTATGTATTATGAAAAAAATGCCCAGATAATTCGTGGGTGCCATCAAATAGATTTTGTAATATGAGTGGAGGAGCAGGTAGATCTTCAAGAATGACTTCGCCATGTTTACAACAATCATGAAATGAATTTTTTTTATTAGATACTCTTTCTGCTTGGAAATGTTTAGCATTACAATGCTCACATGAAATGTTCATCGCACCAGCAAAATGTTCTTCTATATGCGAGACTGAAATACTCTTAGAGAAATTTTGATTCTGTGCAAAATTCCGTTTTTTTTGGCGATGAGTTCTTTGATAAGCTGCATTTTTTTGACGACCAGAAATATTAGTATTTGATAAATTTGCTGTAACAGTTACATTATCTTTTGTTAAAGATGTATTAACAGTTGTAGAGGATTTTTCTGAATTTATATTTGGTTGAGCCACTGTAATAATACTATCCTTTGTTTGGATTGATTGAGGATTAACAATTCTATTATTATCTTGTTTTTTTGTCGAAACTTTCTTTGAAAAGCAGCTTTCTTTTGACGTTTCATGACTTGATGTTGTTTTTCTTCCTCTAAAGAACGTATTATTATTCTTTTTTTTACTTGATTTTCATTTTTTAAATTAGTATATTTTGTAACTCATGCATTGTAATTGTCTATTATTAAAAGTTTCCTCTGAACTGTTGATTTTTAAATTAATTGTTGCATTTTCAATAATTACATTATCTTTGTCTTTATAATTTCCATTGTGTATTACTTCTCCTGATGTACTACTAGTATGTTTATTTTGTCGAGAGGTTAGCTTGTAAGCAACATTTCTATCACGAATTGACGTTTTAACTTTAGAAGTAGAAATATTTTCTTCTGCTGATGATAAAGCTGTGGATGTGCTTTGGGGCCTCGTATTTAAAGTTTGCTCTGCACTAATGAATTCATGAGAATCCAATGATTCAGAGCGAACAATTTTATTATTTTCTCGCTTTTTTGTCGATGTTTTTTTTTATAAGCAGCTTTTTTTGACGTTTTATGATTTTATATTTTTCTTCTTCTTCAGAAAAATGAACCATAACTCTTTTTTCTCGTTGCTTCTCAGTTATTATTAATCTTGTATCTTTCATTCCATTGCTTGAATCAATAGAAATATTATTAACATCATTTGCTGGAATTAAAGGCAAATTTTCTAAACAACTATCAACATTTTTTTTACAAACATTGCTGGTTGAATTCAACGATGATAAATTATTGTCAACAATTTTATTTTCTTCATTTTGGAAACTTTTTTCTCTAGCTCGATTCCTAAGATGACACTCCCAATTATATTCAACAGTCATAGTTCTAATATTAGTCGACCTTACTGACGGAAATTTACTTAAACGATTGTTTTTGAACATTAACATTAAATGATTTCTCATGTTATAATAATAGTAATTGACAGAGTGGGGCATAATATTAAAAAATATCGATGTTGCGAATGCTATTGCATATATTCCACAAGCAAGACTATTGTTTGGTTGTTGATCAACAGTTGTGAAAACTGCTAGAGGTTTAAAAGGATATAATCTACTTAAATATTTTCTTTGATCTTCATTTAAACATCCTTTATTAAGACTATCATAAATATAAAGTCTCATTTTATCATAATAAGTGCAAATCCAATGACCTTTCTTGATAGGTCCACTAAAAAGTATTTGAATATGCTTTTTACCTTTTTTAGCTTGCATGCTAAAAGCAGAATTTGATTCTCTTCTCAATAATTTTTCGAATTTATCAATACGAGTATCATTTAACATTCCTCCTTCAGTAAGTATAATATTAAAATCTGTAACACTTAAATTAACAGTTTCTTCTTTGTTCGACATGATTTCTTTCAATTTGTTGAAAATATATCGCTTCGAAAAAATAGTTTTTCATAAAATTAATTGATTCAGACCACATGTAAATAATGTTACTATTGTCACATTTAACAGTAACTGGAATTTTTATCTTTTCCTTTCTTATTGAAAATTATTAAGAATGTAAAGAATGTATCTTCATCTATTAATCTAATTTCGTCTTATCTGAAGAATGTAAAGAAGGTATCTATTCATCTTTTAATCTAAATTTGTTATGTATTTATTTATACTTTCTCAACAATAAATATAAGTATATTTTTGGTAAGTTTTTCTGTTTTGTATCTGTTTATATTTCTTATTTTTTTATCTTTTATTCTAGTATCTGTTAATCTAGTAGCTCTTGGCTAAATCTCTGTTTACCAAGTATCTGGTATCTCGTAATCACATGTTATGAATAGTACTTATCTTTAATTTTTATATATTTTATCAACAATAAGTATATGCGTATTTTTTGTAAGCTTTTCTGTTTTGTATCTGTTTAGTATCTGTTAATCTAGTATCTGTTAATCTAGTACCTCTTGACTAAATCTCTGTTTATCAAGTATCTGGTATCTCGTAATCACATGTTATTTTTAGTACTTATCTTTAATATTTATAAAGTTTTTTCCAAATAATAATAACTAACTACCAAAATGTTGAAAAATCAATAATTAAGATTAAGAAAACAAATATAAATCAATATTAAATCACAGTTATTACCACTATAATATAATTATGTAATGTTCAAACATCAGAATTTAAAAAAATCAATCAATATTCTACATTCAGAAATCAAAATAACAGGCAAATGTCCTTTATTCCTTTAATCTTTAATTAAATTAGTTAAATCCTTTAAATTAATAAATCAAATAATTCACATTATATTTACAAACTCCTTCTAATTAATATACAAATAATATTAACAAAAAATTTAATTTGTATTTACATGTATTTTAATACTTACGTACGTAACGTATGTAATGTACTTTAACTTTTTTCAATGTACAAAAAACAAAACCACAAAATTCACAATCAACAGTTTCAGAAGAAAAATCATTCGGCAAAAAACAGCCAATACTTCTTATCGAAACGATACACGTGTCACACTTTGCAAATAGCTGACAGTTGCTAACACTAGTAACATTTTGTAATTTTTCGTACCAAAAACTTTGCGTTTTACACTGAGGTGAGGTTACATGGCTGTAGCGAACAAACAATTTTTGTTTGGAAAAAAGATGCGCGCGCAACAATTTTGAAGCGTCTAAAATGAATCATAAAATTAAATATATTTTAATATTAAACTTTTAATTTATTACAAACCAAATCATAAATAAAAATTATTATATTAAACTACTTTTAGTTAATAATTTTAATTAATTATTTTTTTAATTTTAAAAAAGAAAATATAAAAGTGTGAGGTCACCATCATTATAAAATTCAGCCAATGAGGAACACTCATTATAAAATCAGCCAGTGAGGAAAAAGTTCTACACTTGAAGTTAGCTGCTTTGACATCAGTAAGTAATGTCACGATTATATCCAATCAAAGTAAAGGATTTTGAAACAGAGCTAATCAAGAAAAAGTTCTACACTTGAAGTTAGTCGATCTTACGCACCTAGTTTTTACGAAAGGAGAATACCCTTTTGACGACCGGAATCGACGGAGAAAATTTGGAGATTATAGCGGCAACGTGGGTAAGTTGATTTAATTTGCTCGAGTCGTGTCTCAATTCTGGGTTTCCTTTTTCCCAGTTGTTTTGACGGAATCTCCTTTGAGATTAAAGAGTTTAGATTTTATTATTATTAATTGTTGAATATTAAAGGGTTTTGGGTTTGTTAATTCCCTATAAAAATTGACTGGCGTCTGACGAACGGAGTTATTTTCTTTCAGATGAAAAAATGGGGAATATTCACTTCATTTGAATAAAAATAAATTTAGTAAATAGGGTAATGTCACCTTGAGTGGACCGCCTAAGCTTTTTTTCTAAAAAATTCTTCATGACAGCAAATTAATCGAAGGTTTCTATTTCAAGCTTTAGTTTAGATCCCTAGATAAGTGTGTATACTATAATAGCATTGATTTTTTTTTATTTAGAAAAAACAATTAACTTTTAAAAAATAGCTCATTTTTAAGGAATGAAAAAAGTGTAACCTTGAGTGGACCACTCTTAAAAAATTGTAAAAGTTATTCTAAATTCTTTAATGTATTTAATATTTCTGATATATTGAAACAAAATTCATGCTTATGCAGCTTCAGACCATGTTTGTGTCGCAATGTTTACAAGTGAAACCATTTTCAATAATTTTGGCACATATCACATCAAAATCACAAAAAAATTAATAAAGAACATAAAACAGTTTCAAACCAATTTATTGTCAATTTATTTCCATAAAAATGGTAAACTGACATTAAAAATATAAAAAACAGGCAGTCCAATCATGGTTTTAAACAGTGGTCCACTCATGGTAACATGCAACTTTTTATGGCAGACACCAAATTTTTTTTTGAGTCAAAATTATCACTTAATTAAACTAAGACAATCAATGCCAATGTCCAAAGTAGTAGGAAAAAAATAAGTTACCTTTTAAAACTTAAATTTTGCACTACTTTTACGCTTCCGAATCACTTTACTCATTGTAAGAGCGACTTCTTTTTTGGTTTGTGTTCTTAAAAATGCGTTACATCAAACAATAACGTGTATGATTATCGCGGAACATAAATTCTTACTGTTTCTAGGTGCGGTGCTGCTATTCGTTTTATTTATTTCACGTTTCCGCTGTCAGATAACTTAAAAACTCAGGTGGTCCACTCAAAGTAGAGGTCCACTCAATGTGACATTACCCTATAAAGTTGAATTAAAATTATCATTAAAAATTAAATTTAATTTAATTCATCCCAATCATTGCAGTCAATCCGAATCAATCAGTGGCCATTCTAAAAATAGAAATCATTACGTTTTATTCATAATTATCATTCCGAATTGATCTGTGACCAATTTCAAAATCAAAACAAATCCGTTCCAATCAGTGTCGCCATTTATTAATCAGTGACCTTTCCGAAAATAGGAATCAATCCGTTCTATTAACTATTATTAATCCGAATTAATGCGAGACTATTTTTAATACAAAAATAAATCCATCGAAATCAGTGCAGTAACTCCAAATCAATCAGTGACCATTCTAAAAATATAAATCAATTCGTTCTGTTCCATATTATTAATCCAAATAATTCCGAATTTTTCCGTGTTCATAATTTATAGCTCTGTAACTTTTCCTGTCACTGGATAACGAACTATATTATGATATTCACCAAATTTAATAACACCAGGAACATCCCCAATGACCATTGTACTGAAGTCTAATTTGTATCACAGGCCGAGCAACTGAGTCTACTGTGCAGCATAGTGGTATTAAGAGAAATGTGACTGTTTCTAAATCTATACTAATAGTAAATCCTTCATGGAAATAGTTGTTATGTGCCAAAAATTGGTCTATAAACAAGTTCATTAATCTGGTTGAGAGTCCTTTGGGTAAAACAGCCAGGCCATCTAAAAGTGGATATTTAAAGCGCAGTGTTGGAGGTAGTTCGTAAATTATAATTTGTATTGGCCAAGGATTTAAATTCGAACTATGAAAAATTGGTGCACCGTCTATGTTAAAATTATAGGTTAAAATGTTTGACGCCACTGAATACCTTTTTATCAAACTCTTATACAACACACCGTCATAAACATCAGTCATTTCGTTATCATCCTCATTTAACAATTTTTCCTTTATGAAATTCATATTCTCCAATAGTGCTAATTTAACCTCCTTATTTTATAACAGCATTCTAATTTGAAATTTTACATCTATAGTAATAATGTAATTATCACTTTGTAGTGTTAGAGAAAAAGTTTCCCCACATGGACACTTAATGTCACAATTCTTATAATGTTTCTTTTTTTACTGGCGGTAATGATTTTTTATAGTATATATTTGTTACAAAAAAATTAAGTTAATACTTTTGTCTGGCGAATCACACATTGTCGAAATTTTGTATTTACTAATGTCCTAGTCATCTAACTTTGGACCAGCTTAACATTTAATAGGATTAAATAAATCTTCTCTGACAACATATATCAAATTAAGTCTAATACAGAGAGCAATTATCATTAACGTCACTTCCTTAACAGTAAGATTTTTAAACATTTAGTTGTGTCTTAAAAGGAATTACAATTAATGTTTTCTTCAACATTAATTTCTTGAACACAATCATGTGAGTTATCATCTGCTTTTTGATTTCTATTACTTTCTTCTTCAGAATTATTTTCTAAATCCGGTTGTATCTCGAACATTGGTTTCATTAAACGATGTTGCTCGACTTAATGACGTTGCTTCTGGAATTCTTATCGATAGTTCGGGCTTTCTTTTCATGAAATATTGAAACCAGTCCGGTTCTGCGATGTTATTTTTCTTCCAACTAGGGGGAATGTTTTTTAATTCAAGATTCACAGCACAATCGTATGCTAACTTCCTAACTTCTGTAGGCACTAATCCAAAATATATATCTGCACATTTTATTATATAGGAAACTAACTTTTTTCATCTTCTTGGAAAAAAACTAATCTACTTTTTACGTAGCCAAGTGTCGGAAATTCATTATTTTCTTTCTTTTTTATGTATCTAGATAATGACACATGGCACAAATGGAACATTTGACTTGCTTTTCGTATGCTCATATTAGTTTCTAAAACGTGAACAGCAGCCAACTCAAAATCATCTTCACTCTTTGATGCCCCCTCCGATTTTCTTAAGTAGTTTCTCATACTAGAAAATAAAAAAGTTTATATAAAATATATTAAAGAAGTGATAAACATAGCTAGTTAGTTAAGCAAATACGAACCTTATCGAGGGATCCAATTATGCAGCGTGTTACAACTAACCCCAACAAACTGTTACAACCTTCCGCAAGGTGAAAATTATTAGTTTAATTGTGGTTTTTAATAATATGTATCATTAGCAGTAAAATCTAATTTGGTTTTGTTAATATAGATATATTTAGAAGCTTTAGTCACAAAAAGTAAAGAAGATAATAATATTATGCACTATAAAAACAAATTTTACAAAATTAATTTTTTATTAATTACCTGTAAAAATTGACGCATCTTCTGAAAATCTTTCAATGCGACGCCTGGCGGGCAAATGGTTGTACTGATTACTTGAGACGGTTCTGACGGTAAAGTAGAGTCGATTACTTGAACTCAAAAAGCCACCTTTACCAAAATAATTGACAGTTACTTTTTACCCCTGTTACAACTAACCGCTAGCTCCCCTACTGTTATGTTTACATATTGTCAACATTTTGAAATTTGAAGGAAGTGAATTTATCATTCGGTGATTAAATATTAAATTTGAAAGAAGTTAACAATTTTAATTAAGGAAGATTTCGACTATATTAGCAGTTCGAGTCCTCACAGATGCACAGTGCAGTCGTTCACGCAGCTTATTTTTTCAGATCAAAAATTTAATTCAAAAATATAATTATTTACCGACAACCATATCGGAATAATTATCTTAAGAATAACACCTGACTCTAAGCCAAAGAGTTCAATTGACGTCTAATAGATGTCACTAATTGCTGATATAGTTGAAATCTTCCTTAATTAAAATTCTTAATCAGCAAATAATTTCCTACATTAGTTAACAATTTTCCCGAATCAACTACACAAATAAATTAAATATCTTAAATAAATCTCGATAAGCTCATGGGCTTCAATGTATTGACAGCACAGCTGCCCTAATACAGAAACCTGCTTAATTTGAAAAATATTTTCGAAATTAATTAATAATTTCAAAATTATCAAAGAACTCAGAAAAAACGGTAGCATGGTGGGATACGAGCCCACGACCTTTCTATTGCCGGTAGACTGCTCTGACCACTGAGCTACATGCACCCCGAGACTCTCCGAGTTCCTTGAAATATACTATCCCTTCCTACATTATTTAATGATAACGTAGGAAAGTGTAGATTGATTCGGGAAAATTGTTAACTTCTTTCAAATTTAATATTTAATCACCACGGTGTGCATATAGCTCAGTGGTCAGAGCAGTCTACCTGCAATAGAAAAGTCGTGGGCTCGTATCTCACCATGCTATCGTTTTTTTCTGAGTTCTTTGATAATTTTAAAATTATTAATTAATTTCGAAAATATTTTTCAAATTAAGCAGGTTTCTGTATTAGGGCAGCTGTGCTGTCAATACATTGAAGCCCATGAGCTTATCGAGATTTATTTAAGATATTTAATTTATTTGTGTAGATTGATTCGGGAAAATTGTTAACTTCTTTCAAATCTAATATTTTGAAATTTATTTAGAAATTAACAGGCCGAAAAAAGCCTTTAAATACAAATGAATACAACGAATAAAGAAATGTGTTCGTAGACACTAGTTTTGTAATATTAGTGCTCGTAATTTAGTAATAAATTTTGTTCTCGAAGCTTCAAAGAAATCAATAGATGATACAGAACAGTAACGCCGGACATTTTATTGAGCCATGTATCGATCTATATAAAAAAGCAAATCATTATACACTAATATAGATTCAATTTTCGGTATGTTTAACTTTATACGCAACTCATGATAATCATGATTAAACTGCTCATGAAATATTCCTAACCTTCTGGCAGCAAAACGTAAAAATATATTTTGGACTTTGCGGTTGCAAAATTGAACAAAAGAAGTGCACTCATAGAAACATATGAGTGCAACACGTTCGTCCGAGGAAGGCATCGTTGAACACAAGTGAACATAATAAATGTTATAATATACCAAATTTCATTCTGCTTGTTTTATTCTTTCTCCATATCCTCAACAAGTTATGGACCCTGATCACAATTCCACTGTGTAAGGGATTATTAAAAAAATTGTTAAAAAATTATAAACTTCATTGCGTGTTTTTGTGATTCGGAATTTTGTGTTCATATCGCGAGTTCTGTGTTTGAGTAACACGACAATGACAATATGTTAAATTGATACTTATCATGTCTCTAATTCTAAAATATTAGAAGGCCAAGAAAAATCATTGAACGCAGCCGATATCTCATCATCATCTGGAATGGCAGCGAGAGGAGCCAGCAAGGATATGAAAGATTCATAAAAAAAGACCTGGTTAACCGAAAGTCAAAAATCATTGGGTTTTAAAAGAAACACATATAAATATACGTATGGAAATAGGTGAGTCGAGAGAGTCGACACTGATTTTATGTTTGATATCTTTATGATAGGAAGGGGAGCCGTATTCCATTAACACGTGGTAATACTGGACAACTACCTTCTCTTATAAAAGGACTGTTTACGCAGTTAAAAGTAGGAAGAGAAATATTGGAAATATACCGATACTTGCAACTTTACAACTTTAATCTTGGTAGATTAGCTAGAATAGGGATTCAGGTTTTATTTAAATATAACTTTTAAAAAAAATGTACATTTAGGGGAGAGTGGGGCAAACCGGCCATACCTACGGTTTTTTGACTCTTGTGACTAAACGAATCAACCGATTTCATTTTTCGATGGCTTGTTTGAAAGATCATTTAATTACGCAACTTTTTCCCAGAGGCACCTATACTTTATCTTTTAGTGTTTAGTTGCTGTGTTAACTTTAAAAAAAATTGCAAACGGGCCGGTTTGCCCCACTCCTGGGGTAAACCGGCCACCCCATTGGGCAAACCGGTCAGTTGGGTTTTTTATCTACAATATTGCATTTGTATAATCTACAATAACAACAAACATAAAGAATCATGTGAACAATGGTTGTAATAATGTAAATATTATTATTAATATTATTTATTTAAATAACAAAAAAAAATGTTTGAAATTATCAGAGAAACAATATTAAAGGGTCTAATTCTCATTGGAAAATAATTATTTTTTATTGAAAGTAAATATTTGAATGAAAAAAACATTCTAATTAATAATAATTTTTTTGAAACTGTGATACAATGAAAATATCCTATGGCCGGTTTGCCCCACCGAAAACGAACCGGTTTTCCCCACAGGCTCATTTTGAGAATAAATATTTGTTTAAAAGAAACGTTTTGCAAATTCATCAAAGTTTTTGGTAGAAATAGGAATATTATGGAATATTTATTCCTCAGGAATAGGGTAATGTCACATTGAGTGGACCGCTACTTTGAGTGGACCACCTGAGTTTTTAAGTTATCTGACAGCGGAAACGTGAAATAAATAAAACGAATAGCAGCACCGCACCTAGAAACAGTGAGAATTTATGTTCCGCGATAATCATACACGTTATTGTTTGATGTAACGCATTTTAAAGAACACAAACCAAAAAAGAAGTCGCTCTTACAATGAGTAAAGTGATTCAGAAGCGTAAAAGTAGTGCAAAATTTAAGTTTTAAAAGGTAACTTATTTTTTTCCTACTACTTTGGACATTGGCATTGATTGTCTTAGTTTAATTAAGTGATAATTTTGACTCAAAAAAAAATTTTGGTGTCTGCCATAAAAAGTTGCATGTCACCATGAGTGGACCACTGTTTATAACCATGATTGGACTGCCTGTTTTTTATATTTTTAATGTCAGTTTACCATTTTTATGAAAATAAATTGACAATAAATTGGTTTGAAACTGTTTTATGTTCTTTATTAATTTTTTTGTGATTTTGATGTGATATGTGCCAAAATTATTGAAAATGGTTTCACTTGTAAACATTGCGACACAAACATGGTCTGAAGCTGCATAAGCATGAATTTTGTTTCAATATATCAGAAATATTAAATACATTAAAGAATTTAGAATAACTTTTACAATTTTTTAAGAGTGGTCCACTCAAGGTTACACTTTTTTCATTCCTCAAAAATGAGCTATTTTTTAAAAGTTAATTGTTTTTTCCAAATAAAAAAAATTCAATGCTATTATGGTATAAACACTTATCTAGGGATCTAAACTAAAGCTTGAAATAGAAACCTCCGATTAATTTGCTGTCATGAAGAATTTTTTAGAAAAAAAGCTTAGGCGGTCCACTCAAGGTGACATTACCCTATTTATTCCTGAGGTGTGTACCTTCAAAACCCAAGACCTAATATTTGGAAATATTACACAATTTCCTTAAAAATTCCTTAAGAAAAAATTTGTAAAAGTGTAGAAAAAAACTAAAAAAAAACTTTTGCTTCCAGCGTTGCACAAACAAAAGTAAAAATTGTCAAATTGAAAAAATAAGGTATACTACACATGGTTGTTTCAAATTTCCAACAAGCACTTTTGACAATTTCGCCATTTCGGAGATATTGACCCCTAGCCGGTTTACCCACCGGGCCGGTTTGCCCCACTTTCTCCTATTGTAACAATAGGGTAATGACACATTAAGTGGACCACCTGAGTTTTTAAGTTATCTGACAGCGGAAACGTGAAATAAATAAAACGAATAGCAGCACCGGACCTAGAAACCGTAATAATTTATGTTCCGCGATAATCATATACGTAACGTCAAATGATCTTTATGTAAAATCAAATCTATGACATATGAATTTTATGTCAAATGAGAATTATGTGTAATTACTTATCCGTCAAATGAAATTGATATCAAGTAAACTTTATGTCAAATGAAAATTATGTTAAATGAGATTTATACCAAATGAAATTTATGTCAAGTATATTTTATGTCAAATGAGAATTATGTTAAATGAAATTTATGCTAAATGAAATTTATATAAATTTTATTTTACGTTAAATAATAATTATGTTAAATGATATTCACGTCAAATGAAATTTATGTCAAGCTAATTTTATGTCAAATGATACCCAGTAAACAAAAACTAATTGAAATAAATTAAAAAGAATTCACAAGTGTCCTGTAACTGTAGTTCCAACCTAGTTCTAGAAATGTGACAGAACAATCTTATATGCGTATAGCTCTTCTAATACTCTACACTTCTACAGAATTAATAACTTGGTAGTTAATATTTGTATTTAAACATGTAAATAAATTACAAATAATAGGGTAATGTCACATTAAGTGGACCGCCACTTTGAGTGGACCACCTGAGTTTTTAAGTTATCTGACAGCGGAAACGTGAAATAAATAAAAAGAATAGCAGCACCGGACCTAGAAACCGTAAGAATTTATGTTCCGCGATAATCATATACGTTATCGTTTAATGTAACGCATTTTTAAGAACACAAAAACCAAAAGAGAAGTCGCTCTTACAATGAGTAAAGTGATTCGGAAGTGTAAAAGTAGTGTAAAATTTAAGTTCTAAAAGGTTTTTTTTTTAAATTTTAAAAAATTTTTTTCCTACTACTTTGGACATTGAAATTGATTGTCTTAGTTTAATTAAGTGATAATTTTGACTCAAAAAAAAATTTTGGTGTCTGCCATAAAAAGTTGCATGTTACTATTAGTGGACCACTGTTTATAACCATGAGTGGACTGCCTGTTTTTTATATTTTTAATGTCAGTTTACCATTTTTATGGAAATAAATTGAGAATAAATTGGTTTGAAACTGTTTTATGTTCTTTATTAATTTTTTTGTGATATTGATGTGATATGTGCCAAAATTATTAAACATGGTTTCACTTGTAAACATTGCGACACATACATGGTCTGAAGCTGCATAAGCATTAATTTTGTTTCAATATATCAGAAATATTAAATACATTAAAGAATTTAGAATAACTTTTACAATTTTTTAAGAGTGGTCCACTCAAGGTTACACTTTTTTCATTCCTTAAAAATGAGCTATTTTTTAAAAGTTAATTGTTTTTTCCAAATAAAAAAAATCAAAGATATTATGGTATAAACACTTATCTAGGGATCTAAACTAAAGCTTCGAATAGAAACCTCCGATTAATTTGCTGTCATAAAGAATTTTTTAGAAAAAAACCTCAGGCGGTCCACTCAAGGTGACATTACCCTAATTATAATTAATATTTCAGAATTCGAATCAAAAATTTATGAAGTAATTCTAGAAATACTCCATGATAATAATTACGATGAAACAATCCAGACAGTTATTCTTGAACTGGTAGATAAGGACTTGACTGGAACAATTCATGGAATTTATCACATTATTGGTATGATTAATTTTATTATAAATAGAGCATGATTATTTATTAAACATTCATACAATATCATTATATAATTAAGTCACACACAATCGTGGGGTTAATCTTGTATGATTAAATAGGAAATTAAATTTAAATCTTGTATGGTTTAAATTGACATTTCTCAGCTCTGAAAAGATGAATTTGTTACTGTACTATCTGATTACGAGCTCATAATTCCAAGTCTATTCATTAAACATTGAATTAACAGATCTCAATAAATTTGAGCAAGCGACTAAAGAATGGTTGTTACCAATGTTTGCACACTTACCGCAATCAAAACTTGTGCTTGACCCTGGAGGAAACCCACGAAATATTACTGTTGTTGATATTGACAATGGATCCGATGACACTGAGGATCTTCACATGTCTGATAACTATGCTCAGAATGAATTAAGGCTTACCTGTGGTATGTATATTTATTCTTAATAATTTAATGTGTATTACCTTAAGTCTATGACCATAATAAAATTAATTAATTTAAATAAAGCCATAGGTAAAGGTTCAAAATTAATGTTTGAAAATAAAAAGGGTCAAAATTAAATTAAGAGATTCAAAATATTAAAAAGTTTAAAATTAATGTTTGACATAAATTTGATTCAAAATCTATAATTGAAATAATGGTCAAGTAATAATCAAGTGTGACGTTTAGATACTGATGACAATGGGAATCAACTTATCCAAGCACTGCAGAGACGAATCGAGCAATATGTGGAAAACGATAATCGTCTGTGGCAAATAAATCAACAACAACAGACACAAATATTAAATTTAATAAAACAAAATAAGAATCTCTCAATGGAGCTTACCGCTGTTCAATCACTTTTAAATCAGTTCCTTGACTTTCAAGATTCCTTTCCCAAATCAAATCGAATCAGAGATAGTACAGAAAATTCATCTGGTTTATTAAATCCAACAAACGTTGCGAATGCTGCACAACATGAAAATAATAAAGAATTCAATAAAAGAACAAGTTGTAAATATTAATTTAAAAAAATAAGTATCTAATTTTTTTCAATTTGTGACAAAATGAGACCCGGAAATGAACAAAATTCCAAAAGGTAGTGATGGGACATCGAAAGAAAAACATCGACATCGAAAATTCATAACATCGATGTCATCGATGTATCAAAAAAAATCCTTCGATGTTTCGATGTTCCGATGTTTTTTTCACACTTCCTTTTGATTCATCAAAAAATATATTTATAAATTATAATTTAATTTATAAATATATTATTATATAGTATTTTTTATTTTTTATTTATAATTATAATTTATAATTTAATTAATTCACAAAAAACAAATGTTTTTATAAAATTAATTGTAAGGATTGTGAAGCCTGTTATGTAGGACAATCTAAAAGATTATTACAAATCAGGATAAATGAACATCGAGATAACTTTCATAGAAATAAATATTATCATAATATAATTTCAAAACATAAAAAACAATTGGACAAAGATCTTGATTGCTTGCAACAATTTTTATAATGTAATTTGTCACGTCTTTTAAATTTTTCCTGTGATGGACAATTCACATTAAAATTAAATTTTCCGCCAGTTTACATGTCTTGCGCATTGATGTCATGCATTGTGTTAACTTCTTTGGAAGTACTCCACATGTTGTGTCTTTCACGGCGAGAACGTGGGAATTGATGAAAATTAAAAAATATTATGTAATTTTTACTAAATAAGAATAAGCATCCTTTCCAAGATGCTTGTTCTTTATAATAATTATGGTTTTGTGTTATAAAATTTTAGTAAGTTCAGTTATGTTTGTAAAATTACGGTTTTTGTTTTGTTATCACGAGAAATTGAGGTAATGTTGTTTAAATTTATGAATTTTTAACAGATTTTTTTCACCTAGGGGGTCGATTACGTAACTTTTTCCGATTCCACATTCCACATTCAGATTCCACATTCCGATTCCACTTCCAACATTCCGATTCCACATTCAGATTCCACTTTAAACATTCCGATTCCACATTTAATACTCCGATTCCACATTCAGATTCCACTTTCATCATTCCGATTCCACATTCAGATTCCGCTTTCAATATTCCGATTCCACGTTCAATATTCAGATTCCACATTCAGATTCCACTTTTCACATTTCGATTCCACATTCAGAATCCACTTTCAACATTCCGATTCCACATTCAGATTCCGATTCCACATTTAGATTCCACTTTCAAAATTCAGATTCCACATTCAGATTCCACTTTCCACATTCCGATTCCACATTCAGATTCCACTTTCAACATTCCGATTCCACATTCCGAATCCACTTTTAATATTCCGATTTCACATTCAGATTCTACTTTCATCATTCTAATTCCACATTCAGGTTCCACTTTCCACATTCCGATTCCACATTCAGAATCCACTTTCCACATTCCGATTCCACATTCAGATTCCACTTTCCACATTCAGATTCCGATTCCACATTCCGATTCCACTTTTAATATTCCGATTCCACTTCCAACATTCAGATTCTACATTCAGATTCCACATTCAGATTCCGGTTCCACATTCAGATTCCACTTTAAACATTTAGATTCCGCATTAAAATTCCACTTCCAACATTCAGATTCCACTTTCAACAATCCGATATAACTTTCCACATTCCGATTCCACATTTAGATTCCAATTTCAACATTTGACTTTCAATATTCAGATTCCACATTTAATATTTAGATTCTACATTCAGATTTCACATTCAGATTCCACTTTTAACATTCCGATTCTACATTCAA
Organism: Leptopilina heterotoma; assembly: GCF_015476425.1. Classification (NCBI taxonomy): domain Eukaryota; kingdom Metazoa; phylum Arthropoda; class Insecta; order Hymenoptera; family Figitidae; genus Leptopilina; species Leptopilina heterotoma. Next base: position 100,191 of record NW_025110919.1, read on the forward strand.
TATTCAGATTTCACATTTCGATTTCACATTTCGATTCCACATTCAATATTCAGATTCCACATTCAATATTCTGATTCCACATTCAGATTTCACTTCCAATATTCCGATTACACATTCCACGTTTAGAGTCCACATTCCAATTTCACATTTCTCATTTCGATTCCACTTTCAATATTCCGATTCCATATTTAATATTACGAATTCACATTACACACTCTGTTCAACATTTTGATTAAAAATTTCAAATTTCACTCCCATTTCCTCATTTACTTTGAAAACTTACTAATTATTTGTAAATGAATAATTTGCAACTAATTCTTTATACCATTTCGATACAATTTTTTATCTATGCTACATAAATTCGACATACTATTTTTCTTCATAATTTTTTTTTGTGAAAAATTACTTTTTAGTCAGTTTAAATCCGGTTTGCATATTTGTCTTCTAATTTTGTTTAAGAAAACTCCTTCCAACAATGATTCAGAAAAGCTCGTTTAAAATGATGAATTTTATGATAACCCATGCAGAACTACTTATCAAATTTAAAAAAAGTGATTATAAAATATGATGGTGTTAAGCATGTTTTTTTGTAGATCACTCGTTGAAAGATACACCTAACTTCAAAATTTAAACAAAATCGGTAAAAAGTCTTCTTTCTAGAGAAAGAATATTTTCTTGATTTTTTTAGGTTAATTGCAGTTATTTCATTAAAAATTAAAGTATTAAATTAATTTTTTATTTTTTTCTTACATAGATGTCTCGTGAACAATTTCTCATAGAATAAGACTTAGTTTTAATTCAATATTTTTGGAAGCCATAAAATTATGTAAATAAAAGATGTTTGATTCTTCTGTTTGGCCTAATGGCTTAATTTAATTTAATTTAATTAATTTGACCATTAGGCCAAACAGAAGAATCAAAACATCTTTTATTCAAAACTTAGTTTTGTTGATAATCGTCGTTAAAATTAAATAAATGTTTTTAAATTAACTGTTTTCTACAGTTTTCCCTTTTCTCTGGGGAGAAAACCCATTGACGGGTGGTCCAGGCGAATGCAAGTACTCCTAATAAACGTCGGCTGTAGACGCAAAAATTAGGTTAATATATAGAATTTTCATATATAGAATGGTTATGCTTAACCAAAAAAAGTATTTCTCGGGGACTCTTGTCGAAGTGCGTAAGGCCAATAGGGCAGGAGTATAAACAATAAAAAAAATCCAATATGGCGGCTATTTTGAAAAAAAAATCAAAAAAATAAGTACATTTTTTAAAAAATATTATTTCAGATCTAAAAAATTTTTTTATACCTTTCTTAAGTATGCTATTGGTGGGCAAAATAGTTGTACTCTCAAAATATAAAATAGAAAAATTCTGATTTCAAGATGGCGGAATCAAAATTTTGAAAAAGTAAAAGTTATAGTAAAAAAAATCAAAATTTACACCAACATTCAAAAAGTTTGCAAATTCGATTCAAAATGTATAATCGAGAGTTTTCGGGGTCGCTGATGACGAATCCGATGTCAGTTTTTCAAAATTCAAAATAACGAATCTAATATGGCGGACATTTTTTTTCAAATTTGGATTCGCTTGAAACTTGTAACTAAGGGGTTTTTGGGGTCGTTGATGACGATTTGTTTGTTTTACTTTTATGATAAAAACAACACGAGATCCCAATGCAATGTTTTCCAATTTTTTATTCCTTTAATATAATATTCTTTCCACAATACAATTATTAATTCAACAATTAACCTTTTGATGTTTTTACAATCGTTAACATACTCATACGCTTATATAACATTGCTTCGTTCTTCAATTGTTTTCCATATTTCCATATGAAATTCCATTAAAATTTCCTAACGCATTTTACCTTTCCAATAAGTTCATGGGTAAAGTGGATTTCCACGATATGCCATATTGGATCCGCCATTTTAAATTTTGAAAAACTGACATTGGATTCGTTATCAGCGACCCCAAAAAACCTTGAGTGACAAGTTTCAAGCGAAACGAAATCATATTTTAAAAAATGTTTGCCATATTGGATCCCCATTTTGAATTTTCAAAAATTTAAATCAGATTCGTCATCAGCGATCTCTGAAACCCTTGAGTGATAAGTTTCATGTAAAACTAAACAATTTTTTAAAAATCCTCCACCATATTGGATCCGCCATTTTGAATTTTTAAAAACTGATGTCATATTCGTAATCAGCGACCTTAAAAACTATGAAAAACGTTACATTTATGTACTTTTAACCGGACAGTTTTGCCTGGGTGTGAAAGGGTTAAAGTTTAAAAAACTGACATCATATCAGCGACGAATATCATGTCAGTTTTCAAAAATTCAAAATGGCGGATCAAATCTACCGGACGAGTTTTGTAAAAATTAATTGGATTTACCTGAAACTCTCTACTCGGGTGTTCTTGGGACCGCTGATTACGAATATGATGTCAGTTTTCGAAAATTTAAAATGGCGGATCCAATATGGCGGGCGCAAATTTAAAAACTCTTCGAATTTGCTCAAAACTCGTCACTCGGGGTTTTTGGTGTTCCAATTGACCTAAAACATTTTACTTGTGGGTTTTTAAGGTCGCTGATTTCGAATCTAATGTCAGTTTTTTAAACTTTAAAATGTCGGATCCAATATGGGGGACGAAAAATTTTAATATCGTTTATTTCACATGAAGATTTGTAAAGATTTGTAATCAATGATCTTCAAAACCCAGAAGTAAACAGTTATAGGTCAATCGGGATAATTTTGAAAAATTCTGCCATATTGGAACTGTCACGTCAGGATTTTTCCTAACCTCAAAATACATATCAGAATTTGTGTGACAAATAAAATTCTATAAATATTGACAGATTTACCTCAATCTCGTTATTAAGGCTTTATTGGGGTTGCTGATTACGAATTTAAAGTCAGATTTTCAAAACAAAAATGAAGGATTTAATATAGCGGTCGAATTTATGAAAATTTCTTGAATTTTTACAGAAATTAGTATCTGTGAGTTTTTGGACTCTGACATATAACGGAATAACTCCGTTGCCCGCCGTTACAATGTTGAGTTGTACTGGATACAGGCCCACAAAATAATTCCTGGTCAGTGACCTTAAAAACTCCTAGATACCAAGTTCTGTAAAGATTTAAGAAATTTTTATAAATCCGACCGCCTTATTAGATCCTTTATTTATATTTTAAAAATCTGACTTTAAATTCGTAATTAGCGACCCCAAAAACCCCTCAATACCAAGTTTTGTAAAACTTCAAGAATTTTTTTAAAATCCGACCGTCGTATTTGATCCGCCATTTTGTATTTTGATAATCTGCCTTTAAGTTCGTAATCAGCAACCCCAATAAAGCCTGGATACCAAGATTGAGGTAAATCCGCCAATATTTATAGAATTTTATGTCACGTAAAATCTGATATGTATTTTGAGGTTAGGAAAAATCCTGACGTGATGGAGAAAAACGGACTTCAGATTCGTTTTCAGCGACCCCAAAAACATATAATACACCAGGTTTGGTCGAAGGAACCTTTCAACGAATTTTTTTGTGGTCCTGTGTTATCACAGGACAAATGCAGTATGCTCACGGTTTTTCCCGATGAGATTCTTGCAACGAGCTTAGGCCAATAAGGGCTACAGCATGGCCTAACCGCTAAACGCAAGAAATTCATCGGGAAATCCAGTGAAACTGCTACCTGAAAAAGGCATGAATTGAAGTCACGGGGAAAAGCCTTGTTTTTTCTCTCCGTGTACGAATCTATCCTTAAACCGCACACTGGGTGTGAGACACACGGGGACTTTACTGTGTGTTCTCCAAGCTAGAATAGGATATTATCTTTTATAAATATTATCTTATGTAGCTCATCCAAAAAATCCCCGAGTAGAGAGTTTCAGGTGAATTAAATTAATTTAAAAAAAACTTGTCCGCCATATTGGATCTGCCATTATCAATTTTTAAAAACTGACAACATATTCGTAATCAGCGACCCCAAGAACCCCCGAGTAACGAGTTTCAGGCGATTCCAGTGCCTTGAAAGAGTTGGAGCAGTATGTTTGATATGTGAACCATTTTTTTAGTTTTAGCTGCAATATTAGCGTCTGCCATTTTGAAAAAAATCGGTCGCTTCAGGGTTTTGTAGCTGAGGGTCCATGGACGCGATATTTTGAGCCTCTGAGAGTATCTACCTACTTTTTTCGGTGAAAATACGTCTGAAATGAAATTTTTTCTGGAAAAATCGTGTTTTTTTAGAAAAAATTGTTTATACCTTTTTAACAATTTGGTATAAACAAATTTTAACAGCAGAATCTGAAAGAGGAGTAAATTTTACATTAAAAATGGTATGTGCAAATGCTGGGAAATAGACCCGCTGCCAGACACGACTGGGCAACCAAACAGCATGAAACGAACATGATGAGCGACCGCCAAAAACCGGAATACCTTCAGGGTAATACTTGGGTTAAATCCCTCACCAGTTCCGATTGTCAAGCGCCTAGCGTGGGGATAATGGCCGGTTGCCCGTGAATGCAGGAGGGCAAAGCCGCACTAAAGGTTCTTCAGATCATCGTGGAGAGGTAAGATCCACAAAACATCGTGGACAGAACAAGAAGAGGAAGTGGAAATAGTCTACAGAGTGTGTTGAGTGGCAGCAGCGGGAGGTCCGCATTCAGCCCTGTACACTCGGAATTGGATGACGAGGCGATTAGAGAGAATCGCGAGGACAGCCTTCGATTGAGGAAGGAAAAAGCATTGTGTCTTGAAAAGATACAACTGGAAGTCGCAAGGATGAGTAACTCTTGTGACATCAGGAAGAGTGTAAATAGGACAGTTAAGGACGGACTTAAAGTCCTTCAAGTCCTGCTGGAAAAAGCAAAGGCGACTCCAATAAAGAGGTCTACACCGCCGAGGTTTCCGAAGCGGTGGAAGGCATGGGTAAGGTACAGTCTGTGGATCGAAGGGTAACGCTAGAGATTCGCGACTTGGATTGCCTTACCCAAGTAGAAGAAATCCAACAAGCGTTGGAAAATGTCCTGAAGAAGCCAGGAAGTTGACAGTCCTTGGACCAAACCGACGAGGGATGAAGCTCGCAGTTGTAGTCATCGACCCAGAGGAAGCGAAAGGGCTGCAAAAAGTGGGACGCATAAAGATTTGCTTTATGTCGTGCATAATTAGGAAGAGAATAATGGTCACTAGGTGTCATAGATGCCTAAATTATAGCCACATAGGGAAAGAATGTAAGGTGGCGGACAGATCGATTGCGTGCTTCAAGTGCAGAGAAGTCGATAATAAGTTCGCAAACTGTAAAAAAAGCCCAAGCTGCTTCCTCTGTAAAGAAAAGTATGGCGATAAGGCAAATGTGAACCATATTGCTGGTAATTATTTACGAAGGGGGGCCCTCAACCGGGGGGTGCCCACAACCGGCGCACTTCCCCTAATAAAATCTTATTCTTTGGATCAAAACGAATCGATTGGTATATACAAAGTATAAATTGTATAAGAATTTATAGAGTTAATCACAATTAAAGCTGAAAAATTCGGATTTTTATCAAAAAATGAGTTCTTTCCGCAAAATTATGTTGCTGTCGAGGTTGCTGTATAAGAAAATCTTACTCTTTTATTTCTAAAATCTTGTTCTTTGCACCAAGACGGATCGATTGGTATATAGAAAGTATATATTGTATTAAAATTTATAGAATTTAAACCAATTATAGACAGAAAATTTGCACTTTTAATAAAAATTTGCACTTTTAATAAAAATTCATTTTTTTCTTAAAAATCATGTTGCTGTACAATAAAATGTTATTATTTATTGAAAAATAAATAAAAAAAATTTATTTTTTGTATTAAGACGAATCACGGTGAACTTGGATGAAGTTCAACTTAAAAGTCAATGAACATCGCCGCTTTCTTTTGGGATTTATTAGGGGTCTTCTGATTATTTTAAGACCAAAATAAAAATAATCGATGGAGGGAAATTAAAATTATCTTGAATTTTTTTTTTTATTGGTTAATTTATATAATTTATCCGAAAAGACTTTATTTAAATTTCTTTCTTAATACTAGACATGTATTTTAGTGTAAATAAAGAGTTTCTACAAGAATTAAACTATTTAATTATTTTAAAATATTAATTTTATTAAAAATTGTTTCATCATTGTTAAAACGGTTATTAGAAGAACGAAATGAGGAGCAAAGTACGTCACTTTCTTTGTGTCAAAGTCGAGGTGGTCAGTCTTTAAGTGTTACCGTGGGTGCAAAAAATAACAAAAATCCAATTAAACAAGCGCTTCTAGCTGCAGATCACGGTGGTCTTCAAGCACTTTTAGGTTAACCTAAAATAAGTAAAAATTGTGCTAACGCAGTTTTATCTGGAATCGTTCTAAGATTCCAAATTTTCATTTCCGAAAATCGTTACTGATTCTTTTTTTGAAAAAAAACATATGGGTCATTCTATACGAAAAGGCAAATGACTGTGTCCACTCGTGGTTTGAAGCAATTGCAATCTTAAATAGCTCAAAATTTAGCATTTTTTATGTAGAATCGAATGCCGATGGGCTATTTTTGGCATTTTCAAAATGGCGACGACCACAGCCAAATATGTGACATAAATTAAAAAACAAAAAATGTTAATCTTCAAAAACTCTAACATTTTGTGATGTAAATTATTTACAACTGCTAATTTTCAAATTTCTGTATTCCCTGAATACAAATTTGGAGTAATTTGTGATCTGAATCCCAAAATTCAAAACGGCAGATCCAAAATGGCGGACTAATTTTTCAAATTCAATAAATTCAACTAAATTAAGCTGAATGTTGTTACTCGGGGGTTTTTGGGGTCGCTGAATACGAATCCAAGGTCAGAATGTAAAAATTCAAAATGGCGGGTTCAATATGGCGGAATATTTTTTTTAAATTGATTAAATCAGCCGAATATTCTTACTCGGGGTTTTTTTTGGGTTGCTGAATACTGTTACGTCAAAACGAGAAACCTTTTTAAATATACCTAGCGTTCCTCGTTTTAAATTAGTTTCATAAATGAATCTAATTTGGGATGAGGATAAGTCAATGAGCCTACTAAATGTGAGAGAATAATTTATTTAAAAACCAACAAGAAAGAAAAGAGTTGACAAAATTACAATGAGTACAAAATTATGAATCTTACTTAAAGAATAACGATTACTGGTGGTGTGATGATAATCTCCTGTTTAATCTCAATGGTGTTGAGCACTAGACGAAAAGGGGCCTTCTGCTTGTTGTCCTTAATGGTTGGGTATTAATCCTCTTGTTTACACTAATGAGATAGTGTATTGTATTTTGAAAATATCTGCTTTCTACCAGACGGTTGTCGCCTCTTGAGCAAATTTCGATGGTTCGAAATTTGGAATGTGTTGTTTCAATATTAGATCTTTGATTGTTAAGATTATTTCCAATTTAATAATTTTGGAAATTGTTTAAAATTTATATTTTGCAAATTGGTGTATAATAAAAGGTTGATTTACAGTTCACTTCAATTTTAACACTTGGGGATATATTGTTCACTTTCGAACAATGCACTTTGAAAAGAATACTTGAAAATATACTGTTCACTTTTAAAGATGTACTTTGAATTCACTTGTAAACTATGTGATGTGTTAACGTTGACTGCACGATGTAAACTGGTTGATTCCCAAAAAATTACTCTCTATCTCTTGTACTGAACGATGTGTTCAGGTTGATTTCTGAATAGTTACTCTCTTCTACTAAGCGATGTGTTCAAGTTGATTTCTAAAAAACTACTCTCTGATCTGAGTAGAACTCATATCCCCTTTTATATAAAACTGTCTTCATCAATTCTTTGGAATCATACACGTGTCGATGTTGGTTGGATTTTAAGGGGGGTTGGAGCGACTAGCTGCAATGCCGTGATGACTGTCTAAGAGGCGTGAGGAGTGATTATTTTTCTCTCTCAGTTGTGACTGCTGGGCGACTGTTGTCTCTCTCTTTTGTGGCTGCTAGGTTGCAATCCAAAGCGATAGTTTAAGGGGGGCTGAGGGGCGACCGTTGTACCTCTCAGTTCAGATTCCAGAAATTAGACACCTGCCTGCTTGTTTTATACACTCCAATGATTATGGGATTATATTAATCTGTTTGATGGATTATCGTTATTCTTTTTACATGAAAAGTATTACCCATCTTTCTTGGATTTGTTATAATTAATAAGTTTGTTTAAATACATATCAAATTTATAATGACAATTACCTTCTTATTAAATATATTGAATATAATGCAATAATATAAAGAGATTGTATGAATACGTATTTCAAATACGTTAGTATAATATATTGTATAATTCAATATGTTTAAAAGAAATACACACCTAAATATTATAGATAATTTAAGTATATTAAGAAGTTACGGACGTAACACCTCCCCTCTCAGATTGAGCATGGGAGAGAAACGAAACATGCTCAAACTTATTCAAAAACGTATATTATAGAGGAAATGTTATGACCGTTTATACATGCATTCTATCCATTCTTTATATTCTTTACATAATATTTTGAAAATTATTTTCATTCAAACTTATCTTATTTTTTATATTTTTATTCTATCCATTCTTTATATTCTTTACATAATATTTGGGAAAAATTATTTTCATTCAAACTTATCTTATTTTTCATATTTTATCTGCATTACAATAATTATTTTTGTTATTAATGTATGTTCTTTGAATCAATCTTCTAAATTTACAATTTTTAATGAATTTTATGTAAATATTTTATGTATTAATTTTATATAATGAATTTTATGTTTGATACAATTTGATGCTTACAATTTTTATCTACAAAAAGAAAAATAATTTGTTCTATACAAAGGATTGCTTTTGCGTAACATTTTGTATCGAAATTAACAAAATATGTTTATAAAATGCAAATTATGAATTTTTTATATTCTGCTTTAAAATTACATTTAAAAAAAAATATTTTTACAAATTGGTTTTGAAACTTGAGTCTTGCATGATTTAAAACTATGTCAAAATTTTTGCTCTAAAATAAAAAAATTGTTTATGATTGAAATTCATTGCAGATTTAAAGATTTTTAAATATTTTATTATTTATTATATATTTTTAAAATCATTTAACCTTTATAAGCAAAAATTTTCTACTTTTACAAACAGAAAATATTTAATGACACATTTTACTTTTTTGACATGACAATTTTTAAATGTTTATTTCTTAATTTCCGTCGCTTTTATTTATTTCATTTATGCGATTCTCTTTTGTTCTCAAGTTACATTTAGACATAAATCATTAAGGGTTTAAAAAGGAAAGAAATTTTTTTTTTGAGCTTTAGATAAACTTCGTTTTTAAGATGTTTATTAAACACTGTGGTTGTAATACTTGTTTCTATTTAAATAGCTTTTTTCTTGATAATACTCTTTAGTCAATAATAGGGTAAAATTTCAAAGTAACCTTGTTTTGTTATTATAAATTTGAATAATACCATTTTAAATTCTTTTTTAATAAAATTATATTAAATAAGGTATAGAGTTTATTTTAATGTGTTAAAAAGAAGAGTTTTAATTTCTTTTAGTGCAAAACAAGTATGTAGAATAGTGTTTAAGATTTAAGATCAAATCATTACAAAATCTAAAATTGATAAAATATTCTAAAAATTTAATTTAAACTTGCGTATATTTAAAAGTAATGTTTTTTTAAATTATATTATTGTTATAGTTAAAAAAGATAATTAAACATTTGCTTAATATTTATAAAAGTTTAATTTATTGAAAACAAATTAATTTCTTTTTCTTTTGAAGTCCCTTCCTGAAACATAATACTATATAGGTATTATAAAAATATTTTATTACTTCTGTTTAATTCGCGATAGTTTCAGTCTGTTCGTATGTACTATTTTTTGTTTATTTTTAACTTGTATTTTAACGTTTCCTTTGTGAAGGATTTCTAGTATTTTGTGTGGACCTGTGTATTAATTAGCAAATTTATGAATTTTTCCTCCATGTAATAGAAATACTTCATCTCCGAGTTTAAGATTTTGTGGATTACAATTTTTGTCACAATAAAATTTTGATTTTTCTTTTGCTAAAATTAAATTTTCTCTAGCGATGTTTCTCATTTCATGAAGTCTTATTACTAAATTTGTTAAATATTGATCATATGTTTCTAATTTTTCGTGTTCAAGTGGCGGATCGCTTAATGGTAATCGTGCCAATTTTCCAAAAATTAACTCGTACGGAGTACACTTTGTACCTTCATGAATGCTTGTATTATATGAAAACATGGCTAATTCTAACCAATCATCCCATTCTTCATTTTTATTAATAAATTATTTTAAATATTCTCCTAAAACATGGTGAGATCTTTCGATTGATCCGTTTGACTAGGGATGAAAAGCAGTTGTTTTAAATTATCGTATTCTAAATCTTTTTGCTAATCTTCTCATTAAATTGCTTAAAAAGTCTGTTCCCTGATCTGTTAACACTCCTTTAGGTGATCCAAAAATACAAATAAATTTTTTAATAAATGCATCAGCTATTGTACTAGCTTGATGATTTGGAAGTGCGATTGCTAAAGAATATTTAGTAAGATTATCTTGTATTGTTAGTATATATTCACTTCCGTTTTTAGTTTTTGGTAATGGGCCAACAATGTCCATTGCAATTTTTTCAAATGCTTTACCTGGTATGTCTGTTATAATCATTGGGTCTTTTGTTTTAACTCTAACTAATTTCTTTAATTGGCATTGGAGACAACTTTGAATATATTTTTGAATATTATTTTTCATGTTTTCCCAATAATAATTTTGACGTATTCTTCCATATGTTTTTGTTACACCTTTATGTCCTCCAACTGAGCTTGAATGAGCTTCTTCGATTAACTGCATATATTCTTCTTTAGTAGGATATTTTGTATATCCATTACATACAACAACTTTTACAAATGAATTTTCAAAAATTAATTTTATCATTGATAGGATTTCGTCCCAAGTTACATTGTTTATTTGGGCTGTTTTTGCAATACTGATACTTTTCAATTTTAATTCTTCACATAAGTTTTTCATTGAAATAATTGTAGATTTAATTCTTTTTATTGTATCAGATAAATTTTCTTTCATTTTACTTTCTATAGGGAGAGCGATATGGTAATATATACCTCTCTTTATTTTTTCTGCTAAACCTAATTGAAGTTTACCAAAATTTGGCAATTTTTCGCGTTTGGCTAATGATCTGGAGCCATTATCTCGAGGATCTCCCTCAACTGAAAGAAAATAGGTAAGATTGTCTCTTCGCATTGGTAATTGGTCTCTACAGTCAATAATATATTTTTCTTGATTATTATTTAAATTTTCACAATTTTCATTTTCCACTAAGTTATTTTCTTCATCAGATGATTCTTCAGAATTCGAATTTTCGTAGCCTTGGTCGATTTCTTCGTGATTCTTCAATTTTGATTTTTTATTAATATACTCAGGATCTGACTCAATTTCGTCAGGAATAACTTCATTATAAAATTTTTCTTTTCTTTTATTATTTGTATTGCGTACCTTTTTCGGTCTTCCCCTTCTCTTCTTGGAAAAGGAGGTATTCAAACGTGTGCTATGTTTCTTCGGTCTACCTCGTTTCTTTGGTTTGTGTGCTTTTATTTCTTCATTTTCAATTTCTTCGATTTCTTCATTTTTCTTTTCTTGTATATTCTTTTCTTGATAATCATTTTCTTGTATTTTCCTTTGATTTCTTGTTATGACATTACAAGTTTCTTTACTTGTACAATAATTTCTTTCAATAGATGGGAGATTTTTCTTTATCTCCGAATTCATGTAGGATTCATTGTCCTTTAATATTTTTTCAATAGATGGGAGACTTTTTCTTGTCTCCAAATTCGTGTAGCATTCATTAATTATTTTTTCAATATGTGGGAGACTTTTTCTTATCTCCAAATTCAAATAGGATTCATTGTCCTTAAATATTCTTTCAATAGATTGGAGACTTTTCTTTATCTCCAAATTCATGTAGGATTCATTGTCCTCAAATAATTTTTTAATAGATCGAAGAATTCTTAATATTTCCGAGTCTTCATAGGATTCATTGTCCTTAAATAATTTTTCCATATCATGGAGATTTCTTATTATCTCCGAATTCAAGTAGTATTTATTTTCATTTGCTACACAATGTATATATTTTTCAATTTTTTCTTGCACACATTTCATTATATTTTCTTGTATTTCCTGAGTTTTCATTTTTTCTTCTTTTATTCCTTGTACTTTTTCTTCAATAATATCTTCAACTGGATTTCTGGATAAGGCATCAGCATTGACATTTGTTTTGCCTGCTTTGTAGACCACGTTAAAATCGTATTCTGCAAGTTTCAGCTTCCATCTTGTTACTCTGGAGCAGGGATCTTTAGAATTTTGAAACCAAACTAATGGTTTGTGATCCGTTACCAATGTAAATTTTCTACCATAAAGGTATGGTCGAAAATGTTGCACACTATATATGATGGCCAAGGCTTCCTTTTCGTACGTGTCGTATTTTCTTTCACATTCATTTAAAGTTCTTGACGTGTAGGCGACTGGTTGGTCTTTTCCAATCACTCCTTGCGATAAAATCCCTCCTATTGCGAAACCTGAAGCGTCTGTTGTCAGTATAAAAGGTTGTGAAAAGTCGGGTCTTCTCAGTAGTGGTTCCTCACATAGTTTATTTTTTAACATATCAAAAGCTGTCTGTTGTTTATCAGTCCAAAGGAAAGGAATATCTTTTCTTAAAAGTTGATTTAAAGGATTAGCGATTTTTGAAAATCCGTCTATAAATTTTCGATAGTAACCTGCCAATCCTAAAAATTGTTTTATATTTTTTACATTTTTTGGTTTTGGAAATTTCTTTACCGCTTCTACTTTTTTCGGGTCGGGTCTTACCCCGTTTTTATCTATTATGTGTCCTAAGTATCCTACCTCTAATCTCAAAAATTCACATTTGTCTGGATGTAATTTTAAATTAGCAAAACGTAATCGTTCCATAAGTTTAGAAAATTTTTCTTCATGTTCCTCCAAGGTGTCTGCATAAATCACAATATCATCTAAGTAAACAAATAGTTCTGATCCTTGTAAACCTAATAATACTTGATCAATAAGTTTTTGAAATGTACTTGGTGAATTTTTCAGTCCAAAAGGCATTCTGTCGAATTCATAATGTCCAAATGGAGTTGAAAAAGCTGTCTTGTAAGAATCTCTAGGATCCATTTTGATTTGGTGGAACCCTGACGCCAAGTCGAAAACTGAAAAATATTGAGCATTTTTGAGTTGATCCAGTAGGTCCGTAATATTAGGTAGTGGGTAAAATTGACCTACCGTGCGTTCATTAAGTTTCCTGAAATCTAAAACTAATCTCCATTTTTTATTCCCTTGTGAGTCATTTTTCTTTGGTACAATCCATATTGGTGTATTGTACGGTGAGTCCGAATCTTTAATAATTTTTTGTTTTAATAGTTCGTTCACTTGGCGTGTCATTTCTTCTTTGTGAACAGGCGGAAATCTGTATTGTTTGGTTATAATTGGTGTATCGTCTGTCGTTATGATTCTATGTTTTATGAGATCTGTTCCTTCTAAATATTCTCCAGGTATATGAAATCTGTCTGAATAATTTTTTACCAAGTTCATGATGTGTTCTAATTCTTCTTTGTTTAAGTGTTCAAGACGAAGTAATTTTTTAATTTCTTCGACTCTATCGTTGCCTGTAATGTTGAAAACATTTCCTGATTTAATATTTTTTGAAAATACATCAATTATTTGTTTAATTGATGAGTCTTCATTTTTAATATCAGATTTGTTTTTTGGAGTTTCTTGTTTTATTTCATCAAAATCTTCTAAATTTATTTCAAAAATTGGAATGTCAATTGATTCATTCAGTGTGTTAATTGCCTTTAAATAAGCTATGCCTTCTATGTTTGAAACTACTGCATCACCTAAGTAAACACCATCTTTTACTTCTAATCTTGGAATAAAACCCTCTTTTTTATTTTTATTTAAAATCTTTACATGAATGTTACAGATGGACCTTGGTGGTATTGTAAAATAATTTTTTGAATCAAAATTAAATTTTTGTTTATTGATTTCTAGATGTCCTTCTTCATAATTAATTTTTACTTTATTCTGGACAAAAAATTCTGTTCCTAAAATACCGTCATGTTCGATTGGAACTTCATTGGGTAATAAATTAAAAATTGTTGGAATCCCGAAAATATTAATTTCTACTTGTCCTAAAGTATAAACTGCGTGATCGTTAATTCCTGTTAATTTAAGACACTTATTTTCATCAATTTTTATATCAGGATTTAATGCGCGAATTTTTAATAAATTTGGTCCTGCTCCTGTGTCAATCATCATTGTTATTGGAACTTTCAACTCTTTAGTATCAATTCGAATGTATGGAATTGCATTAGTTCTTGCTAAATTAATGTTTCTGGATGCATAGTAATTTCTTCTTAATTCTTCCTCAGAGCACCCTACTGAAGAGGAATTTTGGAGTTTCCCTGATTTTGTGTTTGTGAATTTGTTTGTTGTTGTTTATTGTTATCATCCCACATCTTTTTCCTACAATTGGTGGAAATGTGTCCTAATTTTTTGCAATAATTACACGTTATACTTCTATTCGCAAAGTTTGTAGTATTGTTAGTTCTTGATTCTTGAGAGAAATTTCTTTGTTGACTTTGGAAAAAGTTTTGTTGTTGATTATGTCTTTGATTTTGGTATGGGGTTCGGAATTGATTTTGTGGTATGTTTCTAAACTGATTTTGTGATGTGTTTCTAAATTGATTTTGAAAGTGATTTTGTTGAGGATTTTTGTAAAAGTTTTGACTTTGAAATCTATTAAACGTTGGATTTGGATTGTTGAATCGATTTTGATTCTGGTTTGAAAAATTTGGTCGTGATCCTGGATAAAAGGAGTTTTCTCTTCTTGGTCCTATCAATTTATTAAGTTGAAAACAGTTTACTGCAAAATGACCCTTTTTTCCACAAACTAAACAAGTTATTATGTTATCTTGAGCGATATTAATTTTTGTTGTTTTAGCAAAGTCTTTATTATTTTTAGGATGAGAATTATAATCAGTATTTTGCTCACTTTTTCGTAACTCACGGTGGGATAATAATTTTCTTTCTATTTCTACTGCTTTATTTACTATCTCTTAAAATGTATCTGCTGTTCCAATTCGTATTTCAATTTCTGGTCTAAGTCCTCGTGAAAAACAATCAACAGTTGTTTTATCTAAACTTGCTTTAAATGGTTCATCTACTCTATTTTCATTGCTAATCCTATGCGCCTCTAATATTCTTTCTGCTGCTTCTGCGATTCTTGACCGATAAGAAATTACATTTTCGTGTTCCCACATATATATTGCTCCTAGTTCTCCTTGTAGCTGATATACAGATTTTGCTAGCGCGTAAATTTGTTTTAATCTTTCTGTTAACTGTTCTACTGTATTAAAATTATTTCCTATTATAATTCTTCTTGCTTCACCCGAAATTCGACTCCTAATTAATTTTACTAAATTTGTTTGTACTTGTGCATTATCAGGAAGCATAGATTTTGCTTCTAAACAACTTTCAATAAATATAGATAGTGATATGTTTTTTTCCATCAAACATTGGTATTGTTTCTAAAGCATCGCGTAAAGACACTTGCTGATTATTTGGAAGAGCCATGTTTTCCTCAAAATTGTTACTATCTCTAGTGTTGTCAAAAGAATTATTTTCAGAGTTATCGTCTGTTTCAATTTCGCCAGTTAAAGACTTATTTAAACTTTTATTTGAATTCTGATCCACTAAGGTTTTTTCAGTTATGGTATTTTCACTATCGTTACTGTCACTGTCGAATGAATTATCGTCAGTATCAAAAAGTTGGGACTTAATATACCCTGAGTCAAACTGTTCTTGTAATTCTAAGGGATTAGGGTTTTCTTTAGAATATCTGGGTGTACTTGTTGATGGTTTTATTTTATAATTAGGAATTCCCGAATTCAATGCTAATTCTGGATTATTCTTTATTTGTAAACGAGTTAAATGTGAGGAATCGGTAGTATTTTTATTCGAAGAAGACATTAAAAACTAGCATAGTGTTAATTGTAAAATTGTCAATCTTGTCTCTTGAATATAAAATACACTTTTCTTTTGTGGTTAATTTTTTTTATCTTGCTTCAGTATAATAAAGTATTTTTAAACATGTAGTAATAATAACAAATCACAATTAAATGAACAAAACAAATTTTGTATTAGCACAAATTAAATGTCAAAAATGATTCATATACAAGACAAAAAATTCCAAAAGTCTAGAGGACTTGAACCCCTATTCAGTAATATAACAAAGGATTTAATTTGATGAATGCACCTTGCAACTTTAAAAATTATAAGTTGAGAGGACTCGAACCTCTATTTATTAATACAGAATTGAATTAATAAATGCACCATGCACATTAAAGAAAAATTTATAAGTTAAGAGGACTCGAACCTCTATTCATCAATACCAATATAAGATGTATATTTATGAATGCACCTTGCGACTTAAATCTTGTATAATGTTATCAATTAGCATAAGATGTGTTAAATTAATAAAAAAAAAAAAATTTTTTAATTTTTTTTTTTTATGATACTGATTATTTTCAATTATTGTATGTTGATATTATTTGTTAAAAAAAAAATTTCCCCTTTTTTAAACAATTGGTATACTCATTGATTTATTTATTTTTATTGAATTATTTCATTAATTTAAAAATTATATCCATTAAAATTTTCGAATGTTATTAAAAATTTGACAAAATTATATGGCTGATCGACTTTATAATTTTCCCGGGCCGATGCACCAAAATTTAAAAGGGCTTCTGTTACGTCAAAACGAGAAACCTTTTTAAATATACCTAGCGTTCCTCGTTTTAAATTAGTTTCATAAATGAATCTAATTTGGGATGAGGATAAGTCAATGAGCCTACTAAATGTGAGAGAATAATTTATTTAAAAACCAACAAGAAAGAAAAGAGTTGACAAAATTACAATGAGTACAAAATTATGAATCTTACTTAAAGAATAACGATTACTGGTGGTGTGATGATAATCTCCTGTTTAATCTCAATGGTGTTGAGCACTAGACGAAAAGGGGCCTTCTGCTTGTTGTCCTTAATGGTTGGGTATTAATCCTCTTGTTTACACTAATGAGATAGTGTATTGTATTTTGAAAATATCTGCTTTCTTCCAGACGGTTGTCGCCTCTTGAGCAAATTTCGATGGTTCGAAATTTGGAATGTGTTGTTTCAATATTAGATCTTTGATTGTTGAGATTATTTTCAATTTAATAATTTTGGAAATTGTTTAAAATTTATATTTTGCAAATTGGTGTATAATAAAAGGTTGATTTACAGTTCACTTAAATTTTAACACTTGGGGATATATTGTTCACTTTCGAACAATGCACTTTGAAAAGAATACTTGAAGATATACTGTTCACTTTCAAAGATGTACTTTGAATTCACTTGTAAACTATGTGATGTGTTAACGTTGACTGCACGATGTAAACTGGTTGATTCCCAAAAAATTACTCTCTATCTCTTGTATTGAACGATGTGTTCAGGTTGATTTCTAAATAGTTACTCTCTTCTACTAAGCGATGTGTTCAAGTTGATTTCTAAAAAACTACTCTCTGATCTGAGTAGAACTCATATCCCCTTTTATATAAAACTGTCTTCATCAATTCTTTGGAATCATACACGTGTCGATGTTGGTTGGATTTTAAGGGGGGTTGGAGCGACTAGCTGCAATGCCGTGATGACTGTCTAAGAGGCGTGAGGAGTGATTATTTTTCTCTCTCAGTTGTAACTGCTGGGCGACTGTTGTCTCTCTCTTTTGTGGCTGCTAGGTTGCAATCCAGAGCGATAGTTTAAGGGGGGCTGAGGGGCGACCGTTGTACCTCTCAGTTCAGTTTCCAGAAATTAGACACCTGCCTGCTTGTTTTATACACTCTAATGATTATGGGATTATATTAATCTGTTTGATGGATTATCGTTATTCTTTTTACATGAAAAGTATTACCCATCTTTCTTGGATTTGTTATAATTAATAAGTTTGTTTAAATACATATCAAATTTATAATGACAATTACCTTCTTATTAAATATATTGAATATAATGCAATAATGTAAAGAGATTGTATGAATACGTATTTCAAATACGTTAGTATAATATATTGTATAATTCAATATGTTTAAAAGAAATACACACCTAAATATTATAGATAATTTAAGTATATTAAGAAGTTACGGACGTAACAATACGAATCCAAAGACAGAATGCAACAATTCATAAAGAAAGTCCAAAATGACTGACAAATGAATTAACAATATCTAAAATCAATTGAATATTTTGTTACTAGCAATTTTTCTTTCAAACTTTCTAAACCTAAAGTATAGATTAAATCACAATTATTACCTAACATTATAGTATTATTAAATGTAATGATAATGTAATATTATCTTAATATTATTAAGAAAAGTACATAAAAACATTTGTACTTTATATAATAATGTAATATGACTTTAATGTTACTAATAAATTACGGTAGGATTCTAGGTAATTAATTCAATTAGGCGATGATTTTAATGCCTGTAATTTTACGTGATACAAAAAAAAGAATACTTTTTTCAAACAAATTAAGGTAATTTTTAAGAATAGTTTCATTAATAAAGTTGATTTAATTTACTGCACTTACAGAATTAAGAGAATTATCATTTATACATGGACTGTAGAATTTGACTTTAAAATCAAAAAATGATATTCATTTATATTATAATCATAGTCAGTTAAACGTCAGGAAAAGTTTTACATGACTTATACACGGTTTTAGAAAATTTTTTTAAGTTCTTATCTTTATGTCGTTTTAAGTTATACTTGTCTTACTTTGTCTATAATAATCTTGACTTAAAAATCCATTGTTGAAAGAGATTAAGAAATGTCTTAAGGAGAAGTGATCACTATTTTTTATTTACTAATTTACTTCGCAATGTAAGTAACAGTTAAAGAGTTGTAAAAAGCGTCAAGAATTTTAGTCG
This sequence comes from Leptopilina heterotoma, assembly GCF_015476425.1. NCBI lineage: Eukaryota > Metazoa > Arthropoda > Insecta > Hymenoptera > Figitidae > Leptopilina > Leptopilina heterotoma. The sequence goes on from NW_025110919.1 coordinate 119,274, forward strand.
CAACTACGCTTGCATGGATCTGCCATTTTGAATTTTGGGATTTAGATCACAAATTACTCCAAATTTGTATTCAGGGAATACAGAAATTTAAAAATTAGCAGTTGTAAATAATTTACATCACAAAATGTTAGAGTTTTTAAAGATTAACATTTTTTGTTTTTTAATTTATGTCATATATTTGGCTGTGGTGGTCGCCATTTCGAAAATGACAAAAATAGCCCATCGGCATTCGATTCTACATAAAAAATGCTAAATTTTGAGCTATTTAAGATTGCAATTGCTTCAAACCACGAGTGGACACAGTCATTTGCCTTTTCGTATGGAATGACTCATATATATATGGACAATTCCACCTGAGATTTTAGTCGACCTTTTAAAATCGTCTAAAAATATTTTTTTTCTATTCTGTATCGAAAAAAACAGATACGTATTTTTTTATTTTTGTTTAATTGTCTAAATTTTCGAGTTATGAATTTTCGAAATTTCGGACTTGTAATTGTAGACCTATATTCAGGAGCTTATATATCCGAAAATATTGAGTTTAGGAAAAAGTTGTCAAAGAATGAAAGTTGGTATCCGACCATTTTCCCGAAAACAATTTCCCGAATAGCAAAATTCCCGAATAACCTAGTTCCCGAATGAAATATTTCCCCGAAGGCGATTTTCCCGAAGGTGAATTTCCCAAAGAGTATTGTTCACGAACCAGAAGACTTAAAATTTTTATAATGTAATGCTGCACGCGGCTGCTCGTAAGTAATCCAGAATTCGATGTTCATCTTTATAAACTTGGAAGGTTCCGGCTATTGTCTGTAGGCGAATTTTGAAAGCAATTCCTGCGTGGAAATGAATGTCTGGGCAAAATCCAGCAAAGTTCATCAATGTACAGAATAGTATGGGCAAAGTACAGTAAAGTACGGCTTATGAACGTTTCCCATACTTTGGAATGTACATGGATAACAACGATATTTAAAGTACGGGAACAAGAAAATAGGTTTTTCGGGAATATTTTCGAATGAAGAACTACACCAAAGTATTAAAGGCGAGTTTTTTTGGATATGCAAAATTAAAATATTCAAGTTCTAAATTTGTGAAGTTCGGGGCAAGTCAGGGGAAGTGCAGAAAAGTATGGGAGATTTAAAAAAAGTTTTTTTTTTGGAAATATTAAATCTGAATTAACGAAAGAGTGGAGATAAATAAAAGATTTAAAAAACAATAAAATTTCGACATGACAGTTTCAATAAATAAATGACTTCGATACTTAACGTTGATATGCAATAATAAACAAAAGCGCATACACAAATTGATAATATTTATATTGTTCGAAAATTCGGGTTTCAGGCCATTATGGAAATTTGATTTCGTGAAAATCGATTCGGGAAATTCACCTTCGGGAAAATATGTCATTCGGGAACTAGGTTATTCGGGAATTTTGCTGTTCGGGAAATTGTTTTCGGGAAAATGGTAGGTAATCATGAAAGTTTTAGTTTTCTTTCGACTTTTAAGAAATATAAACAAAAAAAATTTTTTTTATAAACAAATTTATTTTTTTTAATTTTGGGCCAATTTTTTTTTTATTTAAAAAAATTTTTTTTATTCCTTATAATATAAAGGAGATTTTCCAAAAAATCCCGAGATTGGTCTGATGTGTTAAATGAGTTTTAAAACATTTTCAAAAATCACTTGCAAGCATCACAGTGGGATTTTTTTTACAATTAAGTTTTAAAACTATCTACAGCGTAGACCCTTTAATTTAAAAAAAACACTCAAATAGATTACAAATTATACGCTGTAGACAGTTTTAAAAAGTTAATTGTAAAAAAAATCCCACTGAGATGCTTGCAAGTGATTTTTGAACATGTTTTAAAACTCATTTAACACGTCAGGCCCACCTCGGTATTTTTTGGAAAATCTCCTATATATTATAATTGGAATAAATAAATTTAAAAAAAAGAAAAAAAATCCGGCCTAAAGTTAAAAAAAAATTAATTTGTTTATAAATAAAAAATTTTAAAAAAAATATTTATAATAAAAAATTAAAAAAAAATTTTTTTGTTTACATTTTTTAAAAGTTGAAAGAAAACTAAAACTTTTTTTTTGACAACTTTTCCCTAAACTCAATATTTTCAGACTTATAAGCTACTGAATATAGGTCTACAATACAAGTCCAAAATTTCGAAAATTTGTAACTCGAAAATTTGTACAATTAAACAAAAATTAAAAAATACGTATCTGTTTTTTTTCGTAACAGAATAGAAAAAACTATTTTTGGCGGATTTTAAGAGGTCGACTAAAATCTCACGTGGAATTGCCTATATGTTTTTTTCGAAAAAAGAATCAGCTACGATTTTCGGAAATGAAAATTTGGAATCGTGGGCCGATTCCAGATAAAACTGCGTTAGCAGCACAATTTTGACTCATTTTAGGTCTCACGGTGGTCTTCAAGCACTTTTAAGTGCTTGAAGACCACCGTGAGATGATTTTAAAAAAATTCAAAATCGGTTTCATCTCAGTCAAAGAAAAACTATTGGCATTGCACAAGCTTTACGTCTAGCTACGAATAATTCTAAACTTGTCGAACCTTATTTGAAACAAAAATTATCAGAAAAAATCCATTGCGTTAGTAAATATTTTTCGATTCAAAATTTCAATTTCGTTAATATAAAAAATGATAAAATTGTTTCAACATCTTATGAAGCGGTTGCCATTTGCACAGATCTTGAGGGTTTAATTAATTATGGTGGTGGAAGATTTCTAAAAATAAGTCAATCTATTCAGTTATTTACTGAAAATGATGAAAATACAGGTTTTCGTCAAACTTATAATCAAGGAATTCTTGCTAATCAATTTAATGATTCGGACGTCAATAAATTAATTGTTCTCGCATTAACGCATTGCTCTGAAAATTATAATGATGTATCGCAATTGTGGTCTGCATTAAAAATTAATGATTTTTTAGGAACAATTGCCACCGATTTAAAATTGGCGAACATTATTTCTGGTATTATGAGTCATAGTAGTTCCTTCGCATGCACATGGTGCTATGCAAAAAATGGTAATCTTGATCAAGAAGATGTTCTCAGAACTGTTGGTAATACATTAGAAAATTATATAAATTGGAACGAGGCAGGGGTAAGAAATCTGAGGACAAAAAATATAAAAATTGCATACATCCTCTTATTCTCTCGACTCATAGTGATAGAACATGTCTTGACATAATTACACCACCAGAGTTGCATTTGATGCTAGGTGTAGTCAATGGTTTATTTACGCACTTGTTAAAAGAATGTGAGGAAGATGTTCTTCATTGGGCCAAGACATGTAATGTTCAGCGTGACATAACTCATGGAAGTCCATTAATTAATGAAAATTCTTGTAGAATTTTATTAAAAAAACTTGATTTGTTGCGTTCCAGTAGTAAAAATTTAGGATCTTTAAAATATATTAAAGTCTTTCTTAGAAAAAATTCCGGAAGGCTGGTCTGTCGAAGAGATGTGCATGTTGTACAAAAAGGGTGACAAAACGGATCCTCTTAATTATAGAGGTATAGCTTTGATTAATACTGTCACAAAAATTTTTACAACTATTTTGTCGGGGAGGCTATCTAAATGGGCGGAAGCAAACTCGCTGATCCCGGAAGAGGAAGTTTTAGATGCAAGCGTGGTTGTCAAGACCACTTGTTTACTCTTACTGCGATGATTAGTATGTGTGTGGGTTTAAAGAGAAATTGTGCTTATGTTATTTTCGTCGATTTTAAGAGAGCATTTGACTCAGTAAACCACAATTTATTGTGGGAAAAATTGTTTAAGTTGGGTGTCAGTGGAAAGATGATTAGAATTTTGAGTGTCTTTTATAATAATGCTAGGATTACAATAAGATGTGCCGGTCAATAATCCCGCATGTTTGACATAACGGAAGGTGTACTGCAGAGAGACAGTTTAAGTCCACTTCTTTTTATCTTATGCTGAGTGATATTGACGATTTCTTTGGGGAAAACGGAGGGCAGGGATTGCCTATAACGTCATCTGATGAATTAAGTATGCTCTTATTTGCCGATGATATTGCTATATTGGCATATTCATGGCATGATGCACAAAATAAGTTAAATATACTAAAAAATATTGTGAAACTAATTACTTAAAATTAAATGTCAAAAAAACTAAAGTAGTTCCTTTTAGAAAAACTGGAGGATGCCGAGATCTTAAACCACTTATTTACGGTAAAGAACCTCTCGATTATGTAAATTCATTTATTTACCTGGGCACTCCGTCTTCCACTTTAGAAAAATTTGTTGTAGCTGCTAAACATTTTGGGAAATGTGGTAATGTGGCAGCATCAAACTTACGTAAAATACTATACAAGGCAAAAAATGAATCTATAAAATCTACTAAAAAATTGTTTGGTGCAACCGTCAAGACCGTAGCTCTATATAACTCAGAAATTTGGACCCTACGCTATACTGGTGAAATTGAAACTGTACAAACTAAATTTTTAAAATTATTGTACCGCTGGCCCAAAAATACACCCAATTATATTGTTTGGTTGGAAACTGGTTCGCTCCCTTTGAAATATTATATTGTAAAGCGTGCAGTGCAATGGTGGCGTCGAATAATGGAAATGTATAACGACCGACTTCCGAAAAGCTGTTATAAAAAACTGTTTAATTTAGACAAAGCGAATAAATTGGCTTACGACTGTAACTGGGTCTCACAAGTAAAAGCTCTCTTTGAACTTGGAATAAACAGAACTCACTTAGAACCATAGAATTACGAATAGAATGCAACAAACTCATTGTCACCTAGCAAAACAATGTTAAAAGTATGCTTATAGAGAAAAGTATAAATACAAGCTATAGTAATATATAGGCACATAAGCCAATTAAATTTTACAGAGGAGTATTTAAATTTTAGAATTTTAGAATATGTAAGACCCGAATTGTCAGCCAGCTGAGACTGACATGTGATAATAGAATTAAAATATTTTTCCAAAATAATACTTAGGGTCAATTGGGGTAAATGTAAACGGAATATCTATGTTTCACCAAAAACATTAGTTTTTTTTTGTTAAAAGGTAAAACGGACGGATTTCTTTTGCATGAACTTGTTGCTAGTGTTCCCTAGAAAAATTTTATGACGTACAAAGAAATATTGATGCACCTGAATCGCCTAAAACTGACTGTTTACATTTACCCCGAGATTTTGAAATTTTCCTAAAATTCGGGGTAAATGTAAATACCACTGTAGTTAAGCGAGGTTTAAGAAACAAGTTATTTCAAGTATACTACTGTTTTAAGGGATGGAAAAACTGAATAAAAAATCTTCGTAGATGTATAGTAAATCAATCAGTTGACTGATAATGTATCATATAAATAAACAATCAACCATTACAAAATTAGTAATGTAAAAACTTGAATAACTTGAACAAATTTTAATAGATTTTCATTCAACTTGGTAAAAAGAAGTTTTTAAGGTTGCTGAATAAAAATCTAAAATCGAATTTTTAAATTTCAAAATGGTGGATCCAATATGGCGGATGAACCTAAAAATAATATTTTTAAAAATTGATCAAATTTGTTTGAATCTGGTTACTAGGGGGTTTTTGAGGTCGCTGAATGCGAATTTGAAGTCAAATTTTAAATTTTTAAAATGGCGGATGAACCTTAAAATATTTTTAAAAATTGATTAAATTTTCAAAATTGTTTTTTTTTTATCAATTTTTTTTAAAGAGGATCTAATTTCCTTTTCTATGTAATATTTACATTGCCAAATTAATGAAATTGTGAAATAGAAGCAAATTTATTTAATTAGTTTCTTTTAAAATGTAGTTCAAGTTCTGTTTACATTTACCCCGAGTTTTCGAATTCTCGGGGTAAATGTAAACACTTAATTATTTATTAAGGGGTTACATGGGTCAAAACGTCCGGACAATGTATGATTGTTTAATTATTTTTTTTTTCATAAAATAAATAAATTTTTTTATTTGAGTGTTTTTATATCTTAAAGTACACTATTAAAAGAGTAACTTGTAAAAATTTCGTTAAAAAATATTAAAAATCAGGGCCGTACCTACAGGTTCTTTGAGAACTCTTCCAAAAAAGCGGTGGTCACGATATCTAGTTCATTTAAAATCAAAAAACCAAATATTTTCTGTTAGTGGATGATTATAGCTCGTTATTGAACGAAGGAATATTTTTTTTGTTGATTAGAACCGATTTTACATGGTCTTAATGGTTCTAAAAATTTTAACTTTTGATAAAAGACACTGTCAAACATCCAAATTTCAATTTCTTTGACCACCGCAAAAGCAATTTTTTTTGAAAGGGGCCCGAAAAACTGTTGTTACGGGCCTGATTTTTAAATATTTTTTATAAAAAATTTCATATCTTTCCCATTTAATAGTGTACTTTCAGATACCAAAGTGTTCAAATAAAAAAATGTATTTATTTTATGAAAAAAAAATTATTAAAAAAACATACGTTTTCAGGTCGTTTTGACTCATGTAACCTCTTAAGTAAATTGACAAAAATCAAAGTCAATTTTTGTTAGGGCATTAATAAAGAAGAATTACATATTTTTGTTTGATTTTTAAATTTATTTTTATGCAAATGCGAGACAAAATATTGAAACAGTAAAATTTTGATTTTCAATCTTTTTTCCATTAAAAAATAACTTACACTATGGCATTGCCAATTGTCAAAATAAGAAATTGGCAATACACAGAACATCTTGTAGATGAGCTGAGGTAAAAATATTGACGTCGTACTTATTTTTAACCCTCCATCCGTCGCATGGTAAAAATTTCCCTCACCCAGTTTCTTTTTTATGTATAACTTTTAAAATACAAAAAATTATAATTTCATATTCTCAGTACCTTTTACGGCACTCTTCTTCTTTACATTAAAACAATTTTGGTGTTTTTTTATATTTTAATTTCTTTGTTATTGAATTTGAAAGCAGCAAATGTCGGGGATTTTTGACGCGAAGTGAGGGAACTTCTCACCATGAGACTGACCGCGTATACTGGATTTCATTTGTCATTAATTTTTTATTTAAATAATTAACAGGAAATAAACGTTTATTTTACTGCCAATAGGTTGTTTAGAAATTCTTATAAACATTATAAAAAAAATTTGGCATTTTAGAACAAGTTTGGACTAATTTATGAGAGTGAGAATTTCCCTCACCTGCGACGGATCGCGTTACAAAAAAAAGGTGCGACGGATGGAGGGTTCAATTTGTAAATTTAGCTGAAACATCTACTGTTTACATTTACCCTTTGTTTACATTTACCCCAAATGACCCTATATTATTGATACCACACAGCTATGTACTTTATACAATCTTAATATGATGGAAATCCTTTCTTATTTTTTAATGTACTGTCCTATATACGCCACAAGTAGACTTAAATTTTTACAAAGATACATTCAAATCGACCTCGAGCTTGATGAGATCCAGGTGTTACAGAATATTTTATGCATAAATAGTTCTGAACAGGTAAATGATTTATACAACTTTGTTGGGAACGCGTTGAAAATTAGGTCATTAACTATAATAATCTTCGTATTCTTTCATTCAGTCTGTCCAGAGCGTGTACATTCTGTCCGCAGTGAGAGAGAAAGGTTGATAGAGAGAAAGAGGGGTAAGTATCGACTGTCCTTTTAGTTTAGAGTAGGAGCGAAAGAGAGGCGAATATTATTATTATATCTATATATATTAAGTTAGTCTTTCCTTATATACTCTGTTCACAGTGAGAGAGAAGGAGAGGGAGGGAGGTATTGTCTCTCCTTTTAGTTTAGAGTAGGAGCGAAAGAGAGACGAATAGTTAAGAAAGTAATTCCCACTTTTTGGGTTTAGAAGGGGGTACCATGTTTTCTCCATTTTCCGTGTCAGGTAGAAAGAGAGGAACAGAATTTGATAGGGGAAGGAAAAGTGAGGAATTTTACTTTCAAGCCAAAATACGAAATGGGCGTCTTATTTCCTTATTGGCTAATTATTTTTCTTTTTTCACTCACAGATAGATTAAGGAGTAAAAGAAAGGCAGATCGAGAACGAGGTATGAGTGAGAGGTATAAATTTTATCGTTGTTTCATAAACCAAATGGACAATTTTTCATCAATTTTTGACTCCCACCCCGCCTCCAGTTGTAAACAATCGCAAATATTTTAAAAAACTAATTCGTATAATTATTTAAGATTCAATTATCTTCGAACAATGGGTAAGGCTTTCTAAAGTGTACCGATGGTTTTTTAAGCCTGTTACGCGCTGTAAAAAAAACATGGAGCGTGCAGTTTCACGGGCGGTTGCACTGCCGCGTTACATGAGTTGAATTGGTTTCAATTTCTTAGTTAATGCTTTATTTATTAAGCATTTGAAAGATAATTTCGAAAATTTTAAATAAAACTAAATTCAAAATGGCGGATCCAATATGGCGAATAATATGGCGCTTAACAAAAATATAGCTTTATTTTTTAAATAAAATGCGGGCCCAGAAATTTTTTTTTGTTTTTATTTTCGGATTTTTTATAGTGTCAAGAATACTCTCCTAAAATAATATTGCAAAATTCGAAGTAAAACAAAAATTATACATCCTTATTCTTCGCCATGTCAAAGATGTTTTTGTATGCGGATAAGCAATCGTATGATTTAAATGTTTTCTCATTTGCATTTTTTAAAAAAGACAAACAAAAATGTATTTGGTGTTGCTGATCAAAAATTAGATATCAAATTTTCAAAATTGAAAATGGGGGATCCAACATGGCGGAAAAGAAAATTTTTTTATTTTAATTTTTTTTTGTTTAATTTTTCTTTTCGTCCACCATATTGTATCCGTCATTTTTAATTTTTAAAAAATTATGTCATATTCGTAATCAGCGACCCCAAAACCCCCCGTAACGATTTTCAAGCAAATCCAATAATTAAAAAAAAAGAATGTCCGCCATATTGGATTCGCCATTTTGAATTTTAAAAATCTGATTCAATATTCGTAATTAGCGACCTCGAAAACCCCCGAGTAACGATTTTCAAGCAAATCCGATGATTTTTTAAAAAAAAATTCAAAACTTATGAACAAAAAAATCTCGCCATTTCGGAGATATTGACATCTGGACGGTTTGTCCCACTCTCCCCAAATATTATAATATTATTTTAATGATTAACCCATTAACGCCTAAAATAAGAAAATTCTTTGCGCAAATTCAACCTATACTTTTATGAATAAAACAGATTATATTTTATATCGCAAGTATGTTTCTTATAGGTATTCAGTGTTCTCTTTTCGATTCCGGGGTGAAAAAAAAGAATTTCGTTTAAAACAAAAATTAAATATAGCGGTTTTATCTTTAAAAACAGAAAAGAAATTTCATTTTTTCAAGTTTGGTTATTTTTTTTACCCATTTACCCATCCAAATATTTGGATTCAGTAACCTCAAAAACATAAAATATAATGATATCTGGCATTAAAAGAAATAAAAAAATTTAGCAAAGTTGTGACACGAAAACTTTATTTTGACTACTCTGCTAAGGCGTTAAACGTGCGTGAATAATATTCAATTCTCATCCATAGAGGCACAAAAATTGTATACTTTTAAAAAAAGTAAATTAGAATGTAAAATTTAAAGATTGCGGACCAAATATGGCCTAAAATATGAAGGGAACTTTGAAAGGGGTGGTGACTATTTTTCAAAATACTAAAATGTAATTAAATTCGCCTAAGTTTTCCTACTCGAAGGCTTTTGGGGTCGCTGATTACTAATTTAATGTTATTTTTTAGAAATTTAAGATAGCGGATTTAATATATAGAAAAATTTTTTTTTAAATTTATGCAGTAAACCTTAATTTTGTCACTCGGGAATTTTTGTGGTTGCTGATTACGAATTCAATTTTAGTTTCCCATAAATCAAAATGGCGGATCTAATATGGAACAGAATGTTTACTTTATGCAATTAATCTTAATTTTGTCACTCGGTGGTTTTTAGGGTTGCTGATTACGAATGCGATGTTTGTTTTCAAAATTTCAAATGACTAATATAATATGGGAAAGAGAAATTAAAAAAAATTTTCTATACACGCTCGCTGGTCGTGAATCGACGCAAGTGCTTAAATAATTGTCAGTGAGCGCTGCTATGACATTTACAGCTAACTGACTGGTATTAGAACTCTCGAGTAACAAAATTAAGGTCAATTGCATAAATCTAAAAGAAAATTCTGCCATATTGAATACACCATTTTAAATTTATGAAAACTTACATCAAATTCGTAATCAGCGTCCCTAAAAACCACCGAGTGACAAAATTAAGGTCCATTGCATAAAGTAAAAATTTGTGTTCCATATTGGATGGGGGGAGGGTCAAAAATTAATATAAAATTGTTCTCGTGGTTTATGGACGGCTTATACCTCGACTTATATCATGACTATTAATAAATCTCGGTGTCAATGTTTTGACAAAGAAGGAAGAATACTTCAATAAAATAATTCTTCTGATGTATAATTAATATATATAAAGTTTTTCTATCGCTTGACTGAACTAATCAAAACAAAAACCATTATTTTGTAATTTGACTTGCTTGGTACTTTGAAACGTCTGGCAACACAGCATTTCTTTAGTCGTGTTGCAAATGCTTGGTATGACTTGTTTACATTTAGTTTTGAGTAGAAAATTGTGTGCAATGTTTCCAGATGTTCAAACAGCTGTCCAATATACTGTATAAAACATGAAATTTTTTTACAAATTAATTTATTGCAACTCTCACAGGTACCTAATGACACTTTTTAAACAGATATTTAACCATTATATATCTGTCTCGTATTAAAAAAGGTTTTAATAATTTCTTAATTTTAAGTACTTTGTGGTGAGTAAATATGTTTGAAAATGTACACAATTCCCACAAAACTCAATGTTAAAAGTTAAAAACAAAGACGCTTATAACTTTTTTCACAAGTCCCCACAGGTCTAAAAAATTTAACTACATTTTTTAAAAACTTTTATCTAACAGTGGTACAAATTTCAACAAATTGGTAATGTTAATTCTATTTGCGAAAAAACCTTTCTATTATCTTGAAAAAATCTGTAATTACCTTAACGTTTTATAAACATTTTACAATATAGCTCAGTGTGTTAAATTTAATTTTTGGTTTTCGTGTTTTATGTTTTTTAATTCTTCAAAAAAAATTGTAATCTTTTTCCAATATTTTAGAAAAAGAAAAAAACGGATCATAAGGTCTTACATTTTTATATACACACAATAAAATAAGGTCTTGAGTATCAAAAGACAGAAATAGAAATATCGCGCGCGCTTTAGCGCGCGTAGCTCTGCTAGTTTATTATAAATGAATAATATAATGTAAACCAAGAGAAGACTCGAACCTTTGTAACAGTATTCATACTTAAACAAATAAATGTTATCTATCTCCATCTATCTCTCTATCTCTCTATATTAAAATTTTTGAAGCATTTAAAAAAGTTGTAGACGCGTGTTTTAGTAGAAATCTTGAGCCATTTTTCAAAGACAGAATTACAGAATTGAAGAACAGTTACATAGAACTAAATATTTCAGTTGCTCCGAAAGTTCATGCAGTGTTATATCACGTTTCTGAATTTTGTAGAAAAGCACAATTGGGCCTCGGATTTTATAGTGAGCAAGCGATTGAGTCAGTTTATTCTGACTTCAAAACGATTTGGATAAAATATAAAGTTGCCAGAGATCATTCCGACTATCCGAAACGACTACTTAAAGCTGTTTGTGAATATAATAGTCTTCACATTTTGTAAATTTTATAAATTATTTATTTTGTAATTGTTATAAATGTAATTTCATCGAACTTTAAAATAAAAATGTTAAATATACTGTTATTAAAAGAAATATGTTTTTAAAATCTTAATATCTTTCATGACATAAGATTTCGATTAATTTTATCAATGTGAAATTGTTCAAAAATAAATCTCTATAATCATATTATTTATATTATATTTTTTATATTTAGGATATTAAAGAAAAAAAATGTTGAAAATTTGAGTTCTAAATTAAATATCAAGTTTAAAGTGTCATATTTATGAGACGGTAAAACGTAGAATAGTCTACTTTGTTTAGTTCTACAGAGAATTATATGTACTTTAATTCACCTTTTTACGATTTTAGTGTAAAATGCATAACAGCAGTGTAACTTTCAGAAAACCGTAATAAAGACAAGTTTTTCATCAATTTTTAATAAAATTAATATTTTAAAATAATTTAATAGTTTAATTCTTGTAGAAATTCTTTCTTAACACTAAAATACATGTCTAGTATTAAGAAAGAAATTTAAATAAAGTTTTTTTGGATAAATTATATAAATTAACCAATAAAAAAAATTAAAAATCAAGATAATTTTAATTTCCCTTCATCGATTATTTTCATTTTGGTCTTAAAATAATCAGAAGACCTCTTCTAACAAATCCCAAAAGAAAAAGACGATGTTCATTGACTTTTGGGTTGAACTTCATCCAAGCTCACCGTGAATAGATTGATGTACATAAAGTATTTATTATATTGAAAATTATAGATTTAATTACAATTAAAGTTGAAAAATTCACTTTTTTACTAAAATTTTTTTTGTTTATTTAGATTCATATCACTGCAAAAGAAAATTTTATTCTTTCTATTAAGACGAATAAACTTTATTTTATAAATGTTAAATTGTATTAAAAATGATTTAAAAATTAAATGTACTCATCGTTATGTACTTATCTCCACGAGGAAGCAAATTTTTTTTGCTGATTGTAAAGAGGAAGCAAAATGTTTATGTAATGAACATCTGGATTTACAACTTGTTCTTTCAGATGATGGTTGATTTTATTAGTAGATTCAATCAGCAATAATTTTATTAATTGATTTCTTCTCTGGACTATCTTTGATCGACGATAGTAAAGCTAAACAATAGTTGCAGTCAATTAAATTTATTATTGACGGTAGATTTCGAGGCACGGAAAAATAAGTACAGTATTTTTTGACACTCAATCAAAATCATAAGTTATATAGGTAAGGGGAGATGGTCATAGTTTTTTTAAAGTACTGTAAAAATTATAAAAAAGCGATTTATGTCTAAACTTTTATTGATAATTAAACATTGAACACATGGCGCGCACAAGTGTCTGCGTTCTACCCTGCCGCTCGGTCCTTTTAATCGGCCCACGAGCTAGCTCTGGGCTGGCCATAAGCCAGGCATTTTGCTATCTGGGATGTGTGCGGGAGAGATGGCTTAATGCTTATAATGTTTTACTTTTAGCTTAAACTTAATTTTTAGTCGTTCAAATTACTTTTCTCTTATTCTGGTCACATTTTGAACATTTATCATGGGATTGAGTGCAGTTTTTCTGTAGCCAAAAATTTCAAATCCAAACTTTAATCAATGTCGTTTGATTGTAACTTTCGACTCAACCTACAAATATAACTCCATCTCTAATGTCAATTAGATCAATTATTTTGTTTTCGGACATTTTTAATTTGTTTTTCTTTAATATTTCTTAAGTATCTAACATTAACATAAAAATTTTTAAATAAAAGTCATTAATGGCCATCTCACCCAATAATACATGACAAAAGTAAACATCAAAATATTAAATAAATAAAATAATTTTTTCAATCATTTTTTGTGTATATCGAAACGAGGGTTATGTACTACTCAATAAAAGTTCAAATTAAAAAATCCGTTAAAAAATAACAATATAGCAATAAGAAATTTGAAATTCTCAAATTATTTTGGACCCATGCAAAAAAATGTAGAAGGATTACGCTAACATTTTCATTATTTTTCAACAATTTGTTGTTTACATTTATTAGTAGTCACAAAAGGTTGAAGAATAACTCATAATAAGTGATGTTTATTAACAAATTCTGTAAAATATTTCAACTGGCCATCTCCCCCGGACTTACCCTATACATAGGATATATAGGTATATATAGGAATTTGAAGTGAATGACAATTTCTTTATTTAAAGAATAACTTTGCCCATTCGATGTTCATCCCATCCTACTTTTCTCGCATCTCAAGACCCTATAGATATATAAAAACTTCAATTCGAGGTGCAAAATTATTAACATACCCAAAGTAATCGGTGCCGCTGTCTATGTTCTCCTTATGAAAAAGCGTTTCTTATCGCTTACCACCTTGCGCCACAATCTTCAATATACGCCGATAACGAGAATCCCAACACACATTGAGGCTTATGGTGCTTCCTACCGCAGTTTAATACAAGTATGCGAGACGCGCAAAAGCGAAGATCGAAGATAGCGGATGAAACATGCGAAAGAACTGGAAAAAAAGAAAGAGAAGAGACAGACAGGAAGGTTCTACTCGTTTCTGCACTAATTGATATTTTGATTTGTAACTTACGCACTCCCAAGAACGTGTCGAACGAATCGCTTTTCATGCGAAAGCAAATGCATACATACACCATTTGCAAAGAGCCTCAACAGAAGATTTATGGAAGTTGATACAGCGAGATTATGTTTCTACTGATACTAATGGAGTGAGGACACTTTCATTATGACGGAAGCTGATGATAGTTTGTCACTACAAACATCATTACAACATTCGATCTTTTTATAAAAAGTCAAGAATAAAAAAGGAACCTTGTCGATTGATCGATTGAGCTAAGAGCCATTTTAAACATTGATGTTCTCTAATTTGCCACTTGGAGAAACAAACTATATCAGTAATCAGTCGAGCTCTGATCGACATACAGTACCGTCCGAAATTGTCAGTCCACCCATTTTCAAAGGAATGACAAAAATTTTTTAACATAAAATTCATGAAAAGTAAAATTTTTTTTGGTTTATATTTTGAAAGACGATAAAATTTTGAAAAGAATAAGACCTTACAGAAGTCATTTGGCCAAAATTTGTAGAAGATATTCTTAAAAATCGTCATTTTCAATGTTTTACAAAAATTTGAATAACTTCTAAAATAATGAACGCTTTTTAATAATCTTAGGCTTATTTTAAAGACCATTTTCTACAGAATAAGAATTACTTATAGGCATTAACCTGTAATTTTTTTCTTGGAATAAGCATGACGTCAAAGTTGGACAAAAAAATTCAAAAAATTTGAAATAATATTATTAAAAGAAAAATAATTTTTGAAATTCAAACATATATTTTTATTAAATTTTCTTGAAAAATCTACACCATATCATGTTTTATATATGTTCTAGAATAGTTTTTAGTACAAAAAATTGATTTCAAATTTTTCCTAATTTTTTTGTCTAATTTTGACGTCATGCTTATTCCAAGTTAAAAATGACAGGTTAATGCCTATAAGTAATTATTATTCCGTAGAAAAAGACCTTTAAAATAAGCCTAAGATTATTAAAAAGCGTTCATTATTTTAGAAGTTATTTAAATTTTTGTAAAACATTGAAAATGACGATTTTTAGGAATATCTTCTACAAATTTTGGCCAAATGACTTCTGTAAGGTCTTATTCTTTTCAAAATTTTATCGTCTTTCAAAATATAAACCAAAAAAAATTTTAGTTTACATGAATTTTATGTTAAAAAATTTTTGTCATTCCTTTAAAAATGGGTGGACTGACAATTGCGGACGGTACTGTAATTTTCTATTTTTAGTACAAAGTTTAGACAGATCTTAATATCTTCAATCATCAGTAGTACTAGGATATTGCAAGTAATCATTACTTTAATTAGTGACACAAACTACAAGTATCACAGTTAGTTGTAAAACATAACAATTACAATTTTAAAATACTTTAATTGCCTATCAATTGCTTCAGATAACTTGAATCGTCGATAGTTACTATTTTTAATATCTTAATACCAATATTGTTTCCCTCATTAGTATCTTCAATCAGTAGTTGTTAAAAAATTATTAATTTGGAGTGATAGATTATAACTTGAATTATTTTTCTAAGAATTCTTATTGGAATTTCATTAAGTAAGAATTAAATAAAGAAATAATGAGGACTGTAAATAATAAATTAAAAATGAGATACAAATATGGCAATAATCCTCGAGGACAATGTGTAACGACAGTGGTATCTTATGCGCGCGATACGAGAGGAACGAGGATAACGACGACGAGTTAGAGATTCGGGTCGTGTATTGAAATGCGTAGGTAGGAGGAACTTCTCTCAAAGGAAACAAGTCGAACGGTGAAGATGCGAATGAGATGGAATAAGAGATCGAACGTGCTCGAAAAAGAAGTAAACGACAGAGCGAGAGATTATCAAAGCGAAAGAAGTTAAGAAAGATCAAAGGCCACCGGCAATAATTATAGAAATATGCGCGCGCCCAATGCGATCGCACCATGTCGAGTGGATACTTTTTTTTAAAAGAGGGGTGTGATTCTACAGTTTCTGTGTACTAGCTTTGTGGATGTTATCAAGCTCGCAGAGTTCTCTGTCGGTAATACAGTTATTTATTCACCCCTCGTTATCATCTTGTAATCTATAAGGCTTCCTGAGTCTTCTCACCTTCTAGTTACTTCTCCCACTTTTTCTGTAACTATTCTTTTAAACTCTTAACAAACTTGCTTTATACTTTCAGCTTGTTTACCAGTTTTGTCGCGACACTTGTCGCCATGATACGGCTGCGTCTACGACAATGTAATTGGTCTAGGTTTTTTATCTTAGCCTTCAACTACACACATTTAACCATCAAGTTTTTCGCATTTTCGAATATTTCGACTTTAGCAATATTTGTCGATTTATTGGACCAATTTCAGAAGGTTTTTAGCTTCATTTGATAGTGGATAGATCATTATCCTCATTTAGCGGTAGATAGAAGTAGTTTTCATGATGTTAGTTTTAAATTGGAACTAACAAAAGATTCCCAGAACCTGTTTGGAATATTCCTTTGGCATATTCGGAACCTTCCAAAAATTATTCCAGAAAGGTTCACGGAAATAGGTAAATGTTCGCGAATATAGAATATTTCCTAGTTAAGTTCAAGGAATATTCATGAGAAATATTTTATTAGCATATCTGAATAATATTTAGGGTATATTAAAAACCTATATTTAAAGAATATTCACAAGAGTTTTTTCTACAGAATTACCTTAACTTTAAAACTATGTATCACAAAAAAATTTTAATTTTATATTTTATAGAAAAAATTAAAAAAATTTTTTTTTTTAATTTTTAACCCTTTATGCCCCCTTCGATTTTTTTCAAAATTACCTCAAAATATTCCTTTTTAGGGTTTCGTGGCCAAGGGCCAAAACCCTTATAGCGAGACTTCGGTGTCCGTCCGTAGTTCTTACGTCTTAAGTTTTAAGTCTTATGTATTAAGTCTTAAGTCTTATAGCGAGACTTCGGTATAAGAAGTTCTTAAGTTTTAAGTCTTATGTCTTAAGTCTTATGTCTTCAGTATTATGTCTTATGTCTTAAGACAACATAACAACCGTTGCCATGGCAACCGTTGCTATGTTAATGCTTGACATAACAACCGTTGCTATGTTAATGGTTGTCATAATAACCCTTGTCATGGCAAACCGTTGCTATTTTAATAGTTGCCATAACAACCGTTGCCGTGGCAACCGTTGATATAGTAATGGTTGCCATTAACCGTTACTATGGTAATAAAAAAATTTTCAATCTTAAGTACAAAAAAAATTTCTTTAAAAAATTATTATTTATTTATTTTTTGTCATGTTAGGCCACGACACCCCATGATGTAGGCGCCTTGCGCCTGCTTCTCTGACTAATTTTGTATTACCTTTTTATCCCACCAAAAGAAATTTTGGGACAACAATATTTGTATGAGTTACAAATTAAAAACTAGCTCAGCGCACGCTCTCAATTCGAAAAAATTCTCTCGCGTATAGAATTCGAGTACCCAAAAATGCCACTAGGTGGCACTGATGAATGCTTTCTTACAACCGAGTTTATTTACGCATATTATAAGTATCGCGACTTTTTGTACCTGTAACATTTTCTACTATTAATGAATAGTAACTTTTTTCACAGAAAGTACATTTATAATTTTATTTTTTCTTTACTATTAATTGTCTAAGTTTTCTGAAAAATGCCTTTTGTTAAATGTTTTATTCCATTTTAATTTAAAGACCATAAAAATTAAAATGTACCAAAAATCAATAACTGCAAAATTATTGGAGAACCTCAAAATTTGTATTTGTGCGACAAATGTTGCAAACAGGTTTCGGCAGAAGGTTGGCCTGAGATTTTAACTGTTGTACCTGAACATTCTACTTCTTCAGAAAATTTGAGTGAATTTCAAGTCGAAAACGAATTTGAGGATACTAATAAATTTGACTATGAAAACGAATCTGATTCAGATTACGTGTATGATACGGTCAATAAGTCTAGTAATGAAAGTAATACTTCTGCTGATTTTTTCAAATTTCCTGAAAAAGTAGAAGGTTTAGGTACAACAGTAAAAAAATCTCAGGCCAACCTTCTGTCGAAACCTGTTTGCGACATTTGTCGCACAAACACACATTTTGAGGTACTCCAATAATTTTGCAGTTATTGATTTTTCGTACATTTTTATTTTTATGGTCTTTAAATTAAAATGGAATAAAACATTTAACAAAAGGCATTTTTTTAGAAAACTTAGACAATTAATAGTAAAGAAAAAATAAAATTATAAATGTACTTACTGTGAAAAAAGTTACCATTCATTAATAGTAGATAATGATACAGGTACAAAAAGTCGCGATACTTATAATATGCGTAAATAAACTCGGTTGTAAGAAAGCATTCATCAGTGCCACCTAGTGACATTTTTGGGTACTCGAATTCTATAAGCGAGAGCATTTTCTCGAATTGAGAGCATGCGCTGAGCTAGTTTTTAATTTGTAACTTATACAAATATTGCTGTCACAAAATTTCTTTTGGTGGGATAAAAAGGTAATAAAAAAAGGAATATTTTGAGGTAATTTTGAAAAAAATCAAAAGGGGCATTAAGGGTTAAAAATTGAAAAAAAATTTTTTTAATTTTTTCTATGAAATATAAATTTAAAAAATTTTTGTGATACATAGTTTTAAAGTTTAGGTAATTCTGCAGAAAAAACTCTCTGGGCGTTTTAAAATCCATTCATTTGTTTTTAAGTTATAGCGGTTGTAACATTTGTTGACAACAAAAAATGCCGGAGGACATTATGTTGCATGTATATGTGTATAGTATATGTATAATTATGTATACAAAATACATATACTAATGTCCGCACAAAAAGTCTTTGCCCCTCAGAATTTGTTAACTTTGCAAGCTTATAACACTTTTAAAAAAATTTTTTTAATTTTGGAATAAACAGTTAATAAAGCGTAGTTTATCTGTGCAAATAAATATATGCTATTCTTAAATGGAAAAAATTTTGTTCCTAATTTGTAATCAAATATGTATAAAAATGTCCCTTAAAAATGATACTTTATAAAATGTATGTACTTTCACTAGCCCCTGTAATGTTATTAACAATGGAAAAAATTTACAAAACTTATAGCAGATTTGTTAATAATTAACCTTTATATAGAAGTTTAAAAAATCCTAAAATTATGTTAATTATCGTTGTAATGAGCATTTTTATGCTAATGTGCTATCTGGCTTTAGAATGAAGATACAGCTTTGCGACAAATTGTAAAATATCCAGTACAACATTTAAAAATATTTAAGCTAAAAAGTTGTTAATTAATAATTTAAATTTTTAAGAAAAACGGCATTTTTTGGATTGAATATTGAATTGAAAAAAAATGTCAGAAAAAATTCAGTGCCACTTGCTGCTCGAAAACATGGCTCACCAGTAAACTATACCTGGCCTTTGGGAGTCAGGGATGTATAATGGAATATTGCAGTAGGTGAAGCCCCTTTAACATAAAAATATTTACGACTATTCTGATTTTCCATGACACATCCCTGAGTTTAAAGGCCTACAAAGGTTTGGTCTTGAAATTGACCGTAAGAAACTCTCCGGTCGGCAAGTTGCACTTGTCTATGCGACCCTTTTTTTCTACGTTTTTTTTACTAAAAGTGAAATCGACACCTCATTAAAAATTGAAAATTTTCTAAAGGGATAAAGAGCACAATTTAAATTGCATTCAGATACAAGTCTTCAAATTTTGTTTAATTTTCTAAAATATACATTTTACAATTCATCGCAAAGCTGTATCTTTATTCTGAAGCCAGATAGCACATTAGCATAAAAATGCTCATTACAACGTTAATTAATATAATTTTAGGATTTTTTAACCTTCTTTATAAAGGTTAATTATTATTACATCTGCTATACGTTTTGTAAATTTTTTCCATTGTTAATAACATCACAGGGACTAGTAAAAGTACATACATTTTATAAAGTATCATTTTTAAGGGACATTTTTATACATACTTGATTACAAATTAGGAACAAAATTTTTTCCATTTAGGAATAGCATATATTTATTTGCACAGATAAACTACGCTTTATTAACTGTTTATTCCAAAATTAAAAAAATTTTTTTAAAAGAGTTATAAGCTTGCAAAGTTAACAAATTCTGAGGGGCAAAGACTTTTTGTGCGGACATTAGTAACATATTAATGTAGGACCAATTTAGTCGTTATTTATACGATTTATATTATTTCAATTAAAGATTATTGGATGAATTGGATAAATAAATAATTCTGAATTGCATTATTTCCACGTCAAAATCTTAATCAGAGACCCCATTGAAAACATTTTTATATTTATATCCTAATTATTTGATAGTATTTTTGTAAAATTATGATAAAATGTGACTAAATAACATGTAATACTCAAATATAGAGAGTTTAAAAGCAATCCATAAAAAATGTAAAATTCAGAAACACTGAAAAAACCTAGGTTCAAATTGAGTAGCTTACGCTACTCAATTTGAAACGCAACAAACATGAACCTCGTAAATGGCGCCACGTTATATGGCGTTTAACATGGGCTCATTTTGAGTTGCAACAAAAATAAGTCCAGGTTTTTTGTGTGAATTTTCGATTTTTTAAATTTTTCGAAAAAATTGGATATTTCCCGTTCTAATTAATATTTTTTAAATCTGTAAATTTATAAACCTTAATTAGATGAATACTTAAGGTCCCGAAAGATTTATTCCCATCGGTCCAGGCCGTTTTGTGTGATTGACGCACAAAGCTTTTGTGACATACATACATACATGAAATTCTTTATGGACTTCTTTACATTTCTTGATGTTCAAAATAACTGTTTATATTAAAATTTTTAAGTTTTAGGCAATGTAGATACAGAAGTGCGATTTTATTTATAAGAATCATATAGTTATTTTTACTAAATGGGTCAAATTTTCTCAAAAAAATCAACGTTGGTCATGGGTCTTTAAATTTTTGTGAAACTTGGTATAAAGGTATAAATTTATTTAATGACAAAAGATTTTAGTAAAAAAAGATTTTAAAAAATTTTTAAAATTGTGGATTTTACCGGGAATTAAACATTAAAGCACATTTTTTTGAAAAACGAATAACTTTTATCCATTTAGTTAGATTTTGTTTCTATTTTAGGTAATAATAGTTGATTATCTAACAATTTAAAGTGCAATATTAAAGAAAAAATCCAAAATTTTCCCGGAAAAAAAGTCAAAAAAAATTTTGATTTTATTTTTTCGGGTATGAATACCCCTTCAATTTTTTTGTAACTATAACATTTGGATTCGTTATCTTCTCCAGAATTTTTTGCAAAAAAAATCCTTGGAGACTTTAAAACTAACCGAAATATCGAATTTTTTGTCTTGAGATGCACAGATATCGATCTCGCGTAAACACGCCTGTGATGTGCACCAAAAGTTCTTAAGCGTGAATTTACGCATTCTAATATTTTTCTGTTAATTTTTAGTAAAAAAGGAAGGTTTAAAAATGAAGTTTTGCAATTATAAGTTTGTTTTTAAACAATTTTGAATCTCAAAATGTGTATGTAATATATAAGAAGCAAATTTTCTCAGGTGTACCAATGTCAAAATTGCAAGTTGTTAGATCGGGCTAATATTTTCACAGTTTTTAGAACTATAAATGAGTACTTAAAACCACCAAGTAATTATGAAATTTTATAAAAAATTGTAGGGGGGAGGGGGTTGAAGATTTCTGATAAGTATAAACAGTGAGTTTTATAAAAAATCGTAGCCTTTATATAATAAAGAAAAAAATTGTGACCTATATGTTTTTGATTGGTTTTTTTCTGCTCTTTCAAATGGTGAGAATTTTTTTTCAAAAAATTCAAAATTTAACCCTTTTTTCAAAAATTAAAAAATTTTTTGATTTTCTTTCAAAAAAAGCCACCTTTTTTTTCTCGTACCAAAAGAAAGCTTATGATGTGTACTTTCAATATGTGAAACGAAAAAAATGACGTTTTTTTGTTTTTGAATTATTAATTAATTAATTAATAAAAATTGAAATATTTTACAATATGAAGTATTTTGATTAAATTGACGTTTTACAAAGAAATATTTATAAAAATAAAGATAAAGTGTTAGTTTTTTTTAAATCAAATGTTTATATAGGGTAATGTCACATTGAGTGGACCGCCACTTTGAGTGGACCACCTGAGTTTTTAAGTTATCTGACAGCGGAAACGTGAAATAAATAAAACGAATAGCAGCACCGCACCTAGAAACAGTAAGAATTTATGTTCCGCGATAATCATACACGTTATTGTTTGATGTAACGCATTTTTAAGAACACAAACCAAAAAAGAAGTCGCTCTTACAATGAGTAAAGTGATTCGGAAGTGTAAAAGTAGTGTAAAATTTAATTTTTAAAAGGTAACTTATTTTTTTCCTACTACTTTGGACATTGAAATTGATTGTCTTAGTTTAATTAAGTGATAATTTTGACTCAAAAAAAAATTTTGGTGTCTGCCATAAAAAGTTGCATGTCACCATGAGTGGACCACTGTTTATAACCATGACTGAACTGCCTGTTTTTTATATTTTTAATGTCAGTTTACCATTTTTATGGAAATAAATTGACAATAAATTGGTTTGAAACTATTTTATGTTCTTTATTAATTTTTTTGTGATTTTGATGTGATATGTGCCAAAATTATTGAAAATGGTTTCACTTGTAAACATTGCGATACAAACATGGTCTGAAGCTGCATAAGCATAAATTTTGTTTCAATATATCAGAAATATTAAATACATTAAAGAATTTAGAATAACTTTTACAATTTTTAAAGAGTGGTCCACTCAGGTTACACTTTTTTCATTCCTTAAAATTGAGCTATTTTTTTAAAGTCAATTGTTTTTCCCAAATAAAAAAAAATCAATGCTATTATGGTATAAACACTTATCTAGGGATCTAAACTAAAGCTTGGAATAGAAACCTCCGATTAATTTGCTGTCATAAAGAATTTTTTAGAAAAAAAGCTTAGGCGGTCCACTCAAGGTGACATTACCCTAATTCTACTTTAAAAAATCATATTCCAGCTATTTGCAACGATTGTTGAAATAAAATATTCTACACCTTATGCGTGTATAACGCTTGATATTGATATTAAAATAATAAAAAATTATTCAGATTAAAAAAAATCATCTCTTCTTACATCAAAAATGGAAAAATTAAAAAATGTACTTTAGAAAATGTCAAAAAATATTAAGCCGGGAAGTTTAGTTAAAAAAAATTCAAAAAAAATTTTAATTTTCATAAAAGGGTTAAATTTTGAATTTTTTGAAAAAAAATTCTCACCCCCCTACAATTTTTTATAAAATTTTATAATTACTTAGTGGTTTTAAGTACTCATTCATAGTTCTAAATACTGTGAAAATCAAAATATTAGCCCGATCTAACAACTTGCAATTTTGACATTGCATTCTAACCTAGCAACAAGCACACCAAAAAAATACACTGTTTTGTATTTTTCGCTGTCATCAGTGGAAGAATAGTTTCGCCCCATCCGCACATTTTTTGAAAAAACGCTTTGAATTTTTGAACAATAGAATATCAAAAATCCATTATGATATTCGTGTTCAGCACTAAATTTGACTTTAGAAATAATTTTTCTGACCGTTTATCACTATTTACAATGGCAGACTAAATGAGTGAAAACAAGTAAGCGAGTATTTCACATGACAAGTATACAGTGTAAAATGAACTTTAATCGGATGAATAGTTTTCTCTCCAGGACTAAGAATAGTTTCGCCCCGCAAATAGTAATGCCCCACCCTACCCTATTATTTATTATTATTCATGCACTGAGAGACCTTTGGGTCAGCAGCAGACTTTCGATAGGCTGCTACTGACCATTTTGGAGGAACGCTACAGGACTATACTTTTGGGTTGCTGCGGTAAAATCTTGGGCGCGTGACAGTCCCAAAGTTGTCCAGCTGCAAACCAAAGGCGGCATTCCCACTACTTCGATGAGCTGCTCACGAACATTTGGGACTGTCACGCGCCCAAGATTTTACCGCAGCGCACCAAAACCATAGTGGAGCTGCTGTCACATACGTTGTTCCGCTACAGTCCCAAAGGTCTCTCAGTGTGGCAAATAATTTTTATTATTTTATTATAAATCATTTATTTCACTCAGTTACTGAGTGAAATAAATAATTTGTTGTAAATAATTAACTAAACATTAAATACTTAATTTTAAAATAACGAAAAAATTCAACAATTTATCATAAGCTAAATCCCATGTGGAATTATTCTTATAAAAGTGCTCCAGGGAATTTCCGATAAAATTCCTATCTCGTCGGAAATCTATCAAAATCCTAATCAGAATGTTCAACGAAATTCCGTTCTTATCGGAGATCTACCAGAATCCTAATCATATTTTCCAATGTAATTCCAAGCTCATGGGAATATATCAGAATCTAGAACTAAATCTAGCTAGAATATGGGTATCGCACACCCAGAGTGAGGTTTAAGAGTTAATCTTCAAAATTATTTTCGAAAAATGAATTTAGAATTTGAATTTTTTAGGATTAATTTTTTATTACTTTTTTTCTGTGTGATTACTTTTTTTATTAACTTCTTCAAAAATTATTTCAAGAGAAAATCGCTTTATGTAATTGACAGGAAGGAAGAAACGTGGTGGTTTTAGTAAATTGTATACCCGTGTGGAAATTTGTCTTGGAAATATAGAGTTTTTATAATTTCTATACTGGTAAAGTTCAACTGTTCACGCGAATCTATCTAGAAATTTTTAATATTCTATCTAGTAATTGTAGACAAAATAATTTTTGACAGAAAAACAAACGAATGCTCTTTGCAAAGTACTGATTACTGTAAAAAAATAATCACTACTCTCATTGACAGTTATTAGAGTGTTTACGCACAAACAACAAATTATTTAGATCTCTGAATATAGCATTGAATATTTTGCTTCAAGTTATGATTACTTGTCTCAAAGCTCTGAGTACTGTATAAAATTATTTTTCAAGATTAATAAACAAAAAATTAAAAAATGTTTGTTTTTAAATAATAAAAATATGTAACAAATTATTATCTTGCCCTTAACTTTAATAAAACCTAGGCCATGATAATTGCAGCTTTTAACAATCCTACCTCTGACACTCTTCTTACTCTTAAACCTCTTACTGTAGGAGGAATTCCTATTTCCTATAAAGAGACAGTTAAAGATCTCGGATTAATTTTGAATCGGACTCTATCTTGGCGAGAACATGTTTATAATATTTCTCGTAAATAATTTATTATTTTACAGCAACTAAATAGAAAGAAGGAGTCTTTGCCAACCTCAACTCGACTTCTACTACTCAAGTCACTTGTACTTCCGTATTTTGATTATTGCTATACCGAGTATGATGACATAACTGATGGTTTAAATAAAAAGTTAGAAAAAACCTTAAATTCCTGTATTCGTTTTGTTTATGATTTGCCTAAATTTCAGCATATAACACAATATAGAGTTATATCAGGTCTCCTGAACGTTGCAACTAGAAGACAATTTTTTATCGGTAATCTACTTTACAATATTTTTAATAATAAGATATCTCTTTACTTATTTGAGTTTTTCAAGTTTAGAGATCCTAATGAAAAGATCAGAGAGATATCGAAGCAATCGACTTTTAAGAAACTATTTTACAACTTTCTATTTAAAAATAATAAACTGGATAATTTTGTGGCCTTTGGTCCAAGAAGATGTAGTTCCCGGTTAGAACATAACCTCAAGAGTCAAGTCATTTAATTGTATAAGTTATGTAAATAAAAACCTATGCTATGACATCTTTGGTTTTAGAAACATCGCATAATTCAAATGTTCATTTCTCATCCAACTCAAGTCATAATATCACCTCAAAAAAACACATTAAAATTTTAAAAAAGGAGTATCTAAGAAAAAAGAATACTCCCATATATATAATGACTTGAACACAGAAGTAGTATGTAAGCCTTGAGTATGTTGCTCTACACGTGTGAGTGGAATTTTATCCTTAGGTGAAGGTAATAGGAAATTTTGAAATTTATTAGGAGTTGAAAAAATGACCGAGATTTTTAATGCTTTACATAAACAAATTATGGGCAAATCCACGGAACCGTGTGATTTCATGTTACTCCTAATTTAAACAATTTTTTTTAACATTATATAATTTTTTTTAATGTCAATGTCTCTTAGATAACATATAAAACAGAATAGTCAAATAAAACCATAATTTGTATAATCTTTATGTAAAATAAATAGTCATATGTGTACTTAAAAAATTAAATTTGATTTGTTACTTTGGGCTTCTCTTCGACTTAAACGTGTATAACTTTTTCAGCGTAAATTAAAATCGTCCAAGAAAAGTTGTAAATAATTCTTCTAATATTTTAAAATCTATTCCATATCAAAAGAAATATGTGCTCCTTTATTAAAACTAAATGGCAGCAATTCAAGCAATGTTACTCCCATTTTTCAGTAACAGGAAGTCCAAGGTTTTCTTCATTTTGTGCTTTCAGCGGTAATGCAATTCTAATTTTTTTGAATGAGCTTATTCCTTATGAAAAAATTAATAAATTTAGACCTTACTTAACCGTGTGCCTTTAAAAATAAAGATAATAAAACAATAATTATGTCTACACCTTCAAACGTGAATGATTATAAATTTATACTTTTTTTTAATGGCACACTTATAGCTTAAAAAATAATCAGTTGAAACTTTGCGTGAACGGTAGATATTATTATAAATATTCATGATTCTAAATGCTAAATATGTATTCTAATTAAAACATTTTAAACATATTAAATATAAAAATGTTGTGGAATTTTCATCTTTAAAAGACTCGATCTCATAAGTGTGAATATATCAGTTTTCAATTATTGGAAGGTCGATATGTTTGTTTATATTCAGAAATGTCAATTTCTAGAAATACGGGTCAGAAAATATTTTTCACAATGGTAAGCAAATAATCTTTTGATTTTCAATTTAAAAAAGTTTTAAAAAGTAAAATGTTAAGAATATTTTATGAAAATAAAGATTTTGAATGGTTAAATACGTTATAATTTTATTGTTTGCACTTTAAAACTCGTAAAAGAAATATAAAATAAATATGGGTGATTCTCCTGAAAGGGACCACTTCACGTGTCTCCAACATGAGGTTCATTATTTAAATTAATTTTTCATTAATATTTTATCAAGTTTAAATTTTTTGAAAAATTTATTTATAATCTACGAAGATTTATCTATCTTTATATAATCTTCTATTGCTTATATTTAAATTTCTTCCTATTTAAAAAACATATTTAATTTTGTCATCGAATTTTGGTTAAACAGAATGTATATTTTATAATTATATTTTAACGTATTTAAACAATTTCAACATATTTATGATATATATCAAATTAAAGTTTAGAATATAAGGATTATTTTTTACTTACATTTGTTTAAAATAAGGTAAAAAAAGTTATTTAAATTATTAATTAAAATAGTATTATCAATAAGAGTAAAAATTAAATTCATCTCCGAAGCCTCATTTTCTATATAATAACATCATATTTTTTAACGTTTTAAACATAATATGTAATCGATGTGAAAATATTTGATGATTAAAACTAAAAATATTGTTTAAAAAATTGTAATATTTTTAAAATTAGAAAAAATGAGAATTTTTTCATTAAATTATCAATTCATCTCCGAAGCCTTTTTTATATTTGATAGGCGTTTTCTTTTGTTTTTAATTTTTTAATCATTGTTTTGAAATATTTAACCCTCAAATTAAATTATTAATTTAATAAAAATAAAATATACAAGCAAAAAGTGCAATAAATTAAAACATAACAATTTATTATTTAAAACAAATATTCCTACCGAGTTTTTTTTACAAAATAATTAATTTAAAAGTTATAATTAATTATACTTAACCTCTAGAACACATGATAGTAAAATGTTCCTGAAGGTCTTATTTCTGAAAATTAATTTTGCGCAACTTATATTTTTATCTTTAAACATTTTCTAAACTTATTTATGAAAGAAAAGTAACAAAAAAAGAATAATTTGATTTTTTGGAAATTCAACCAAAAAAGGGTCCCTTTCAGAAGAATCACCCATATACAAATAAACAATCATTCCTATTGAAGTAAATTATAAGAAATAAATAAAAATAGGTAACACGGAGAGAAGAGTTATAGTGAGTTGTACTATTACGCATTTAGTAAGAAAATTTGAGTTGTGACAAATAAATATTAAGTAAAGGTTACAAAACAGCGTTCATTTTTTTTTGTCGATCAAACTAAACATAGTAGTAAGGATGAATGTCTGCTTAGTAAAGCAGACAAAACTAATTCTGTTTACATTTTTAATCATATTATTAGTTAAACTTTAAAAAAAATATTAAAATTAATTAAAAAGCTACCTATTAAAAATTAAACGAAATCGAGAAAAAATATTATTTTTCAAAACTTTATTTGCAGTGTTATACTTATTATTTATGCTTGTTATTACAACAAATATTAGGTTATTGTTATCATAATAATTATAAAAAAAGTTTAGCTGTTTATTTAAATATGCGACAAATATATTTTGTACAGAAATATAGCTCTTATAATTTTCTCTATTTAACTAAACAATTACAGAAATTATAATTTTTAAATTGATTTATTATTGTTACCTTATATCACCGTCAGTGTATTTTTGTAAAATATTACTTGATTTTCTTCTCGTTCCCCATATATAATAAAATTTTGAAAAAATAATTAATTAATAATAATTATTTCTAAATAATTAATTATTTATAAAGTGTTAACTATTATATTAATTATTATATAAGAGGTTAAATTTTATTTTGGTAAATTGTAAACAGAATCGCAGATATGACAATTTATATTGTAGACGATACTAATGAAGTTAGTAGTCTTATGCCCGGTTCCACCAACTCGTAATTAAAGGTTCGATTAACTGACGGTCCGCTAAAGTTAAAGGCGCTGTTAAGTTGTCTTTAACCGCCTGTACGTTCCACCAACATGTTATAACATGTTGGTGGAACGTACAGGCGTACATTACTAAAGTAATGTTATTACGAACATAGTATACGTTTAGTATACCATGGCTTATAAGCCATGGTATACTAAACGTATACTATGTTCGTAATAACATTACTTTCTCTATTATGATTGGTAAATTCTAACGAAAAGTGTGCGTTTTCTAGATAGAATTTTGACTGTTTCCCTTATCCCTTTTTAAAAAATTGAAACAGTTCAAAATAAAATTTGTTACTGGACCAAACTTCTGCGTCTATTATTTTTAAAAATTACTATAAAATTCTTTATAAATTCTATAAATTTTAATAGAATTTATAAAATTATTTTACAAACTTTCAATTACTTCTGTATCAAATTTCAATCATCTTCAATTCAATTAATAATAACAAAATTTAAATATTTTAAAAACTCAAATTTTTAGAATTTTAAGTGAAATTTTCCTAGACTTTTATTAAATAAATTACTAAATTTAAATTATTTTAAAATTTACTAATTAATAAAAATTGTAATTGTAACTCTTTGTACAAGTCAATTCAATTATTTATAAATTATTAAATAAAAATTCTTTTAAGCTTTGGTTTTTTTTAAATTTTTAATGAAGTTTTTTAACAAATTGTAATATTTTTAAGACAGTTTTACAAAATTTCAATTAATTAAATAATTTTTTAATAAAATTGTTTTAAAAATTCAATTATCTTTAAACAATTTAATTAAAATTTACAATTTTTTCAGAATTTTATATAAAATTATTTAATACTTGAATAAGTTTTAAAATAAGTATTGAATCATCAAATTGGGAAGCTATCAATTTTGCTGTATACAGGAAAAGTGCACATGAAAAAACTGCACACATGAAAATTTAAAAAATAAAATCATTAAATTAAATAACTGACAAATTTAAACTGACCACGAGAAAACCGCACACTATTAGAAATTACAAATTTTAATGAAGAATTAAAATTATTTTCAACTGTATATAAGGGTATCCCGTCAAGAAGTCCAAAACAAAAAATCCAAAAAAATAAAAATAAAAAAGTTTCACTTTGAACTTATTTTTTGGTTTTTTGTCCTGATCAAAAAGTCCAAAGGAATTAAAAATCCAATAAAAAATTTGAGATATAAAAATTTAAATGGTTGTCTTGAATGAAATTGTCCTTTTTTGAGTTGCTCATTTTCATGACTGTGAACCGAAAGTAGATAATTTAATGATTTTATTTTTTAAATACAGTTTACTCGTATGCATTTTAACTTATGCAGTTTTCCTATATACATTTGAATTGTGGGAATTTAATACTGCCTAAACAAATTGTACTATTTTTATGAAAATTTCATAAAATCTCAATTCATTTTTTATTATTTTTTAATAAAATTATTTTAAAAATTCAAATCTTTTAACAATTGAATTCAAATTTACAATTTTATCAGAATTTTAAATAACATTATTTAAAACTTGTATTAATTTTAAGAAAATTTCAATTAATGTGTTTATTTTTAAATAAAATTTATTTTAAAAATTCAAGTATCTTTGAACAACAGATTTAAAATTTCTTTGAAATAAAATTTATTTGACTTTTCCCTTAATTTCTCTGACTTATGGTTCATAAAATTTATTTTTCTGGCAACAAGAATTACACTATCTGTCACTTTTCAAAACACTTTTTAGGTTAGGGTACGTTAACCGACTGTTAACACACGTTAACTGACCTCTTGTGGCCGGTTAGAGTTAACATCGGTTAAATCGAGATAACGTTCCGTTAAAAGTTGGTGAAACGCAAGTAGAAATTTGACGGTCCGTTAATGTCTTAATCGAGGTTGGTGGAACCGGGCATTAATAACTAAACGGCCGTTTAGTGAAGTTTACCTTCTGTTTTGTTAAACGAAAAAGTCACCATATTGTTTAGTAACTATGACTCAGGGCTGAGTAAGATTGACTACTTTCTTCTCTCCGTGAAAAACATTTGTAAAAACTTTCTACTTAGAAAAATCGACTAGAATATAATTGATTATTATACATATTTTAGTTGTCTTCATTTGTTTTTTCAGTTCAAAAATGACATCTTGCCAATCAAAATTTCAATATACTTTTTTAATAACAATGCTTTCAGCAGTAAATAAAAATGATTCACGCACAGAAAATTTTGTTCTTGAATAAATTTCGAACATATATATCTAAAAATAAAAAGTGTGCTTGTAATTTAAAAATATTTATATTTTTATGTTTAAATCGCACGGTTCCGTGGATTCGCCCTTAGATTGTGCCATGTCAGGAATATATGGAATAACCAATGTTTTAAAAATATCAAAATTTTTTTCCCGGTAATTATTATTTTGCTTTTCTTGGATGTTTATAAGATTGATTCTTTTTTCCATATTAAATTTAATAAAATTATATGGGTAGTTATTCTTTAGTAGTATTTGAAAGACAATATTCAAATTCTCTTTTTGATAGTGTGGTTCAGAATATTTAATGGCTTTGTCAATAAGCGAAAAGACAATAGCTTTTTTATATTTATGTGGTGATTTGAGTAATAGTTTAGACAACGGCCGGAGGCAATTAGTTTTTGATACCAATTTATTTCAATGAACTCTTTAGAAAAAGTTAATTTTAAATCTAAAAGATTTATTTCTTTGTTTTTTGATTCTTCTTAATGTAAATGTGTAGGCATATGGGGCGTTTCATATGAAAACGACATATGATGTCTTAGATTTTTCTCATATTATGGAAACTGAGAGTGATTAGGGTCCTAATAAAGTATACCAAGTAACAATACAAAAATATTTTTATTTTTCTAGATATTTGCATTAAAAAATTTTTGTAAAATTTTTGTA
The DNA here is from genome assembly GCF_015476425.1 of Leptopilina heterotoma. Taxonomy (NCBI): domain Eukaryota; kingdom Metazoa; phylum Arthropoda; class Insecta; order Hymenoptera; family Figitidae; genus Leptopilina; species Leptopilina heterotoma. The sequence continues at coordinate 151,489 of NW_025110919.1, forward strand.
TTTTAAAAATAACTTTTTTTGCTTTGAGATACAAAAAATTGTTCTGAACATTTTTTGTGCTCAAAATACTATACTTTCAGAAAAAATTACTAAAAATAAAAATTATAAATTTTAGGTTGATTTGTTTAAACAATAAAATTTGTTTTTAATATTTAAACCCTTTCTCCCTGTTTCTCAGGTCTGAAAAAAATCATGAATAATGTTGATAATTTAACAAAACTTTCCTGAAATTTTTAGCTTAGCGTTATTTTTTGTTTTTGAGAAAAAAATTCCTAAAGATTACAATGCAAGCCCTCCGCCCAGCGGGGAGCTGTTCGACAGGTGTAAAGAGGCTGTATATAACTGTATATAACGCAAAAATTGTCACCGGCTCAGTCAGTTTGACTAATCACTCGTTTTAATATGTTTGTGATTTGTAAATTTAAATATTTTATTTTTTTGTTGTATTGCGTTTATTTATGTTTTTAATTTATTGACGTGATGTTTATTTATTGACTTTAACTAGGTAAAAATTGTTTTTTATTTTTTGTTTAAATTTAAATTTTCAAAATTTTGTTGTATTAATTTTTTTAAAAAAATTTTTCTATTAAAGTGACCTGATGATGGTGGCGAACCTGACCACCCAAACGTCGTCTATTTTATAAAAAAGTAAAAGAGTGTTTTTCTTTTACCTTTTATATACGTCTTCCAAAAATCGAAAAAATTAATTTATTAAATAACTGTGGAAGAATTTACTAAATATTTAATTAATATCGTCCTGGATTAAAAATGGACGCAACATCTTCAACATTTCCTCGAAGATGTTTCTTCAAATTCGTTGGAGAGAAATATGGAAGAAACACCGTTCTTCTTCTTAAAAAATGGTCACATTTTAAACGTCAGCTGGCTGAAACATCATCAAAACGACATTTTTTGCTAAGGTGCAGGAGCAATGGACTCATTCCGCAACATCTTCTTCATATAAGTAATCGATCTAATCATATTTCATTTCATAGTAATTCATGTAAAAAAAGCTTTCATAAATTTAATCTTTATTATTCACGCACTTTACTTGGTCATGAGATTAGAGATATTCATTTTCATCTCAATTTCTTGACTAAAAAGTTGCAATTTTTTGAAAACAAAATCTCACAATGTCACATTGACTCAGAAGTATTAAATAATTTTTTCCTGTTTTCTGAGAAAAAATTTTCATCTATTCACTCACTTTGTAACCACAAACTAATTAAAAAATTTAATTCATTACTTAATAAGAAAAACTCTGTTCATAATATTAACTCAAAAAAACAAAATTGGTTAATTAATTTAACTAATACTGTCATTCCTCAAGACGTTTGTGATGTTATTTCTTTGGGCCAAAATTACAGTTGTACGAAACAGAATTCTAAACATGTTTCGAAACAAGAATCTATCAATATTATAAAAAATTTAGAATGTACTATTTCGAGTTTAGATATTAGTTCTGAAGTCAAAAATGAGATTAGACAAAAAGTTAGTAATAGTGTAATGTCAAATCTGTCCAAAAAAAACAACATCACATTTGAAGACAGAAGTTTTGCCATTAAGTTAAATTCTGCAAAAAGTTTCTTGAAAGAAAATCCTGACATATTTTTACTAATTCAGACAAAGGAAATGTTTCAGTTTGTATGAAAAAATCAGACTACATTTCCAAAGCCCATGACTTACTTTCCGATCGACGCACTTATAAAGAAATTTCAACGAAAGGAGTTTTATCCAAATTACAATCAAGAACTTATAAAATTTTAAAAAATTTAAATGACAATGAATTTCTTAAACGAAAATATCATAATAATCAGTTAACTATGACTAATACCTCTTTGGCAAAATTTTATGGTTTGCCAAAAATTCATAAAGATAATGCACCTCTTCGTCCTATTATTTCGCTAATAAATAGTCCAACTCATTTTTTGGCCAAAATCATATACGAAGAGTTAAAAACTGTAATTCCTTTACCAAAATCTCATGTAAACAATAGCTTTGAGTTAAAAGAAAAATTGAAGAATATTACTGTACCACAAGATTTTGTTTTACTTTCTCTTGATGTTAGTTCACTTTTCACTAATATTCCATGCGATTTAGTTATACAAAGCCTTGATAGAAGAAACAATATTATTCATAATAAATGTAAAATTCCTTTTGTTGACATTATTAATTGTACTGAATTTTTATTTGATAATACTTATTTTGTTTTTGATGAAAGAATTTATAAACAAATTTACGGTACTCCGATGGGGTCACCGATATCTCCATTTTTTGCGGATATTGTAATGGATGACGTGGAAACTGATTGTTTGAATTTGCTTAAAAACAATTTCAATTGTGTTCCTCTATTTTATTATAGATATGTGGACGACACACTTTTGTGCGTCCATAAAGATCAAGTCGAACTTTTCATTGACACTTTTAATTCGTTTAATATTAATTTAAAATTTACTCATGAACTAGAAATGGATAATAAAATTAATTTCCTAGATATGACATTAATAAAAAATAACAATCAACTCATCACTAATTGGTATCAAAAATCCATTTCTTCTAATAGATTGATAAATTATTTTTCACGTCATCCAATTCAACAAAAGAAAAACATTGTTTACAATTTATATGATAGAGCAATTTTATTGTCTCACAAGTCCTTTCATAATGAAAACATTAAACGAATCTTTAAAATTTTGCAAAACAACGATTACCCTTTAGAATTTATACAAAAAAATATTAAAAAACGAAAACATACATTAATTCATAAAACAATAGATAAAAAACAAACTAACAATGTCGTTAGTATTTATCAACAACTACCTAAAATCTGTATTCCTTTCAATGATATTTATTATCAATTATCTAATATTTTAAAAAAATATAATTTACTTTCTATTCCTATTGTGGAAAAAAGCTTAAGCTCTGTAATAAAATTAGGAAAGGACTTGACAAAAAAGTGGGATCGGAATAATATTGTTTATAAATTTAATTGTAATAGTTGCCCTGCAACATATATTGGTGAATCAAAGCGTACTTTGAAAAAAAGAATTAGCGAGCATAAAAACAAAAACCTCGAATCCGTTGTGAACAAACATCAAACTGAATATAATCATTCTTTTAATTTTGACGATGCAGAAATTTTAGATTATGAAACTTCTTATAAAAAACGATTAATTTCTGAGATGATTTATATTAAATGCAATAATTTTACTATTAACAAGAAGGAAGATATACAGTTTCTTAGTAATTCCTATTTTCCTTTGCTTAATAAATTGAAATAATGGTTATAATTCATAATATTTCGATTGCGGGTCATTGACCCCATCGACTGTATATAACGCGAAAATTGTCACCGGCTCAGTCAGTTTGACTAATCACTCGTTTTAATATGTTTGTGATTTGTAAATTTAAATATTTTATTTTTTTGTTGTATTGCGTTTATTTATGTTTTTAATTTATTGACGTGATGTTTATTTATTGACTTTAACTAGGTAAAAATTGTTTTTTATTTTTTGTTTAAATTTAAATTTTCAAAATTTTGTTGTATTAATTTTTTTAAAAAAATTTTTCTATTAAAGTGACCTGATGATGGTGGCGAACCTGACCACCGAAACGTCGTCTATTTTATAAAAAAGTAAAAGAGTGTTTTTCTTTTACCTTTTATATACGTCTTCCAAAAATCGAAAAAATTAATTTATTAAATAACTGTGGAAGAATTTACTAAATATTTATTTAATAATTTAACAAAAAACAGTATGCTGCCCCCGAAAAGTTAAGAAGACATGAATACAATTAGGATTATAGAAAAAGAAGATCATACTGAATATTATCTGATTAATACTCATTATAATCTATTATCAACCTTACAATGTTTGCATTTGTTAATTGTAACAATTTTTTTATTCCTAATTGAAAAATGTTTTATTTCAATTATTACAGAGATTATTTTTTAACCTTTTTTAAAAGTGTTTTTATTCTTTGTAAAATATTAATTTTGTGTCAAATAATAATAATAATTTTTTACATTATAGGGTTAGTACTGATTTGTAAAAATTGAATTTTTTAAAAATTACCTAAAGAAAACTAATTATCTTGATACCAGTTATACTGTTAAATAAAATCAGTTCGAAGCATCCTTCCGTTTCCTGTCCTTTTTCATTCCTTTAATATTTAGGAATGTAAATAAATTACAGTTCAAAATTACATGAAATTATTTCACTTTTTTAAAAGTAATAAGATGGTTGTACCTCACAGGGGAGGGAAAGGCAGGGATCTTCTTTTTTCGAACATTTACACTACCGTCCGTAAGTATCAGGACGCCCCTTTTTTCATGAGTGGAAAAATGCTTAAAACGTAGGAAATAAGAATGACAAAAATTTGTCGTATTTTTTTCCTGAAAGCTAATGAAATTATGAAAAGACTGACAACTGATCGAAGAATTTTCGTTGACTATTCTGTCAGATACAGAAAAAATACTGGATTTTGCATGCTTTTCGTAATTTTTTAATTTCTCGAAAACTAATTAACTTTTATTAGCGCCCTTGGTCTTGTTTCAATCCCTATTAAATGTAGAATCTAAATTAATTAATGGTATTGTGATATAAATTTTTCCAAAAAAAATTTGAAACTGTGAAATTCGGATAAAAAAATTTTGAAAAACAGATTGACACTTTTAAAAAAAAAATTTTTTTTAATTAAATAATTAAGTAATTAAAAAGCTTTTTTTAAATTTTAGTATATCTATTAAATGAACATACTTTACATTGACCTTTGTGACACTTTAATATTCATGATAATTTTTTAATCCTACTTTTACGGTTTCAAATTTTTTTGGAAAAATTTATTTCACAATACCAGTTAATAATTTAGATTCTACATTAAATAGAGATTAAAACAAGACCAAGGGCGCTAATAAAAGTTAATTAGTTTTCGAGAAATTAAAAAATTACGAAAAGCATGCAAAATCCAGTATTTTTTCTGTATCTGACAGAATAGTCAACGAAAATTCTTCGATCAGTTGTCAGTCTTTTCATAATTTCATTAGCTTTCAGGAAAAAAATACGAAAAAATTCTGTCATTCTTATTTTTTACGTTTTATGCATTTTTCCACTCATGAAAAAATGGGCGACCTGACACTCACGGACGGTAGTGTAAATATATTTTTTGTTAAATTAGTAAATATTTAAAATATATTGAATGTGCAAATTAACATTTCTTTCCTTATTCAATAATAACTCCAATATTGGCGCCTCTTTACACCTGTCGAACAGCTCCCCGATGGGCGGAGCGCTTGCATCATAATCTGTAGGAATTTTTTTCTCAAAAACAAAAAATAACGCCAAGCTAAAAATTTCAGGAAAGTTTTATTATATTATCTACATTATTCATGATTTTTTTCAGACCTGAGAAACAGGGAAAAAGGGTTTAAATACTAAAAACAAATTTTATTGTTTAAACAAATTAACCTAAAATTCATAATTTTTATTTTTAGTGATTTTTTTCTGAAAGTTTAGTATTTTGAGCACAAAAAATGTTGAATACAATTTTTTGTAACTCAAAGCAAGAAAAAGTTATTTTCAAAATAAAAAGTTTTGCATAATTTTTTTAATGCAAATATCTAGAAAAATGAAAATAATTTTTTATTGTTACTTAGTATTGTTACTTAGTTCCATAATAATGCGGTAAGTCGTCTGCTATCTTTTTTATGTCTAATGTTGGAAATGTCTATATGCTAAGAATATTTTCCTACTTTTTTGTAGTACTGATGAGCCATGTTCTATGGCGAAAATGCATTTGAAAATAAATATTGAATCTATATACTAAAGAAACTACATCTTCTTGTACCAAAGGCCGAAAAATTATCCACTTTATTATTTATAAAAGTAAGGTCCTTTTAAAAACTTCAATTATTTCTATTTAAAAGCAATACAGATTTATTTGAAAGTAAAAATCCTTTTTTCTTTCTATTTATTTTTTTTTCTCATTTCTTCTTGGCAATAAGATTTTCTGATCTAGTTTATTATTTTTTCTTTCTTTTTATTGTTTAAATTTCATTATATTTGTATTAGCATTGTATTAAACATCTTTTATAATATATATTGTTGTTATTATCGTTTTTTTATTAAGATATACTTATCATAATATACAACTATGTACTGTTTCTTGAAGGGCTTGTTAACCCTAGAAACTTTAATCAAATAAATAAATAAAAATAAATAAAACGTTGTGTTAACCTACATGCTTTTTTAATAAATTAGTTAAAAAATATACGTTTTATATCTTCTAAAAAATTATTTTTAAAACATTTATTTAAATAATATTACTTATCTGTTAAGTTTTTCAAAAAGACCGTTGTACTTTACCTTTAATAAAACGTAGATTTCGTTATAGCTTATAACAGTATTCTCAACAAAAATGTACATTAAATATTATCCCCAAGTTTTAAACGTTCAAATAATATGTATTTTAAGGATAATATGTACGATTCAGTTAAGGAAAAATATATTGAATCTAAAGCTTATATTTTGGATTATTTGGATTATGTTTTTAAACTAAATAAAGGTCAATTTTTGAATGAAACGTCAAGTGGTGAACAAATTCCGAGCAGGAATTTTCCTACATTAGAGATTCCAAAATTCTCGGGAGTAATCACGAAATGGCCGAGTTTAAGGGACTTGTTTAAATCAATCATTCATTCGGACAGTAAAATGACCTCAGTACAAAAATTGCATTATCTAAAAGTTAGTTTGTCAAATGAACCTGCCCAGTTAATTGCAAATATTTCGATTACTGAGGATAATTTTGATCACGCGTGGCAACTTTTAGTTGATCGGTATGTAATGAAAGACTTTTAGGTAATTATCACACATCTATGTGAGGGAAAGCATTTGATTCTGTTTTGTCCAATTTTTCGTGCTAAGGTACCAGAAGAACGAAATGAAATTGTAAGGCAATTCCATTTATGTTTTAATTGCTTCAGTAAGCATCATATTAAGGTCTGTAATTCGTCTAAAAGATGTCAAAAATGTAATCGTCCTCATTATACCATGTTACATCTAGATTCCATTCCTTCTTTACAAAAGATTGAGGCAAGCAGTTTTGTTCCCACTCCATTGTCACAAACTGTCTCTAATTCGAACCCTTCCACATCTACTTTTCCAAATCCTTTTCCTTCTGCGCATTACAGCTCTAATATGTCTGGTGAATTTTCAGAATTACTATCTGAACAGGTGCTCTTGTCCACAGCCACGGTGTATGTCGAATCATCTGATGGATCAAAACACCTCGCCAGGGCTTTATTAGACCAAGGAGCACAAATGTCTTTTATATCAGAGGCCTTATCTAAGAAGCTACATTTGAGGAGAAGTCAAACTAGTCTTCAAGTCACCGGAATAGAAAATTTTAAACCTCTCATATTCAAAGGATTAGTAACATTTAAAATTCTCTCATATCATTATCCTTAAATTAGTTTTATGGTTCAGGCAATTGTATTAAATAAACTCACTACGTATATTCCTATCACTGACTTGTCATCGATGATAGAATGTTCTCACTTAAAAGATTTAAACCTGGCCGATTCAATGTTAAATAGTCGATTATCTTTAGATTTTATTCTGGGAGCAGAAATCTATTCTCAAATAATTAAACCAAGATTAATTAAGGATCCGCAAGGTTCTCCTATAGCGCAAAAAACATTATTAGGTTGGATTCTTTCGGAAACTATTTTAAAAAATTTATCTACAAACCTTGTTTCGTTGGTCAGTTTACAGTCTAAATTACATGAAGATTTATATAAACTTTTAGTGTACAAACACGTCAACGAAAACCGGACTATCGTTATATAGTTCGTCTTTTTTTAAAGAGCCTGCTCCTGAATTGGGAGATTCTCGTACCATTGCCTATAAACTGTTTTTAATTCTAGAAGAAAGATTTGAGAAAAATTCGTCCTTGAGGGAAGGTTATGTAAATTGTATCGAGAAATATATTAGTTTGGGCGAAATGAGCAAAATCACTAACTTAAAAGAATTAAGATCGGATAATGGATTTTTTTTGCCACATCACGCGATTTTAAAAGAAACTAGTACAAGTACGAGACTTTGAGTTGTGTTTAATGCTTTTCAGAAAACAATTCTCGGTATTTCTTTGAATGACCTTCTTTGTACAGGGCCTAAATTGCCAAACGATATTAGTAGAATTCTTCTTCAGTGGAGGATGTATCCATTTGTTTTTATAGCTGATATCGAAAAAATGTTTCGTCGTGTTTGGATGAATCCGGAGGATCGAACCTATCAGAAAATTTTGTGAAGAAAATGTCCAGAAGATGAATTAAAAACTTAATCTCTAAATACCATAACATTCGGTTTTGCGTCTACTCCATATCTTGCTCTTCGCACCCTACAGCAGTTGCAACTAGATGAAGGAGTCTTCCCCTTTGACTGAAGGGGTGATCGAGAACAAGACCTACTTTGATGATGTTCTATCGGACGAATTTTAAATTAACACTGCTATCCAGAAGGTTCACGAAATAGATTAATTCTTCAAGGCCGGTGGCTTTGTTCTTAAAAAAATGGATTTTTAATAATCCAGATATTTTGAAATGTATTCAGGAAGATTGTAAACCAACGTCCTCGGTTTGGGAGCCCGAATCTGAGACATGTTATAAACCTTTCGGTATAAGCTGTTCTCCAAATACAGACTGTTTCCAAATTCGAATACATCTTCAAAAGGATTCAAAATCGTTTTCGAAGTGATCTGTTCTGTCAGATGTGGAACGTATTTTCGTTTCTCTTGGTTGGTTGTCTCCAGTCACTATAAGGGCAAAGATTTTTTACAAGAGTTGTGGAAACTCAAACTCGAATGGGATGAAAAGCTACCTGATAGTTTGTTGAAGTCATGGTCTAAACATAAAGCAGAGCTTTCTACTTTACGTGAAATTAATATCCCGCAATATGTGAAGTATTCCCGAGATGTTATTGCCTGTGAACTGCATGGGTTCGGAGATGCTTCAGAAAAAGCTATCGGAGCGGCAATCTATTTGCGCTTATTATTTCGGGATTGTACTATTTCTGTCATTCTACTCACTGCTAAAACTAAAGTCGCTAAATTAAAGGAAGTTTTTATCCCTGGACTAGAACTTTGTGCAGCTGTATTACTTGTACAGCTAATGTCACACGTGACTTGAACCCTTGATACCTTTTCTGAGATGACTCATCATTTTTGGACAGATTCCATGTAGGTAGGTCATCCATGTAGGTGGAACACCTTCATTTCAAATAGAGTTTCCGAAATCCATTGATCTTTTCCTGATGCTACTTGGCATCATGTATCTGGAGTTGACCATCGATCAGCTTGCGCCTCTCGAGGAATATCGGCATCAACCTTGAAGGATCACCCTTTATGGTAGAATGGACCATTCTGGTTGTCACAACCCCAGACTTCTTGGCCTGTTTCAAGTAATGTGAGTGTCGACAATCCTCATCTGGAAGAAAAATTCATCAAAATTGTTAACATCTCAACCCAAAACTTACCTTGAGACCTTCTAAGTTGATATTCATCGCTATCTAAATTGCTTAGAATAATCGCAATGATCATCTTTTTTAATAAACGATTGAAGAGTGATACTAGAAACTCATCTCTACCATTTTCTTCTACGGCGGCTCATCAAGAGGCTCGTGAAAGTCTTATTGCTAATGTGCAGTCTGATTATTTTTCTTAAGAGATTGCTGACGTCCGTAAACGAAATAAAATATCGTCATCGAACTCACTTTTCAACTTATCTCCTTTTTTGGATTCACGCTGATTGTTACGCCTAGGAGGTAGATTAAAAGATGCTTATCTGGATTTTAATAAAAGGTGTCCTATAATTCTACCATATGATTCATCTTTAACATCGCTTATTATATATACTAAACGGACATAATTTTAAACGGACATGGAGGTACTTAATTAACTCTCTTATTTAAGAAGAACTTATTGGATCCTCAAAGGGAGAATAAAAGGGTACTTATTCGTTGTGTCACTTGCGCTTGTTTCCGTGCTAAGACTTCTTCTCAATTAATGAGTCCTTTGCCTGCTCAACGTGTCACTCAACCTTCTCGTCCTTTTGCTATATCTGAAGTAGATTATGCTAGGCCCTTTTTTATTCGATCTTCTAAAGGTCCTAGTCATAAGTCCTATAAAGGATAGACTATAAACTTCCAATGTTTGGTCGTCGGCAATCCTTTGGTCAATGCATCAGCTACCATCTCAGCAGATTGAAGATATTCCAAATCGATGACTCCAGTTTTCAAAACTCCGCGCACAAAATGGTGTTTGACAGCTATATGCTTTGTCCGAGAATGAAATACCTGACTTCGAGCTAGCTTTTGCGCTCCCTGATTGTCATTAAAAATCTTAATTGTTTTGGGCACTTGCAACCCAATTTCAATGATAAATCTTCTTAAATAGATTGCTTCCGTCAATCCCATGTATTCTGCTTCGAGACTCGACTGAGCAACTGTTACTTGTTTCTTGACTTCCCAAGAAACCGACACACCAGCAAGGACGAACACATATCCCGTATACGATCTTCGAGTTTCGACACAGTTTGCCCAATCAGCATCAACATATGCATGAAGTGGATTTCCAGTCTTCACAAACTTCAGTCCAAGATCCGAGGTTCGCTGCAAGTATCGGAGGACTCTTTTAGCAGCTGTCCAGTGATCCTTTTTATAACAATTGTTAAATTAGCTTAGCCAATTAACCGTGTAGGCAATATCTGGCCTAGTTCCAACAGCCAAATAGAGAAGTGCTCCAATAAGTTCACGAAATGGATATTCCTTTTGCTCTTGAGTAGAGTAATTCTCGGGTTTAGTCAACTTTACTCCTAAACACATCGGTGTTGACACAGGCTTGGAATCCTGCATTCCAAATTTCTTCAAAATTTCTTGAATAAATATCCTTTGCGAAACCTCAATAGAATCGTCAATTTGATTGAATTCCATCCCCAAACATCGCTTGATTTTTCCTAGGTCCTTCACGTCGAAAAATCTTCGTAATTCCTGTTTTAGTTGAGTCAACCAACTGATACTCTTTGATGCAAATATCATGTCGTCAACGTAGGTGATGACAATTATGAAATCTTCTTTTCGTCTGGCAACATAAACACAGGGGTCTGCATTCGTGGATTTCAATCCTAGGCTGTGTAGAACTTCATCAACTTTTTTATGCCATTGCCTACCTGCCTGTTTGAGGCCGTACATAGCCTTTTTTAATAGGCACACTTGATTTCCTTTCTTTAATTGATTTAGCATCTTCGAAGCATTTCCTTGATTTCTACTGTCGACACTCATTTCCTTTTCATTCGCAGCAATTTTCTGCAACATTTCCAGAAACAATTCTGGGAGCTCCATGAATATACTCTCTTCCAAATGTCCATTCAAGAAAGCTGTCGCTATGTCAACTTGGTGCACTATGAGATCATGTTCAACAGCTAAGGCCATAATTAATCGAATTGAACCCAATCGAGATACAGGTGCAAAAGTCTCGTTAAACTCTACACCGGGTTTCTGCGCATAGCCTTTGGCAACCAGACGAGCTTTCCTTCTTTCAATAGTTCCGTCATTATTATATTTATTAATAAGAACAATTCGACATCCGATGATATTTCGATCTTCTGGACAATCTTGTAAAACCCAAGTTCCAATCTTGATCAGTGCACCAAATTCATCCTCGATGGACTGCTCCCATTTCATTGCATCAGGTCCTGATAACGCTTCTTTGATTGGAATTTCAGCAACACCTGCATAATCCGCAGCATGTTCAATGATTGCTTCTAAACGCTGAGCATTGCGAACATTTCTTGGCCTACCTCGTTGTCCTGTTCTGAGAATCCGCGGCCTACCAACAGTATTTCCAGCGCGAACTTGCTCGAAACCGAGAAACGGTTCCTCATCGGTGGAATAATTATCATCAGCATTCTCGATGTCACTTTCATCCACAGCTTCAATATGATCGTCATTCACAGCTTCAAGGACATCTTCATCCACAGCTTCGATGTCATCGTCATTTGCAGCTTCAAGGTCATCGTCATGGATCTGATCTCCTTGTTGAATCACTTCCTTGGGTTGAAAATCGAATACCGCACATCTTCTTTCATCAGATTCTTTTTTAAGATTCAGCTTGCCAAAAACTTCATCTGAAACAAATTCATCTTGTTTTCGCGTTGACATAAATTGATTGATAAAGGATACATCTCGAGAAACTTCAATTCTTCTCTCCTCTGGTACCCAAACTCTGTACCCCTTCGAAACATCTGAGTATCCAACAAAATATCCAACTTCTCCAGGATGATCCATTTTTCCTTTATTTAATGTCTTGTTCAAAATCACGACTTTGCAACCAAACGTTCTAAGATGAGATAGATCCGGCAACTTTTCTCTCCAAATCTCAAATGGCGACTTTCCATCTAGACTCCTTGACGGGCATCTATTTCTGACATGATTGGCTACTGCAATGGATTCTGCCCAAAATCGCGGTGACATTTTCGATTCTGACATCATACACCTGGCTGATTCAACGAGAGTCCTATTCTTTCTCTCAGCCACCCCATTCTGTTGAGGTGTATGAGGTACTGTAAGACGTCGTTGGATTCCACATTCCTCGAGATATTTATCGAATTCCTTTGAGCAATATTCTCCTCCATTATCCGACTGAAGAACTTTAATTTTTCGGCCAGTCTGATTTTGAACAGCAGCTTTGAAGACTTTAAACGCTTCCATGACATCACTTTTGTGCTTTAAAAATTTTAATTCGCACCACCGAGAGGCATCGTCTATAAAGGTAACGAAATACCGTGCACCGCCGAGTGACTGTGTCCTCATTGGTCCACACACATCTAAGTGAATAATTTCAAGAACTTGAGTTTTTCGCAACGACTTTTTCGGAAACGGAGTCTGTGAAAATTTTCCGGTTAAACACGATTCACATACTGGTAACTTGTCTTTGGTATCGAATTCAACTCCGAGAACTTTCTTTTCACTCACGATACTTTTTAAAGACTTTTCATTCAAATTTCCAAGTCTCTTGTGCCACAATTCAATTTTAGACACACCTTTATCCTCACTCACGGCACTTGCGACTTCAGAATTTTCCCGCACAAAATAAAGCCCGTTAATTCGATCTGCGACTATTTTAATTTCACCATCACTATTTTGAACCAAGGCTTTTTCTTTCTTAAAAATCACATCAAAACCTCTGTCAGTGATTTTTCCAACTGACATCAAGTCCATTCTAAGATCCGGAACATAAAGTGTATTTTCGAGTTTAATAATATTACAATCGCGACCGTTATCAACTTCGAGTTTTACAGTTCCTTTTCCCAACACCATAGTCGAGGCGTGGTTTGCTAGATTTAATTTATTATCACATTCACTTTTATCTACAAATAACTTTTCATCATGAGACATGTGGGAAGTACACCCACTGTCGAGACACAATCTAGTTTCTGTATAGCACTGTTCAACTTTAAGAGCACTTTCCTGATGAGAAGTAATGAGCCAACACGTTTCCTCTGCCGTACTTGCCTTCTGCTGTGATTTATTTGGATCGATTACCTCATCACTTTCTGCAGCTTTGTGACTGATTTTGTGGCATCTGTGTCACTTGTATGGAAAACTTTTTTGCGAATTCTGATTTTCCTTCTTGTCACTTCGTTGTGGTTTCAATTTTTTTTTGAAATTGTTATTTCCTCCAGCTGGTTTAACAACCATGGCATTCGGCATTGCTTCAAATCGAGTTTTCGATTTTCGGGCATCAGTTTCTTCTATTATCTTTATTTTAAGTATTTCAGGACTCGGCAGTTCATCGCGTGTTTCTATAGCACACCGGAAGTTCTCATAAGACGCAGGAAGACTATAAAGCAACATGCACGATAAAAGATCATCGACAATCGGAATTTCCATTTCCTTCAACTTGCCTACAGTTTCGGAAAACCTCCGAATATGTTCCCGTACATCACCATTCTCTGACATTTTATGAAGCATTAGCTGCTTCAAAAGAGTCGCTCTTCTTGCCGGCCCCTTCGACTGAAATATTCCGTGCAGTTTCGTCCATATGTCATGAGATGTTACACAGTCTTTAATTTGTTGTAATTCTGCTGGACTGATGGACAAAATCAAGGCTGAACGTGCCTTTCGATCAGCAACATCCCATTCTTTTGCCCTCGCCACTGCCGCTTCGCGTCCCTCAGCAACTTCGGCTGGAATCAAAGGCCTCACTTTTTCACCACTCACATATTCCCAAGTATCGTTCATAACTAGAAGTGCTTCTATTTGCAACTTCCAAGAGTCAAAGTTATCTTTCGATAACAATTCTATTCGCGACGAGAGCGTGGAATTCATTTTCAAGTTCACTGAATGACGCTTTTAACTCGGACGCTAACCTCACATTTTTTTGACTACTCGATTTTAGCTTTTTACCGACTATTTACACGACCGCGAGACCTGGGCCCATAACCTATTGAAGCCAGGATCTATTTAAATAAAAATGACACTATTTATGTAAATGAATTGTTTAATATTCAAGTGAAAAACGTATAATATCAAAGATAAACAAAGAACGTGTAAGACCTGAAAGGCGACTTAAAGACAGAGAGACGACGAACAAAAAAGGAGGAGGTGAAGTTTTACACATTAGATATAGGTGGCACCACAAACTAGACAAATTCAAATCAAAGCTTGTTATATTAATTGAACATTTTAATTAAGTATTCAACAGAAAACTGTCTAGAAACAATAATGAATCAAGTACTACGATACAGAGACTCGAAACTTCCATGACAAATTTCCACACGGGTAGGGGAGACTAGGGCGAAAAGTAAAACTGTCAAAACAGTTAAAATTAGTTATCTTTCAAACGAAAATAGTTAGAGTATTGCAATTTTAATTATAGAAGGGTGTTATCACTCTAAATAATATCCGGAGTTATATGACATTCTGTTCATTTTTGTGGTGTCCATATTTAAATTTTTTTTCATTCTACTTTTGAAAATTTTTGCGTAAAAGAAAATATCAACTTTTAAGTATATTTTTTGAATTTATTCTCATCGCGATTTTTTAGGTTCTTATTTGGGTCCCCTGAAGAGATACCTGAAGGTATTTGCTAAATATCTTTAGTCAAATTTTTATATTTGTTGTTAAAGCCAAAAATGCACCCTGGGGCGAAAAGTTAAATGTATTTTTACATGTTGTAAAAAATATTTTTTACATTTTTCGTTTTTTTTGGGTTTATTTGTTTAGAAATTATTTATTTGACATTAGGTAAGTACTCTGTAAAAAACAAGACCGCTCACGTGAAATAAACCAAATTTTTTGTTTGTTTGAAATTTTAGATTATTAATTTTATAACTGTTCTAAAGCTTTTGTTAAATAAACATATGTGTTTATTAAAAAAACTGTGTTTTTATTAAAAGATATGTCTTTCATTAACTAAATTACTTGTTTACGTATACTTTAACTTATCTACTACTTAACACCTATCAGATAATAATTTTAGTAGGCTAAAAATAGAATTCAACATTTAGCCCCAGAAAAATATCAGAAACTTTTTTATTGAAAGTTTTAGAGGACAAGTTGCCCTACAATATTGATATACAAATTTTTGCATCTAAGCGGATTATATTGTCTAAAAAAATCATTTATACAAAATTTAACCTTTCGCCTCATAGTCTCTCCTAGTTTTTTCATTTCTATAACTTAAAATGATTATCGAAATTGACACTAGCTAGAAACGATTGTAGCTTAAATTGTAAATGAAAATTATAATGTTGATGAACAATATTTATTTGACAAATGAAATTTAATTTCCAAAATTTAATGCTAATTTACTTGAAACGAATTTTAAGTTGATTGTTTTGTAAATTAAACTATATTATTTAAAGGAAAATAATTTTATTTTACTGAGGAAAATACTAGTAATATGAAAAATTGATAATAATAGAATGATGATGGTAGTATAACATAAAAGATTATACATATCGGCTTTTGGGACCTTTAACAGAATACAATATCCTCTGTTAATTAACCTTAACTATATTGTATATATGTATCTCACTATGTGGACTCCAAACATATATATACGTAAACCATTTAATACCTCTCTCGGTATAATATAATAACCGCCGATGCGTGGGTGTTAGCTCCAGGCAATATACGCCTGCTTTGAAACTATGCGCCCCCATTAGAGGAGGCGCGTACACTTTTTCTTTACGAGCGTATCATGAAACATTTTTATCTGCAAAAAATCCAGGTCGACAGAAATCGTTTAAAATTAGCGCTTAAATTGCTCAGTATTTTTCTATCTTGACCATATAGTTTACAACAGCTTTGGATTCGATTACCTATTTTTCAAATTTACATTTAAAATATTCTTTTGCCATAAGTAGAGAAACCATATTTAATGATTTTCAATTAGAAAAAATCATAGTGTACAGTTGTTGATATCTTAAATTGATAGTAGTTTCCTTGTAAGTGGTATTTTTTTGAATTTAAAATTTGTATTATATTTCTTCACCAAGATGAGGAATAATTCTTGGAAAGTATAGTATAGAGAATTCATCATATGAACCACCCCGGTCTGACACTAAAAAGAATGGCCAGACCTTAATGCTAGGAGAGAAATGTTTCACCACACCGTGGCGCTGCGCGTGTGTAGGCCTACAGTAACATGCATTTGAATAGGAAAATATTGTTAGAATATGAAAAAATAACATTTAACAAAGTTTTAAATATTTTTTTTCTTAAGAATAATGATTTTTACAATAATTAAAACATTAGCATTAAATAAAACACGTCTTAGAAGGAAAAAGAAATACAAAATAATTGTTTTAATTGTTTAAAAACGCGCGAAGCGAACGCGAAAAATTCCCATGTATTTTTTCGCGTTTCGCGTCTCGCGTTTTTCAGTTTTTCTTTGCCATGTAGAGGCAATTGAAGCTGTATCTACAATTAGAAAGTAAGACGCGAAACGCGAGAAATTGCCATGTATTTTTCTCGCGTTTCGCGTTTGCGTCGCGCGTTTCTCAACTTTTTTCCCTATTGTAGATAGCCTGAAAAAGGATAAAAACAAGAGACGCAAACGCGAAAATAATACATCTTAATTTTTCGCGTTTTGCGTTCGTATTACGCGTTATTCTTTTTTTCTCAGCAATGTAGAGGCAGCATAATACCGCAGTGGGAGAGTAGTGCGCGCCTCTGTGCCTTCTACTGCTATCCGACCGGTATTAGCATATAATTTTTAGTACACCTAAAAATCAGTTCATGTTTATCTCAACATCAAGCAAAGAAGCTATTAGGAATTCACATACGTTATCAATAAGTAAATATAGCAATAGTTAAATTTTTATAAAATAAAAAAAAGTAACTTATAAATAACATATACAAAATTTTAGAAAATATTTTTTTATTGAATAATATTTTTTTCTATTTAGAAAACAGATGTATAGTTAGTTCCATTTCTATATCACAATTCTGTATCACAAAAATTGTTATGTAACATTCCTTATAATAGACTAAATAATAGTTGAACTATGCAAAATTGATAAGAATACAAAATAAACATTTGCAGCATTTATAAGAATATAAACAAAAGATTTTTTTGACAATGACTGTCAACCTAACAAAAATGTTGTTTTCTATGAAATGAAATGAAAAAATAAAAACTTTCGTTGGTTTAAAGTAAAATATTACATAATTCAAACAATTTAGTTAAATTACAAGGCATTTTCAACATTAACAAATATCCTTTTCATTCCTAATCGTAGTAATTCTAGTTTAATACTTTCGAAGGTACAAATGACACATTAAATTAGATATTTGAAACTCATACCGGTATTGAATAATTTTTAATGTAATAAAATTAAAATATTACTTATATTCTCAGATTTTATTTTAAATGGAAATAACTAATGGAAAAAAATTATTTACAACTAAGGGTGATCCTACAATAGTCCATTAGACGCTCGAAAAATAAACTGTACCTACTTTGCAACGTTAAATTAGGTATTTCAAATTCATACCGTAATTGAATAACTTTTTTATGCAAAAAAACAAAAACCGCTAATGTACTATTTATTATCTGTGCACCCTAAGTTAGAAGTAATAGACAACTAAATAGAACTCTGTGTAACTAATAAATTGAAGGAGATGTAATTTTTCTAAAAAATTTCCTTCAAAAAAAATATGTTTCCTTCCATAATTTTAACAAAAATTTAATTATTATCACAAAAATAACTGTGAAATTGTTAATTTTTTGAGAAATAATATTATAAATGATATTACGGTAAAAGTTTCAAATAACCACTAAAGAAACTATATTTGGCTTCCAAAATATATGGTTTTTCTACTATCATGAGTACCATTTTAAAGACTCAACAATATTCGCAAATTAAAATAATAATTTTTGTTTTTGAAGTCGATGAAATAAAAAAACTGATTAAGCTATTTTATGATCTACGTCTAGATCCAGATGGTACTTCAGCATCAGACAATTGTCTTTTTAATTCTCGAAATCCCTCAAGAAGTTGACTCAGACGCATAAGACCATCTAACTCCTCGATGTCATTTACATTACTTATTTGCAAATGCATTCTTGGTCCTGTTAATTTAAATGTATAACTTTTATACGCAGTTCACAAGATAAAAATGAAAAGAAAAAATTAATTATAAATATAAAAATAGTACTACATTGATAACTAATTATAAATAAAATATTATAAAATATGATAATTAGAAATATATTAAGAACTGCTAAAGTTGCGAAAGCCACAATAGATTTTATTCAACCTTAAAAATTTATATGCATAGCATCTTGCTTTATGAACGTGAGGATATAAACAAATTACTAATATCCGAAATTTAAAAAAATTTATTAATGAATTTATAAATTAATTATTGATTTAAAAAATTATTATTTCTATCAGTTTCGTCTAAAAATTTTGAATAAAATCTTACCTTGAAACTCAATGGTGCCTATGATGGATAATTTTTGTCCTTTTGTGAAATCTCTGGGTGCACGTAAACTTGGAATTCGTAATTCAAGTTTATATGTTCCATCAGTTAAGGAACCACATCCAAAGGTACCTACTTGGGGACCATAGCCAAGTCGTTGCTCGACGAAAACAGTTCTTAAGTACCCAATAACTTCTATAATATAATCATATAAATTTATTATAATCAAAATTTTTCAAATTTAATTTATCTTGGGTCAGAATTCGTGAAATTTTCACTAAAAATAAAAAGTATATTTTTTTAATCGAAATGTTGAAAAAACATTTCTATTAGGTCTCAGGAATAAGTCTACCAAAGTATAGAAAAAAAATTTTGTATTATAGAAGTTATTTGCAACTTTTTTAATAAAATTTTATTTCTCCTAAATGAATAAACCGATTTAAATAAATCAAGCGGGAATACAAAGGGGATAAAATATACTTTCGATTAGAAATAAAAAATTTGTTAAAAGTTTATTTTTTAATAATTATTTAATAAATTGTTTATAAACAATTTATTTTTTTTAATGTTCTGCGCCTTTTAAAAATTTGAAAAAAGTCTCAACATGCAATTAAAACTCAACATTTCGATTAAAAAAATATACTTTTTATTTTTAGTGAAAATTTCACGAATTCTGACCTTCTTTCAATAGGAGTGCCTAGTGAAAAAACCAGCCCAATTAGTCCCAAAATCCGGATCTATTCTAATTTCCAAAGTCAAATATTTTTAACAGCTCCTATTAAAATCCTAATCTACTATTTCAAAAATTATGAAATATCTAAATACAAGCAAAATAATTAAGGTTACCATTTTTTTTCTAAAAAATGACATGCTTTTTAAATTATTAGAATATAATAAAAGATTAATAATGAACAATCCAGAAGATTCTCGAATAACTAATTTCATTAAAATAGAAATATGAAATATTAATACTGTAACCTTTATTTTTGAATGCTCTTTCAAATATTAAAAAATTAATATATTTTTAACGAGGTACTCCAAAAACTCACTGGTTATGATTTTGAAACTTTACTACATTTTTATAATTTTTGACTATTATTTGCAATCCACTTTTATAAATTTTAAAAATCAAATAATACATAATTAACTCACTAATTCTCGATCCTGGTTCGCAGTGCACCAAATTTTCAAAATCAACATCAACGACTTCTTCTTCTTCTTCTTGATCTACAGCAGCTAAATGTTGTCCAAAGGACACGACAACAGTGTTGGCAAACAGTTGTAACTCGAATTGACAATTTCCTTTATTAAATTCTGCTTTAGAAGGCACTCTTGCCCATGCTCCATCGATATGCAAAATCTGTATTTTTTAAAAGGAAAATATGATTCTCATTTAATCAAAATTTTCATAAGCTTTCAATTTTGAAAATTTAAAATTCAGTATCAAACGAAAATTAATCTTTTACATTAAAATAATATATAAATGTAATAAATAAATATATAAATCTTTTATATTAAAATATTTATATTACTTTAAATTTATTGTTAGCAAATTCTAAACTATAATAATTTTTTGTATTAATTTATGGAGGAGAGAGGGCGGTTCAGTTAACTTCTTCTGTAGTATTGTCGTACTGAATTACGGCTTTTTTATTCCTCAATTATTCCTTTTTTGTAGAAAAAAATAACCAAAATTACAAAAAAATAATATAACCTTGCTTCAATTATGGAATATTAAAAAAACAATAGTTAATTATTGTTTAAACATCATACACAAATTGTTAATGTTATAAACATTTAACTTTTGAAATGATTTTAATTTTTTTGAATGACTGAAATTTTTTAAACTCATAAAAAATATTTTAAAAATATTTATAAGTAACTGTATCCTATTTTTTGGATATTTTAGAAGAAAAGAATGAGTTGTCTGGTAAAAATATGAATTTTGAATAATTTACAGAAAATAAACGCATTTTGTTTTTCATTTTAAATACATAGAAAACTTTAAGGACTGAATTGGACCATTAAATATTTGTAAAAATTAAAAAATACATATCTGTTTTTTATATCTCAAACACAATTTTGTCCGGCATTAATAAAAACTAAAAAAATTTTAAAATAAAAACCACCCCAATATATAAAATTGATATAAATTAATCATTTATTACTAATAAATAGATGATATTTTAGTTTTAAAAAAATTTTAATGTAAAACGTTTAAAAAATTTATAAAATATTAATAAATAGCCATAAAAATAGAATAATTTCAATTCTTATGAATTTAATAGTCATAAAAGTTATGCCACAAAAATTTAATTAAATTAAATGATTGCTATTAATAAAAAAATTATTTTCTTAAATATAAACAATTATTGGAATATTTTTTACGTTTATAACAAACCTTTATAAAATTTTTAAATAAATAAAATATTAATAAAATACCTCATTCAAATTGATGTGTGCCTCGAGAGCATTTATATCATTAGCCCCCCAAATGCAACATTGAATGTGTTTTCCACTACCATTGGAAAGTATAAACTTCAAAAATTCTGTAGAGCCGGCAATCCTCCGTGGAATCACTTTTTTTACGTATCCAATAACTTCACTGTAAATTTAAAACAATTCTTCAGATTATTAGCTTCATTCAAAATACGTTGAAAGTAGAAGATATTGAAATGCGACTTTTTAATTGAAAGTCGGTCTTTAAATGTATGTAACTATTCATAAAATTAATAAATTTAAATTTGAAAATAATTCATTTTAACACATTTTCTTCAACTTTCAATGCAAAAAATATGATTAATGAAAAAAATTTTAACAACTTTCTTTCAATGTTAAGTTTTGTTTCACATTTTTGGTCTCTTCGGACATTTCTTTAAAATTTCTTTTTTTAGAAGCAAACCTTTTTTCTAAAAAAATTATATTTAACCAAACAATAGTGTTATTAATTTTCTTCCAAAAAATGTAGAAAAACTAATTTTTTTCTCGGTTTCTCTCCATCACTTTTAATATTAATATTTTTTGTGATACATAGGCTTTCACACAAAAACGGTACAGAAAACTTTATTCACAAATTAAAATCCTATAACTCTTACTAATTATTTTCAAAATTGAAAATAATTTTTAAATTAGAAAAATTTTACATTTTTTAACTAATTTTGAAAAAATAAATTAGTTGAAATTTTAAATAATTTAACTTTGATTTTACTCAATGCAAATTTAAAATGTTTAAATTTATAATGAAATAAGATTTTAAATAAATAAATTTTAAATTGAGTGAAATTTGAATTAATTGCATTTTTCATAAACTAATATTCAACATAACAAAACTTTAAATCGATGAAAACTGTAAATAATAAATTTTTAATTGGCAAATATGTAAAAAAAATGAAAAAAAATAATGAAACTGTTTTATTTATGGACATTTTAAACAGTTGTCCTCACTTTTGAACAAAGTCTAAAATCGTCTCTTTGGACGCCTGGTGGGGACTATGGAAAGTACATTTAAAAGCGCTAGAGTGGGGATAAGTCACTATAGGTAGAGGGTTAACAGAAATAAATTGAAATTATATTAATTAAAAATTATGTTATAAATAATTTCTATCAACTGCAATTACAATTATTTCAAAATATAATTAATAAAAAATTCAGTTATAGTACAATCTAAACAATGACATAAAAATTATATTTCAACTCACACTGTACGGTCCCAGAACTGCACAGCATCAATGGCTTCAGAGGATGTGAAAATATTTTCATCCATGTTGAAAATGTGAATGATCTACAAAGTTAAAATATTTACAATTAATTAATAAAATGAAATACTTAAACATAGGAATATCATATTTACTAAATTAAAAAAATTGTAATGATTAAGTTTTAAAGCCACAATGAACAAAAAATTATACTACGCAATATAATAAAATATACATGAAAGAACCTTTTTACATAATTAATTATGCGTGAATTAAACTTATTATTAATATTAAAATGAAAGAATTTTAATTTAAGTAAAAAACATGTTACTTACATGATTGATTGCAATAGATGAAAATTTTATCGTTGATTCACTGAACCACAGGTCAACCACGTTTTACTCAAGTTCTGCATGTAATGAAATTATGTATAATGGTTAATAGAGACTTCGAAATGTTGACCTTTTAAGGTGGAATTACAATTCGTAATTTACAAAAATCACAATTAGGCTGTTTTACTACATCGAGATATTTCAAGTTCGAGTATGACGTCAGATAAGGCTTCCTATATCAAAATGTATGTAAATGTTAAGGTACAGTCCCATGTCAGCGTGAAACGGGAAACGGAAAACGGTTAACCAATAAGCATTTTCTTTTAGAATGATTTCCTTTGGATCGGAAGATGTTATTGGCTAAACGTTTTACGTTTCCCGTTTTCACGCTGACATGGGACTGGACCTTTACATATTCCGGATTGGTTCCAGAATAGACTTGACGCAAACGTCATTTGATTAGCATTGGGACGCGTCGCGTCTGCATTGCGTTTTAGCTCATTCGGGAACCAGACCCGTATCCATCTTACGTACCCAATTAAGTTGTGATTTGAGCAATAGATGGAGGAA
Source organism: Leptopilina heterotoma (assembly GCF_015476425.1). Lineage (NCBI taxonomy): Eukaryota > Metazoa > Arthropoda > Insecta > Hymenoptera > Figitidae > Leptopilina > Leptopilina heterotoma. The sequence goes on from NW_025110919.1 coordinate 175,069, forward strand.
AAATAAAAAGATGACACAATCCAATTCTTACGGGCAAAAAAATTTTGAAACTTCTTTTCAATGTTTTACAGATTTAATTCAGTTTAAATACATTCTATCTACATATATGTAATTCAAACGAATTCTATAACGGAATTAACACTTTGTACTTCACAGGAACTTCAAAATATCCTGAAATGTATGTTTATGAGGTTAAGAAAGATTTCTTACAATTATTATCTCTATGGATAAAATAGTTGTAAAAAAAACTTTCTTAAAGTCAAAAACATACATTTCAGCATATTTTTAAATTTATGTAAAGTACAAAGGCTATTTTCGGCACTCGCTCAGGGTTAACCCTGAATTAACAATTATCAAATCATAAACAACATTCCGTGGAATCAACCAATCACCATTAATACAGAGTTAACTCGGGGCGAGTGTCGAAAACAGTCAAAGTGTTAATTCCGTTTAGTTGTATGGAAACGTTCTTAACCTCAAAAACATACATTTCAGCATATTTTGAAGTTCCTATAAAGTAAAAAGTGTTAATTTCGTTACATAATTTTTGTTAATCACATATATGGATACAGAAATGGTTTAAAATCCATTGAATTTTCAAAATATTAAAAAGTAATATCAGATTTTTTTCTTGCTCATGAATTGTACTGTGTTGTCTATATATTTTCCTTTCAGATATCTGACATCACATCTTGAAACGACTTAGACGTCACAATTGAAACAGCCTAATCTATATATGAATGAATTGACTACTACTATTGAAATTGATGACAGAGAAAGAGAGCAGATTGTGGAAAATCTGTCTTTCTCACCTATAATCAACATTGAACAGTGTAGTCTCAGGCTTAGAATACCTTAAAGTGAGTCCACAATCAGGTTGGAAAAATCGACTTTGAATTTCGATTAACCACTTTACTGGCAGGGCGTTCCACGCGCCAAGGCCCAGACTGGCACAACTCCGAAATGGCGTTTCTAATAAAACATTATGTTTAAAGTGTTTAATGTTTAAAGTTTAAACTTTTAACTACTACAAAGCAATATTTCTATAGTTTAGACATTAGGGAACAAGATTATCACAATTTTTTAAATTTTCAATGTTTTTTCGAACGTTTTATTGGGCAAAATCGAAAAAAAGTGGAACGCCATTTATTAAAAAGTATTAAAAGTAGAAGATTTCAACGTTTGAAAAAACATTGAAAATCTAAACAACTGAAATTTTTATTGTGACAATCTTGTTCCCTGATGTCTAAATTATAGAAATATTTCTTTGTAGTAGTACTCAACTTTTAAATTAAGGTTGAATTCACAATAGGCAAGATTTCTTTCAGCGATGCATAGACCTATAGAAAAAAAGTTAGTCTATCGATGAAAGAAATTTTGCCTATTGTGGACTCAACCTAAAATCGATTACACGTTCGATCGCTGCATGAACTATCATGCGATCGCTGTATCGAATATCGAAATTATAAAATGGGCGTTCGTGGAATCGTTGACATTTGAAAGTTTGGTTAAATTCGAAAAGATAACCTCTTTGAGCTGTCAATAAAAGCTACTTGTTAAATATTACACAGATACATATGTAATTATAATTTATAATAAAGGTATGTTTCTTTATGTAGATTCATTGAACTGCGACAAAAGTTATTGAAAAGTGTACGATTAATGGTTTATGTTTACGGGAAAAAGTGTATGTAAATTCAAAATTATCTATTTGTTAATTAAAATTGTTTGCAACAATTTACACTACAGTCGCGAATTATCGGAAAGGCTGCACACACACGGCCCAAAAACTTATTAATCGATTAATCTTTAAATCACGATTTTTTGTAAATAGAAATGTCAGAAAATTAACAAATATACCATTCGAAAGATTGTTAAATTCTACGATTAATGATACATAACTGAAAAATTTAATAATTTATACAAAGATTGCAGCAATCGACAAGTTTGACAAAAAAATTTAAAAATGAAATTTTTTTGGAAATTTTTTCAACCCCTGCACATTTTTTAAAAATTGTTGAACAAAATTGAAACTTACATAAGTGTGATCATTCAAGTCTCATCTTTAATTTCAGACCAAAAGTGTTCAAAAATCTTAATCGGTTAGCGAGATATCATTATAAACGGCCGAGCATTTTCAGCCAAAAATCGTTCTAATAAAACTAATTCAATGCATTTGTCCAAAAACATGCTCGGACGTTTATAATGTTAAAGAAACTTGCTCCTCAGTTCATAATAATTGTCAATAACAATAATAATTTTTAAATTTAAAATCATTTTTTACTGAAATCGACATAGATTACTTAAATAAACATAAATTTGTCTGCAAAAAAAATTTTTTATTTATAAAAAAGAACCAAAATTATCTATTTGTTAATTAACATTGTTTGCAACAATTTAAATAAATTGTATTATACATTATTATTTGTCTGGTGGTCATGCTGGACTAATTTAAATTGATTCCAATCATCTGCAATGAAAAAATAAAAAAATAAACATGATTTTTTCTAAAAATATTGTAAATTGTTAACTTTGAGTAACAGAAAAAATATGAACAATTTAAAATTCAAAAATTGGTTTAGTGGGATCTCTTAGAAATTTTATCCCCTTTAATTTAAGACCAAGCCCATGAAAATCCGATAAAATTGGTAGGTTACAGACAATTTTGAACAGTAAATTGTAAAAAATGCCAATGTGCGCGCGGCGAGTTTAACGTCATGTAAAGCTCTACACAGCTGCAGTTTTTAATTAATAACTTTTTTTCTAATTGAGGCTCATTTTTTTTCAAAACGGTTTTACACTCGGAGACATTTAAGGAATAGAATACAATTTTAATTTTTTTGTTAGGACGTGAAGAACATATTTGTTTATTAACATTTTATAAACAAATTATATAAAAAATTATAAAAAATAAAAAAATTTAAAAACAAAAAATATATTCAAATAGTGCAATTCAAGAAGAAAAAAACCCATATTTTAATTTTAAAATCCGTCAACTGGAACTCGAGAAAAAATTTTTTAATTTAGCAGTACTAAAAAATTCAATTGTTAATAACTTTTACAAAAAAAATTTTTTGGCTTAAAATTTTCAGGGATTCTTCTTAGCCATATTAAGCGTCAAAAAAAACTATTTTGGTTCAAAAAGAAAATTTTTTAGTTTTAGGTGATCCGTTTGAAAAATTCTGACCCATATGGGTGATTCTACAAACGAAGGACGAAAATCAAGAAAATTTGGACACAACATTTTTTTCTCATTTAAGGTCTGAAAAGTATTTTAACTTTAAGTTAATGGTACTAACAAAGAGATCCGTAAGTGGCCAGACAAAATATTAAAAATTACAAAAGTTATGGATATTTATAAACAATTTATCCAGAAAATTAAAATCGTATCAAGAAAATTCAAATTAACATAAAAAATAATGGATGAATTTACAGATCTAAGAATTGTAAATATGGTAAAACTGAAAAACATAATTAAATTGTTTAAACAAATTATAAAAGAAATGGTTAATTTAAAAAAAATGACATTGGATTCGCAATCAGCGACCCCGAAAACCCCTGAGTAACAAACTTTACGAGGATCCATAAAAGTAATCGATTTAAGGGGTCTACCCACTTTAGATGCTATAAAAAAGGCTATTTTAATTAAATTTTCTTCAAGTTTAAATTGTAAATAATTACATTTGAAGCTTTGCACATAAATAAACACATCCTCGAAATGTAAGAAAAAAACTATTTCAATTTTTTTAAATATATTTTTTTTATTTAAAAATAATTATTGAAAAATTTTCAAAAAAGTGTTACGTTGATGACATTTTTGGCATGGATGGTCAAAAACAAAAAATTCAAACGGTTTTAGATTCAGGAGGTTGATAGCTATAGCGCATATCAAGGGATTTTAAAAAATTTGATTTTAAATATGTTTTTATGGCCCAAAATGGTGAAAAAACAACATTTTTTTTACATGTTTTTCGAAAAATGACCACCATTTTGTCAATTTTGCAAAAAACAAAAATCGTATGATATGCGCTACAGCTATTAACGTGCTGAATCTAATACCGCTTGAATTTTTTGATTCAGACCATCCATGTCAAAAATTTCATCAACACACTCTTTTTTTATTTTTCGACAATTATTTTTAAATAAAAAAAAATATTTAAAAAAATTAAAACAGTTTTTTTGTACTTCGAGAGTGTATTTATTTATGTGTAAAACCTCACATGTCAATATTTATTATTTAAACCTCAAAACAATTTACAAAAATAGCCTTTTTTTAGCGCGTCTAAAGTGGGTAGACCTGTTAATTAATTTTTGTTATTATTTCATTAATAATAATTTGTTTATAATAAATTATGAATGGTCTATTTGTATTTATAAGCACAATTTCACAAATCACAGATTTGGAATTACTTAGTTCAAGTGTCTAATAATAAAGAACTACTTTGATTTTAGTGGGATAAACATTATTCAGATAAAATTTCCATTTGTTTATTTATCAGCATTTATCGGTCTGTGAAATTTGTAGGTTACAATTATTATCGCCCGACAAAATACTACACTGACTTATTTAAATGACGTAAAATAGGTAAACAAAAATTTTTCAACCACTTTTTCTCTAAAGACAGACACTTTTCACAAAAAAGGCCGACGTACAACGGGCAAGCATCTTCTAAATTGCCTAAATTCAAAAGATTGTTTAAATTCTTGCAGAAACGCGGTTGTAAAATATAAAATTGGAAAGTGATGTAATGCTAAAAATATAACAGCTGGGCCATTGCCATTGTGCTCTGTCTGCATGCTTCTGCTCTCTTGTGGCGACTGGCAGTAAACCGCTGCGTACTGTGCCAGACGAATGAGAACCAGACGAATGAGAATTTGGCATTTCTTGTTTAAAAAATAGAGAAATAACATTAAATTAAAAAATCCTTCAGTTCTATCTTATAGAGAATAATAATCTAAAAAAATTAAGTACATAAATTGACCAAAAAAACAAAATATTTATTAAAAAAATGTATGCCAGACGAATGAGAATTTGTCTGGTCACAACACAATCTCCATCACAAATTGAAAAATTTTGGATAATAGAATAGAAAATTCAATAAAACCCGATTAGTATCACATTTAGTTTAGTTTCATTAACAACTACAACTAATAGTAACTTCATCAGAATGTTGATTTTTAATAATTTTAACATTTTTTGCACTGCCAGACGAATGATAAGAAATTCAAGGGACAAACTTCGCAAAGATATTTTATAAATAATATATAGAAAAAAGTCGTAATTATTTCCGTATTAGTAATCCACAACTATTAAAAATGACTAATTCACTATAAATTTTCCGTAAAACATTTGAAAAGTGATATTTATTCACAATATGAACTGTCATTCTCCCAAAGGGACATGCCAGACGAATGAGAATTTAGAATCACCCATATCCTTAATATGAAACGAGTAGATATGCAAATTAGGTAAAGAGAGACAGTCTAATGTTACTTATCCTCGAAAGAGAAAGAAAGCAATAGCGTTAGATTTTCTGCGTTATAAACAGAGACCGAATTATGTTATTTCTATTTGGAAAGAGGAAGAAAGCAATAGCGTTAGATTTTCTGCGTTATAAACAAAGACCGATTTATGTTATTTCTATTTGGAAAGAGAAAGAAAGCAATAGCGTTAGATTTTCTGCGTTATAAACAGGGACGAAAGGTCTGCTCGAGTACCTGGCCTATTGTCTGAAGGGTTTCTTTCAACCAGTAGGCAGTCTATTGAGTGACCAGTGAGCAGAGAGAGAGAGAGAGAGAGTTGCATTGGTAGTCTATTTTATACTTGAGTATATACATATATACACTGTAAAAAATTTAGGGAGTTAACAGACTCGGGAGTTTGGAGTGAAATTTTTCGAGTTGAAAATCAACTCCAAAAGAGAGTTAATTTCTAACTCCCTTCATTCAACACCCACGCGAGTTATTTTTTCATTGGGGAGTTAGCATTTGGGTGTGAAGTTTTAACTCTCTTCATTTAACTCCCCTGGCATTAACTCAACAATGGGTGCCACTTTTATAGAATCCCCTGGGAAGTTAAAATTTAACTCTCTTTTTTTTTACAGTGTAGTTACAGTTTATTAACAGATTTTTGCAGTATATAATACAGAAAAATAAAAGTGTAAAGTGAAGAACACTTTTTTTCTCTTTTCAGAATTAAAAAAAATAAGACGAAAAAAATTTTTGTGATTAAAAATAAGGATAAGGAGGTAAGTTTTTAAAAATTGTGTGAAATACTACTTTTTAATGATATAAAATGATTTTTTTTGTAATTTAGAAATGCAAGTAATAAATTAACAACTTTCCCGTCTAAGTCACTAAAATTATCTACTTTTTCAACAATTAAACTTGTAAAGAAATTTAAATAACTTTCTAGAATCATTTTAATAATGCTTGATCTCGTCCTTGAGTTTGCCTTGTTTTATTAAAAAATTAATATAATTTCAGTAATACTTTACATGGTTTAATATTTTTTTTTTTAATCTTAAACAAGTACCCAGTTCTTTATTATAAAAAAGTTTATGTTGTCTTAAACAAAAAAAGAATATTTTTTATTTCAGTTCAAAATTAGAGTCTTGAAGGTAATAAACAGGTGCCATAATAATAAGGTGCCACTTTCAGAATCATGTGTTTGACTTATTTTGAAAGTAATTTTGATAAGTGATTTTTAACTTTAAATTCCTAAAAATTGGTAAAAATCTAAAGCTTAGAGTGACCATCTCGACGCCCCCCGTTCATATAATGCTTATTAAAAAGCGAATGCAAGATCATTCTTATTCACTTTTTGGTGCAACATAATTCTTATTCGATTTTCCGTGCAAGAAAAGGTCTTATTCAAAATTGTGTGCAAAACAATTGCCACTGACAGAGCAATAAATGTAACCCTAAATCTTCGTTTTAATATTAAATTACAATTAAATATCTGAGAATTTCAGTGCGTATCTATTATTATAAGAAACTTTAAACATGGATTCTCTCTTACGTATTAAGAAATATTTTTTTAGCAATTGTAATTAAAATTTATATTGAAATGAAAATTTCATAAAATTCATAGTGTAAGCTAATTTCAGATTGTACTTTTTTGCATAGAATTTTGAATAAGCATTTTATTGCACGAAAACTTTAATAAGAATTGTTTTGCACTAAAAATTGAAAAAGAATGATCTTGCATTTGTTTTTCTATAAGCTATATGAACGGGAGGCGTCGATCTGTACTGTTAATTTCAAAGTATTTTTATAATAGTATTTAATGTTAAAATACTTAAATAAAACTAAAAATGACTTAAGGGGGGAAACACTAGACGTCTGAAAAAATCGATTTTTTCTTTTTTGCATAAATTGTTAGTTAAGGTATTCAAAAATAGGCTAACAAAGTTTTTAGAGCAAAATTCGAAGTCCTTGCTGTACTAGCGATGAACGGAGTGCGCTCCAGGTTACCGTAGATTAGTAGAATAAGCGTAGCACTTTTGAGACTAAGGAGAGCAGAAAGTCACGAAAAGAGGAATTATTAGACTTACATGCTACTTATGAAGCACATGAAAGGATATATATAGTGTTGAAATAGCCGATTAAAGTGTAATCACTTTAAAAAATTTTTTTGTATAAATATGAATTTTTGATACTATTTTTTCAAATGCGTTTTTCTCAAAACAGGATTTTTAAAACTGCCGTACAGTGTAGCTCAAAAAGTTATTGACCGATTTTAAAATGAAAAATTGGAAATTGTTCGTTATTAAATTTATTATTATGTGAACTAAACTTAAAAAGAAAAAAAAATTTTTGAGTACCTTTTTTAAAATAAAAAAGTTGCAAAAAAGTAGGCAAAAAATCGAATTTTTTTTAAAAGTAGTGTCAATTTTTCAATTTTTAATATTTTCACTTAAAAGTTAGTTCAATTAATAATAAAATATTTATAAAATATGATTAAACTTGATTTTTTGCTTTCGGACAAAATTTGTGGGCTCAGGACTGCACGGCAGTCATGAACTCCGGCGGAGCAGCTCTATATGCAATAGCTCCCAATTTGGAAGATTTTTTATATAAACGCCTATACAAAATATGAATTACAGTTAAATATATGAACAACATAGTGGAAATGTTTTATTTCATTCAAAAAAATTCGCGAAAAAAATTTTACTTTTAAGGGCATGTTATTCAGTGTGACGTTTTTCCATAGTAAAGTACATGGGGCACGTGACCACTAAATAACATAACTTTAGGTTTAATTTTTGAATACTTATATTGAGTTTTAGTGTCTTAGACGGGAAAAATGTTAATTAACCCATTAACGCCCACCAGGACACAAAATGTACCATGATTTCACGACTCTTATTTTGTATGAAATATTTAGTTAAAAATTTTAGGAAATACCATTTCCGACGTAAAATTTATCGCTCTTTCTGAATATGAAGCTAAAATTTGTTAATAATTATCTCAAAAAAATTTATAACATTTTTATTGCAAAAAAACACACTTTTTTATGAAAAATTTTTTTTTCAATTATTATTTTGACATGGAAAACAAAAGAATATGGCCTCCAAAGCACAAAATATCGCGTCCTCGAACTCTCAGCTATAAAATTCCATAATTACTTTTTATTAAATTCAAGATGGCGGATTCGCTTGAAAATAGTTTCTCGGGGGTTTTTGGGGTCGCTGATTACGAATCTAATGTTACTTTTTTAAAATTCAAAATGGCGGTTCCAATATGGAGGATATATTTTTTAAAAAGTGATTGGATTTGCTTGAAAATAGTTACTCGAGGGTTTTTGGGATCGCTGATTACGAATCTGATATCACTTTTTCAAAACTCAAAATGGCGGATCAAATATGGCGGACATATTTTTTAAAAAGTGATTGTATTTGCTTGAAAATGGTCATTCCGGAGTTTTTGAGGATGCTGATTACGAATCTAACATCGGAACAATAATAATATGTTTATCGTTGCTCTTACCACCAGGAGGTCGAAGTGCAAAAAAGCCAGTTTTTTAAAAATTTTATTTACAATTTTTTTTTTGTATTTTGCCTCGAAAAATATAGCCACTATTATGCAAAGTGCAACAAAAGGACACAAAAATTGTGTATTCAATGTGGCATATATATGTGCGTCACTTGTTTTTAATCAAACCACATGTTGTGTTAGTCTCTTTTTTATCTGTGTATAAAAAATGTCAAAATAAAAAAAATAAAAAAATAAAATAAAAAAAAAAAATAAAAAAATAAAAAAAAAATAAAAAAATAAAAAATGTTGAAGCAAATACAATTACTTTTTAAAAAATTGTCTGCCATATTGGATCCATTATTTTTAGTTTTGAAAAAGTGACATCAGATTCGTAATCGGCATCCCCAAAAACCCCCGAGTAATTATTTTCAAGCGAATCTAATTACTATTTAAAAAATTGTCCGCCATATTGGATCCGCTATTTTGAATTTTAAAAAAGTGACATCAGATTCGTAATCAGCGACCCCAAAAACTCCCGAGTAACCATTTTCAATCAAATCTAATCACTTTTTAAAAAATTGTCCGCCATATTGGATCCGACATTTTGAATTTTGAAAAAGTAACATCAGATTCGTAATCAGCGACCCCAAAAACTCCCGAGTAACCATTTTCAATCAAATCTAATAACTTTTGAAAAACATTACCCGAAAATTTTTTTCGGCCTTTTGCATTTTGGAAAAATGGCCATTTTCGTATCCGCCATCTTGAATTTAATGAAAAGTAGTTATAGATTTTTATAGCTGAGAATTCAAGGACGCGATATTTTGTGCTTTGGAGACCATATTCTTTAGTTTTCCATGTCAAAATAATAATTGAAAATTTTTTTTTTATAAAAAAGTGTGCTTTTTTGCAATAAAATTGTTATAAATTTTTTTGAGATAATTATAAACAAATTTTAGCTTCATATTCAGAAAGAGCGATAAATTTACGTCGGAAATGGTACTTCCTAAAATTTTTAACTAATTATTTCATACAAAATAAGAGTCATGAAATCTTAGTACGTTTTGCGTCCTGGTGGGCGTTAATGGGTTAATACATTTTGCAAAATGAAAAAAATATTTATAGCACTAAAATGTAGCATTTACATAATTTTTGCAGATAGTGTACAATTAATTAAAATTGCTTTAATAAATGGTAATAAATCATTAATTAGAGAATAATTTAATCCCAACAAAAACATCTTTGATGTTTTAATATAATGGGTTTTGACCCAATAAAGAAAAAAAAATTTTTGCTAATAAGGGAAACTTTTTAAAAAAAAAATTTTATTATTAAAGTAATTTGGTGTTAAAGTTTTAGATCATTTTATTTTCATGTTATTATTACTTTGAAACAAATTAAGAAACCGCTCACAAGTTTTATATTTTTTTATAACTTTGGTGCGCTCATTTCATGAATACTTTGCTTCCTCATAGAGATAATAGTAATAGGAAAATATATGAATAACTTTTAATAAATATGGTAAAAGTGATTGAATCTTGGGTCAGTCAATGTATTTTTAAATACTCTACAATATAGTTTTAATAGTTTAATAGTTAAACAAAAATTTTCAAACAAAAAGTTGAGAAAATGTCATTTTCCACAATTTTTGGTTTTTAAAATACCAATAATGTCGAAATTTATTATCGAATTAGGTTGAAAAATAGGTCAATCGAATCGTTTTATAATGCTCTACCAACTGGTAACGACAATTTTAAGATTACTTCTACATTTTTTAACAAAATTTTCAAAAAAATATTTTTTTCTAAAATTTATGATTCTTAAAAGTTTAATATCTCCGGTTAATATGGACGAAAAATTTTCAATTAGGACTTAAAAGATGCGTTTAAAAAAACTCTACAAAATTATGGAAAAAAATTTATAGGTGTCCTAACAGTTTTTTAAAGTTATGGGCAAAAAACGTTTTTTTGGAAAATTAAAAATCCAAAACAAAAATTAGTTAAACTTTATTAATCTTTCACAAAGTACTCTCACTTTATGTCCGCAACTTCTGAGGTCAAATAACATAAAGATATATCAAAAAATCGAAATCGAAAAATTTCGGTATTACAATACTTCCTCTATGAGGAAGTAATAATTAAGTAATTTTTTTTAAATTAAAGCTTCAAGTCTATACTTTAATGATAAAATAAAGTTATGGTTAAAAAATTAAATTTTAAAATTGTTATTAACAATTCTTTAAAACAATTGCAAATTCAAGAATGATCTCAATATTTTAGGAAAATTAAATTACCCTGTATTGATGTGAAAAACTCTAAGTATAAATTTTATAAAAATTTCGCCTGTAGTTTGGCAGAAAAATCTACACAATTTCTATAATATAGAAGGTTACTGATTTTTCTTCTTTTAAATTAATCCTTGGAGTCTGTACATAGTTTTTCAAGTCATTTGATCAATATTTTATTTAGACATTTTTAAAAAATGATAATTTTCAATGTGTTACAAAAATTTTAATGACTTCTAAAATACTGAATGCTTTTTAATGATTTTAGGCTTATTTTAAAGGTGATTTTCTCCAGAATGAGAATTTTTATAGGCATTAACGTGTAATTTTTTATAGATAATTCAATTCGTCAATCTTAGATTAAAAAAATTAAAAAATTTTATACAATCTTATTAACAGAAAAATAATTTTTAAAATATAAACATATGTTTTTATTAAATTCAGATTTCATTTAAGGTTATATTAAAGTTTTTTTTTGTGTGGTAAAAAATCAGGAGTGGGCGCGCGACGCGCGCCCTTTTGGTTCTAGTACTAATTAATACAAACTATCAGAATAATTTCAAGTATTGCCAATATCATCAACTTCTTCTAAAACTTCAGTGTAAACATAGTTTTTTATTAACTTGTTACTTCTATGATCACCTAAATATACTTTTATTGAATTAAATGAACGTACTCTAGACAATGCTACATACATCTGGCCATGATTAAAAACATCTCTTCTTAAATCAATTGAGATTCTATTGAAAGTTTGACCTTGAGATTTATTTATTGTCATTGCAAATGCAAGTTTTATAGGAAACTGTCTTCTTTTAAACGTAAAGGGATAAATATTTTCACAATATAATGTTATACGATGCAAGAAAACAATATTCCCACGCTTATCTCCAGTCAATATTTGACATTTTATTACATTACTTAATAAATCTAAAATTAACAACCTTGTTCCATTGCACAACCCCTCATTTATACTTAGATTTCTTATAAGCATCACTACACTGTGTATCCTCAAATGTAATTCATGAGGTGGTAAAGCCGTTGGTGAAAGACTATTTAAATATTCTGGTAAAATTGTGTCACTAAAACCACAATTATCACAATTTTCAGTGGAATCAACACTTTTATAAACCTTCTCTTTATCACTATCTAATAATTGTACAACTCTTTTATTAATGTCATCAACATCAACGTTTCTAGGTGCTAAAATTGCACAGTTTGCTATTTCTTGAAATTTTTTTTCTCGTATTAAGTCACCATACACATCATCAACAATATCCACATTTCCTTTTTGAATTATTTTTTCTGGCAATTCAATATTATCATCTTCATCATTTAATTCACCATTTCCAACTTTTAATAAAAAGTCTACAAATTCAGTTTCTTCTGGTAAAGCTCTCATATTTTCTGATAAAGTAAACTTCGTAAAATATCTCCAAACATTACTATTTTTTATTGATAAATTTACAATTTCTGACCTAGTGCCTCTTTCTTTAATTGGTAATATTTGTCGAAAATCTCCTCCTAAAACCAATACTTTTCCACCAAAAGGTTTATTTGATTTCATAATATCTCTCAATAACTTATCCATAATTTCTAAAGCATATTTTGGAGCCATTGGAGCCTTATCCCAAATAAAAACATCAGTTTCCTTTAGAAAAATTCCTTCTTTAGATTGTACTTTCACACTTGAAGATGAATCACTATACAAAGGAACAGGTAAACCTAATATTTTATGAACAGTCTTACCATTACGTAATAAAGTTGCAGCAATTCCTGTAAATGCCATATTACAAACATTTTTTCCTTTACTTTTTAATAAATGCCACAAGGTATTATACAAAAAAGTTTTACCAGAACCACCTGGACCATCAACATATATACATCTACAATTATTTGTAACAGAATCATCTATTGACTTTAATACATAATCAACAACAGTTTTTTGTTTTGCATTCAATTGAGTATACTTTTCATTTCCTAAAATAATATGCTCTTCAATATTGATAATATTATTTTCTATTAAACGATTTTGTTCGTCTTCTATATCTAATAATCCTTGAAAATCTGTCAAACGATATCCTTCTTGGTATAATAATGTTTTAATATCTCTATAAGCTCTATTTTGTGCTTCAATATTGCCAATTGCTCTATAGTCTTCCGACATGATTCCCTTAAATCGTTCCCACAAATCATTAGGTTCTACTGGATGACAGTGAATTAAAATTCTAACAAATAATCGACGAAGTAGTTGAGGCATCATCCATACTGCAGCTTCTTCTATTGTTCTAATCCATTCATGATCATCTTCTATAAGACCTAATGCTAAACAAGCTGAAGTAAAAGTTTCATAAACTACTTCATTAACTGTTCGTAAATCTTCATACGAAGTAGCACCTTTTCTGGTAAGCAAAACAATCTTAAATGAAACAATTCTATTTGTGAAGGACAAACAGAAAATATTCTACCTATTATATTGTCAAAACGCTTTCTTGGTCTCCATTGAAGAGTATCACTTATCCATGTATAATGTTCTGGAATTTCTGAATAATAATACTGATGAGCATTTCTGTCACGTTTATTTAAATTAAAATAGTCTAATAATTTCGTGTTTTTTTCTAAATTAAAAGAAATCTGATTATTATCTTGTCCTTCACGAATAATAACATTCTGTTCATTAGGTAAGTGTATAGGTAAACGATTAACACTGTGACTCTTTTTTCCTAAAGGTTTACAAAGTATTCTCCATACTGCTTCAACTGGACCAAGATATCTATTCTCTTCATAATGGCGAATTTCATTGTGATTAAGACTATTTTGTCCATCAACATTCGTAATAATAATAGAAGCTGCATCATGACCTTTATAAATATATTTGAATAAATATTTCACAGAATTTATACTTGAAACAATTTCAACATTAATATGACAGTTAAACATTTGTGAAAGCATTGGAGAATAAGGAACAACATATCTATTATCTACAACATAACCATTAGGTCTTTCATACGTTTTACCTACATCTATTCGCCGATATAAAACATAAGAATCATTTTCTATTGTAGTTTCATTTTGAAAAGCTTTCGGAAATTTTTTAGAACATTTACCATCAACTATACACCAATCTCCACAAGGACCATGAATATTATTTTGCATTATTATTCTATGTAATATAGGATTAGTTTTCTCGTCTGGAATTTCTGCTGAGAGAAAACAATCTACACTTTCAGGTGACAAAATTTTAGATTTTTCTTTTAATATTACCAGCATATGAATATGTGGTAATCCTCTTTTTTGAAATTCTACAACATAAACAAAAGATTTAACTTCACCAAACAACTTTTGTCGGACAATAACTTCTATTAAATGATTTACTTTCAAAGAAAATACTCTTGCTATAATATCGGGTCTATCAGATGCCGTTTGATTTTCAAACAAATTTTCTTGTATTTCTTTCCATTGCGGATTACACGTCATTGTTATGAACAAATCAGGTTTTCCGTGTTTTCGGACAATAGCCATAGCATCTTGATATTGCTGCATCATATTACGAGGTGATCCAATAAATGTAGATGGTAAAATAACCATTTTCCCAATACGTATTTCATATTCATTTGAAATATTTTGCATGTAATCTATTAACCCTTTATAACTCTCAAATCTCAATTGCCGTTGATTGTTTTCACAATAGGAAAGTTTATCTTTTTCATACTTAACACCATTATCAACTAAATATTGTTGGAATAATCTCCCACCATGTAAAAACGGATTAAATTCTTTATCTCTTATTGCTATCTTATACTTAATAAAAGCACCTCTAGAAACTTTCACTTTTTTTCGTCTTTTCTGACTATCAATACGAATCATATTAATATTAAAACCTTCTATTCCATATGGATAAAAAATTGGATAAACCCAGGGTTCAACATTGGGATCTAAACTACTCACTAACTGTAATTCTTGAGTTTGTTTATTATGAATTGTAACATAAGACTCTGGAACTTCTCCTTCTGAATTAGTATTAAAAATAGCAGCAACTTCATTAACTCTTTGAAAATTGTATCTTCTACGATCCATTCCTTTTTTTAAAGTGAATAGTAATTTCAATTCAGGAACTTCTTTATCGTTTTCTCTAGCTAACTCTGATTCTATTTCAATAACTTCTTTCATCATCTTTAATGATTTAGTAAATGCATTGTGTGTTCTCATAACATTTTCTATACTATATAAAATTTCAGTATCTAAATTCTCATTGTAATTTAATCTAAATTGAACTGCATCATCAGCATCATAAATAAACAACTGTCCAAAACATGGATCAACTCCATTCTCTGGATAGAGAGCCGTATTCATCTGATAATAAATTTGACCTTGAATTTTAAAACAGTAAGGACCTGGTCTTCTATTTTTAAAATCAATAATGTTTGCATTAAATGAGGCGAAAGCAAATGAACTGTTATAGCATCTAACACATTGCATAAAGTGAGAAGATTTAGGATGCGATCCATCTAACAATACTCTTAATTCGTGAGGATACTCTTTTGATTGTAGTTTTACCCCACCATGGCCACAACAATCGTTATAAGAATTTTTCATTCCCTGTATCTGTTAATCACTAAAATGTTTAGCATCACAATACTGACATACATAATTCATTCTTCCGAGATAATTTTCAAAATTTTGAAAACATAACTCGTTTTTTCTTTTTTTCTTTTCACGATATCTTTCTTGCCTTGCACATTGCGTCTTTAATTTCAAATTTCCTAAATCATTATAAGCACTTAAAACTTCAAGACATGAAGACGACTCGCAACTATTGTTATCTACATTTTCAATTAATAAATCTTGCTCTACTTTTCTTTTTTCACAATTTAATTTTATTCTTTTCTTTTGTATTTGACATTCAGAGTCTGCAGTATCGTTAGAAAATGGAATATCTGAAGAACTCAAAACACCCTGTAACTCGGAACTATTGTTACCTACATTTTCAATGAATAATTCTTGCTCTACTTTTCTTTTTTTATCAGAAAGTTTTAACTTTTTATTTACCTTTAATTCTCCTAAATCATTATTGACAGATGATATTTTAACACAGTTCGAAACTAAGTTATATTGCAAATTGCAATTAGGACTATCTGCTTTTTTAATATTTGAACTATCATTATTTTCAAATATTAATTTTTCTTTCATTTTTCTCTTATTACGATATTTTTTTTGCCTTGCACATTGCGTCTTTAATTTTAAATCTCCTAAATCATTATTAACACTCGACAGTTCGACACATGTAGACGACTCGTAACTATTGCTATCTACATTTTCAATTAATAAATCTTGCTCTACTTTTCTCTTTTCGCGATTTAATTTTATTCCTTTCTTTTGTATTTGATATTCAGAGTCTGCAATATCGTTAGCAAATTGAATATCTGAAGAACTCAAAACACCTTGTAACTTACAACTATTGTTATCTGTATTGTCAATGAATAATTTTTGCTCTACTTTACTCTTTTTATCAGAAGGTTCTAACTTTTTCTTTAACTTCAATTCTTCTAAATAATTACTGACAGATGAAATTTTGACAGAGTTCGAAACTATATTACATTGGAAATCTCTTTTTTTAATACATGAACTATTATTAATTTCAAATAATAATTTTTCTTTAATTTTCTTTTCACGATATCTTTTTTGCCTTGCGTATTGCGTCTTTAATTTCAATTCACCTAAATCATTATTAACACATGAAGACGACTTGCAACTATTTTTATTTACATTTTCAATTAATAGTTTTTGTTCTTCTTTCCTATTTTTGCAATTTAATGTTATTTTTTCATGTTGTATATGACATTCAGAGTCTTTAGAAACTGTAATCCTATTATTTTTTGCAAGTGAAGAATTTTCTTCTTCTTTCATTTCTTTTTTATTTTTTACAACTGAACTGTATAATTTTGAATTGACATTTTGTTGTGTCAACTCTGAATTTTTATCTAAGAAACCTTTATAACAATCGTTTACCGTATTATTATGAAATTTATTAGATTGATCAGTAAGACATCCCCAATCATTCTGAACAATATAAGGCCTATTAACAGTTGTTTTCTTTGCTTGAAATGGGATTAAACAACGCTTTTCAAACATTAAATTTAAATTTCTTCGCATTACACTCATTCTACTTTCATCAATACTGCTCGCTAAATTTTCATCAACAAGAACATATTCAAGAGCATTTGGCAATTCATTTAAAAATATGGATGAAGCAAATGCTATTGCAAATACACCACAATCATTACTGCCGAACAGTTGTTGTTGAACAGCTGCAATAACTACTTGCGGTTTAAAAGGATACAATTTACTTAAATAAAGCAATTGGTCCTCATTTAAACAACCTTCGTTTAAACTATCATAAATATATAGAACCTGTCCATCATAATAAGTACAAATCCAATGACCTCTTTTACTATCGCCACTAAAAAGTATTTGAATATGTTTCTTTCCTACATGAATTGATTTAATTAATTCAGGCGTTTGCAGCAACAAAGTACTTTGCATACTAAAAGCTAGTCTTGACTCTCTTTCCAATATATTTTGAAATTCATACATATGAATATCATCCAACATTTCATCTTTAGAAACTTTAATCTTACTTTTAACATGAGAAAACATATTTCCTTATGGTATTTATAATTTATCACATGTATTAATCTAATTTAATCCAACAATAAAGAAAAATCCAATGCAATTATCAAATTCCACAATTTAATTCAATTATCAACACAAAAATTAACAATTACTTTTCAAATTTTGTCTTTAGAAACTTTAATAGTATTTTCAAAACAAAAAGATATATTTTCTTACATTCATTTTACAATTAATGGCAATATTAATATTTATCTAACAATCCAATTCAATATATCAATCTAATAATCCAATCTAATTACAATATTTATTCGACAATCCAATTTAATCTAGTTCAATGAACCAATAAAATACACCAATTAAACAACACAGTACAATTATCAAATTCAACAATTAAATGCAATTATCAACACAAAACTTTACAATTAATTTACAAATCTTATCTTCAGAAACTTCAACGTTAATTTGAATACAAAAAATAATCTTCCCTTTCATATTTTTTACAATTAATCGCAATCTCAATATTTATCCAACAATCAAATTAAATAATCCAATCTAGTCAAAATATTTAAGAGTCAATCCAATCTAATCCAATTCAATAAACCATTCAAATATCAATTTTTCCAATTTTTTTTCATTATCAAATCAAAAAATTATCAATTACTTGACACTATAATCAAAAGCACAAATTCGAATTTTAACAAAATCTTAACCAATCAATTACAATATTTATCCAATAATTTAATCTAGTAATTCAATAATAATTCAACAATTTAAGAACCAACTTCCAAATAGCTACAAACAATTACAATAAACAATTTCCAAGAACAAGTTTCCAAAAACCAATAACATTCCCAAGTAACATCCCCTAGGATACCTGAAACAGATTTAAAAAATTTATATATATTTTTTAATTTTTAAAAAAAATTTTTTATTTAATTATAGACGGGACATATCTGTGTATAAATTAAAATGTTTTAGAGTTACATAAGTACAATCACAGAAATGGACTATTAGCCACAAAACTAATTTCCTTTTAAATCATGTCCTTTAACCGTTAACAGAAATAGTTTTTTTGCGGTGAACATCATAATTAATTAACACATTAACGGAAGTCAAAAACTTTAATGTAATTAAAAATTTTATAATATAGTATTAATATATATCAAATTAAAATTTTCCTCCGTTTTTATATAAAAAAATATATTAGCTATTTTTAAAAGATAAAATATTTATAAATAAATTATTAATTACACAAATTAATTAAATTATAAATTAATGATGCTAATAGTTAAATAAATTGAAAAAAATTAAATAGAAAGGAATTTTTTACAAAAACATCAATATTGAATACAGTCCCTATTAAAAATTTACACGTGTGGATTTAGCCACATGTATTACACATGTAATTTGTACTATGATATTTTTTCAAAAATTCCAAAGTATAACATACACGTGTAATAATTATAGAAATGTTTGAAAAAATATCAAAATTTAAAATACACGTGTAATTACACGTGTAACAATTCTCGAATTTTTTTTAAAAAATATCAAAGTACAAATTACACGTGTAACAATTGTCGAAATTTTTGAAAAAATCCCAAAGTATAAAATACACGTGTAATTACACGTGTAATAATTCTAGAAATGCTTGAAAAAATATAAAAGTTTAAAATAAACACGTGTAACAATTCTCGAAATTAAAAAAAAATATCAAAGTACAAATAACACGTGTAATAATTGTCGAAATTTTTGAAAAAATTCCAAAGTATAAAGTTAAGTATAAAGTATAAGTTAAACTGGGTAAAAATTTGAAAAAAAACAAATTCCGCTCTATGCATACATTATACATTATAACCTTCGAAATTCTTGTAAAATTTAATTAATTTCTTAATTTCAACCGAAATGCCCATTATACAGAAAATAAAACTACAATTTTTAAGCTTCATTTTGATATAAGTTTCAAGAAAACAGGAGAAATAATTATTTAAAAAAAAATTGCCTTACAATGTCAATTGTTTAAAAGGTGATTCGTTTTGAAATGGAAATGTCCCCTACGTTATATAATATAATATAATAAACAAATAAAAACTCACCTTTTATTTAATTTTTTTTTCAATTTATAATTCCTCCACTCACAGAATCACTTTCACTTATTTCACTTACAGAAAATATTAATTTTTTTCACCAACGCTGTGTTGTTTGATTGTGTGATGATGAAAAAATCAAAATGACTGACTGAAAAATCACAATTATTATGTTCCACGTTGCGCGCGCATCTTGTCATGGTATTTTAACCAATCGCGACCGTCATCATGAAATTATCAACCAATAGCGACCGTCATCATGAAATTATCAACCAATAGCGACCGTCATCATGAAATTTCGACCAATCGCGACGATCAACACGAAATTTTCAACCAACCACGACCTTCATCACTGTATTTCAACCAATCGCGACCGTCATCATGAAATTTTCAACCAATCACGACCGTCACCATCTAAACCCAGCAAGCAAAATTAGCTGTTTTTCTATTAAGGATTATAAATAACATATTTAAATGATGCATATATAAATATAAATATGTATACATATATATTAACAAGCTCAGCTCATTAATAACACTTACCAATAGCTTGCACTTTTAAATACGTTTACCATTTTTATTTGCTTATTACATTTAAAATAAAAAATTTATTTTTTGACTTTGACAAAAATTTTGACTATTAAATTTAAAAAAATAAAATATATTAATATAAATAGTTAACTTTGTCACAGCTTTAATCACAGTATTTAACCTATGTATGTTTCAATGTTCTAATTAAACATACCAATATATAATAATAATAATTTATTTTGCAAATGTGAGAAAAATATTTAAATACAAATTTTTGTACTTATTTCTCTTTAAGTATCGCATAATTTAGCGCTGCAAGAAATATTGCACCATTTGCATAAAAATGCCTTTTGCATCTTCGACATGCTGTATTTGCATGGAAATTTTATAACATTTTGTCTTTCAACAAAATGTGAAACTACTAATTCAAAGGAGGTTTTATATGTGCAGTACTGTTAAATCATTAATCGGGAAAACAATAACAATAATAAACAACCAACAATATTTTTAATTTAAAACTCGAAAACTTTCAATAGAAACGCATAATGTAAACAGTAAAGTACATAGACAAAGCAGTTAAGCAACGAAATGTAGGCCTACACGCGAGCAGCGCCACGCTGCGGTAGAACATTTCTCTCCTAGCATTACGGTCTGAAAGATTTGATAGCAAATGTATAGGAGTCGGACCGGATGGATATGAACGAATCATCTATATAATACGTACCTAATTACAAGTCGTTATTGATGTGTACATGTGCGGAACAATTCACATGATTTTTTAGGTGTAGTACTTAGTTAACATGAAGATAATTCGACTCGTACTTCATGATCAAGACTTAAAAAAGTTTCCACTAAACAGTGAACATCAGGAGAATAAACCTTGAGGCAATGTGCAGGTGAGAACCCCCACCTCCTTCCACTTGATCGCACCAAAGCATTGCATTTCGATGTCTCCAGTGCCTTCTGAATTCGAGTACTTTTACTTATATGGCAATGGTGTTTTCTTCACTTCATGCTTATTAGCTACCTGATTAACGTTAGGCATCTCTCCATTCTCTATTGTTCCTTCACATTTCGATATAAGCTCATTCAAGGCATCCAGCATTATCAAGCACTCTTTTTTCGCATAGAAACAATTTAAAAATAAATTTAAAAAAGTAAAGTTCAATTTTTTTTATTCTAAATCATATCGATTGAGTAATGATTAAGATTCGAGGTTTGGTCATTTTTTAAATGAACAGGTATAATTAAAAATATTGTTGATTAATGCCTAGTTAATTATTCAAGATGATAAATTAAAGTAATACGAGATCGTATTTCTCGATTCTCACTGAACAACTTTATCGGAAATGAAGGAGGTATGTTGATTGTAAATGTATATATGTGTATGTGTAGTACATGTAGAGCGTTACATCGCGGATCTGAGTCGTGGTTTGAAAAAACAGCTGGTTCCCCGTAATACGGCAGGTGACTCCAACTGTTACCATTCTCTCTTACACGGTACATGTCTCTTTGGTTCTGTCATGTCGGGCAGCGAAGGCGGGCTAATCGCCATCGCACCCTTAATGACGTAAATTCCCTTTTTACGCACCATAGCCGCCATAGTTGGACGACGTCGCGAACGAAATTCGCTTAATTGGTGACACTACCTTTATTTATCGTGCTTCCAGTTATCCGCCTGTAACAAATGCTACTAAGTATGTATCTGAAACCTTTTTTGTTTTTTCACACTTTTTTCTTTACTTTCGTAGTAACTTATCATTTAAATATTGTCTTTTGGCTCTAATACATGAAAATTAATTGTTTACTCAACGGTGGTTTAGTTATTTGTAGTTTCAGAAACGGTAGTTACATATAATCTCAAATTGAGAAGAAAATCATGCTCAAAAGTCGCTTTTATATTCTAGTTCCAAAATATAAATATTCTTTTTCAAAAAAGACGATTTTTTGTATTAAGAATACTGATATAAAACCTCTTGATTATTGGAAAAGTTAAGATAGTTTTACAAAATTAGTAACTAAATCTCTTTTTGTAACATTTAAATTTTAACTCTGTCATTATTATATATACTAGTCACTAACATTGCGTGCTACGCACGCCCCTTTCTTTCTGCTATTCAAAATGGAAATGTTTTTACACCGAAAAGTTTATAATATTACTCTAAAGATACACACATAGTTATTAAAAACATTTTATCTTTAAAGGATTAAATTTTGTTTTAAATTTTGTATACCTATTCCCTTTTTGAATAATATGTTCTGGTAATATAATATCATCATCTGCATCATTTAATGATTTTTGGTGTAGCAAATGACCTTTAAAATAAGCGTAAGCGCTTGCACGCGGATAGTGCCAGGGAAGTTAAATAGAGAGAGTTAAAATTTCACACCCAAATGTTAACTCCCTAAGGAAAAAATAACTCGCGCGGGTGTTAAATGAAGGGAGTTAGAAATTAACTCTCTTTTGGAGTTGATTTTTAACTCGAAAAATTTCACTCCCGAGTCCGTTAACTCCCTAAATTTATTACAGTGTAAAACCATAATATATGTCATCGAAATGATCGTTCAACTCAATGTTTTATATTTTAATTAAGACGGCCCCCTAGTAAAAATGTGTATTAACACGTGTATTACATATGTATTTATATGTTTAAATTCACACATGTAATTATACTTGATTATTGTTATTAGGGCCGAGTGATGAATTCAAATATTAATTATAAAAATCGTCTTATTCATTCTTTCATTCTGTCCACACCTGAAGTTAATTTTTGTATATTCTTCTGTTTTTTTTCTTAAAAAATTTTTTTTGACGGATTGAAAATATACAGGTATTTTTTTCATGATTCATAATAAAGTAATATTAGAAATTAGAAAATTTTTTAAAAATGATGAATAACAAATTAAAAATTTACTCATTTTGTTTATTATATACTTTTTTATAACAAATTTCGTTTGACTGATCTAAATTATACAAATTTTTCTCTTGTTTATTTATAAAAAATATAAAATTTGTTAAAAAATTATGATTGAGAAATAGTAAATAAATACCCATTTTATGCATATTTTTTATTTCTCAATAACAATATTGTTCACAAGCTTATTCTTTTATTTTGGGAAAAAAACATTACATATTCCCGTTTCTTAGTATTTTTGTAGAAAATATTCAATTTTTATAAGGGAATAATCATTTACATTATTTTAATTTTTTAATTACAATTGTTTTAATAAAATTCAAAGTTTATTTTTGAAAATAAACGAAACAAATGTTTATAAATTCTATTTGTCAATTACAAATTTTCATTAAAAATTAAATTTTTAGAAACTAAAGAAAAAAATTTTACTAAAATATTTTCCGATACATTTTTACGAATTTCTTTAATTATAAAATTATTCAAAAACATCAATAATTTCTTTTTTAAATAAATATTTAATTATTATTATTTTTCCACAGGAATTAAGACATTAAAAAATTCCAGATTCAAACCATTTTGAAATTAAACAAGTTATAAAAGCATTTTGCTATAAAATTTGAAGATATTGATTGCTTCGAGTCGAAGACTCGGAGTGATCGATTTCTTTATGTTTATAATAATTAAAAATTAATGAAAATAATTGCATTATTGCGAAGAAATTTATAAAAAATTGTAAATAATTAAATTCCTATAGAATTCTTAATATTTTTGACAATACTCAAATGTTTGTGTACGATTTTATTAAATTTTGTTTTAAATTTTAACAAGAATTTTTTTTTAATTTTAAACATAATTGAATTTTATTACTTTTGAAAATAATTAAATTTCTGGAATAAATTATTTGCAATTTCTCCAAAATTGAATTATTTTAGTAATTGAGGCCTCTAGACCAGAATACCCCCTTAATGAAATATGTGAATAAAAAAAGCCAAGAAATAAATTTACATTATATATTTTTGACACTCTCATATTCTCGTTGAAACATTAGAAGTTGGTACTTTAATAAATAAAAATATTAAAAATTCATATTTTTTTTAGTTTGTTTAGTATAACAAACTAAACTTAATTAAAATGACTCGAGAATTTCAGTATAAACATAATTTTTATATACATATTACTTCTATTATCTCCCAAATATATTTTTATGGAATCAAATGAACGTACCCTTGATAATGCAACATACATCTGACCGTGATTAAAGACATCTCTTCTTAAATCAATAAATATTCTGTTAAATGTTTGTCCTTGAGATTTGTTAATAGTCATTGCGAAAGCCAATTTTATAGGAAATTGTCTTCTTTTAAAAGTAAACGGATATAAATTTTCACAATATAAAGTTACTCTATGTAAAAAGACAATATTTCCACTCTTATCTCCCGTTAATATTTGACATTTAATAACATTATGTGATAAGTCTAAAACAAGCAACCTTGTTCCATTACACAATCCCTCATTAATACTAAGATTTCTAATAAGCATTACAACAGAATTAATTCTTAAATGCAATTCATGAGGTGGCAAAGAAGGTGGAGAGAGAGTGTTTAAATATTCTGGTAAGAATACATCAGTAAATTTTCCATTATCACAATTTTCAGTAGAATCAATACTTTTATATATTTTTTCACCTTTACTGTCTAAGAGACGCACCACTCTCTTATTGATATCATCAACGTCAACGTTTCTAGGTGCTAAAATAGCACACTCCGACATCTCCTCAAATTTATTTTGTTGTATAAACTGACTATACATTTCTTCAGCAATATCTACAGTCCCTTCTTGAATAATATGTTCTGGTAATATAACATTATCATCTGCATCATTTAATTCACCATTGCCAACTTTAAGTAAAAAATCTACAAATTCCGTTTCTTGTGGTAAAGCTCTCATATTATCTGTTAATGAATATTTTTTGAAATATTTCCATAGTTTACTATTTTTTATTGATAAATTTACTATTTCTGATCTAGTGCCCCGTTCTTTAATTGGTAAAGTTTGTCGAAAATCTCCTCCTAGAATAACAATTTTACCACCAAAAGGTTCGTTGGAATTCATTATATCTTTTAATAGATAATCCATAATTTCTAAAGCATATTTTAGAGCCATTGGTGCTTCATCCCAAATAAAAACATCCATATTTTTTAAATAGAGGCCTTCTTTAGATTGAACTTTAATGTTTGAAGATGAATCACTGTATAATGGAACGGGTAAGCCTAAAACTTTATGAACAGTTTTTCCATTAGGAAGCAGAGTCGCAGCTATACCTGTAAATGCCATGTTGCAAACATTTATTCCGTTACTTCTTAACAAATGCCATAGCGTAATGTATAAAAATGTTTTTCCAGATCCTCCACAACCATCAACATATAAGCACTTAGAACCATCAAAAGAAGAATCCTTTAGGGCATCAAGTACATAATCAACTACAAGTTTTTGTTTTACATTTAATTTAGCATAATTCTGTTCTCCTATGTTAATATGTTCTGCAATACTTATATCATTAACTTGTTGAGTATGAATTTCATCTTGTATATCTAATAATCCCTGGAAGTCAGTTAAATTATATCCTTCGTTAAATAACATTGTTTTAATATTTCTATAAGCCCTTTGTTCAGCTTCAATGTCGTTAATTTTTGAATAATCTTCTGACATTTTACCCTTAAATTGTTCCCATAGTTTATCCGGATGTACAGGATGACAATGAATTAAAATTCTTGTGAATAATTGGCGAAGTGAATGAGGCATCATCCATAATGCAGCTTCTTCCATTGTCCTAATCCACTCACTATCATCTTCTACAAGTCCTAATGCCAAACAAGCAGTTGTAAAAGATTCATGAACAACTCCATTAACTGTTCTCAAATTTTCAAAAGAAGTTGCTCCTTTCACGGTAAGCAACAATAATCTAAGGTGAAATAACTCCAATTGGTGTGGATTAACAGAATACATTCTGCCCAATACTTTTTCTTTACGAATTCTTTGTTTCCATTCAAGATATTTTGTTATCCATGTATAATGCTCTGGTATTTCTGAATAATAATACTTTCGAGCATTACTATCTCGTTGATTGAGTTTAAAATAATCCAGAAGTTTTGTATTTTTATTTAAATCGAAAGAAATGCCGTTACTATCTTTTTCTTCTCGAATAATAACATTCTGTTCATTTGGTAAATGTATGGGTAAGCGATTAACGCTATGACTTTTTTTCCCTAAAGGTTTACTTAGAATTCTCCAAACTGCCTCAACTGGACCAACATATCTATTTTCTTCATAATGATGTATTTCATTATGATTAACAGTTACCTCACCATTCGCATTTGTGATAACAATAAATGCAGCATCATGCCCTTTGAGAATATATTTATATAAATATTTAACAGACTTGATACTTGAAATTATTTCTACATTAATATGGCAATTAAATATTTCTGAAAGTTTAGGGCAATACGGAACAACATTAGAATTATCAACGATAAATCCATTTGGTCGTTCATACGCTTTCTTATTATTTCTTCGACGACAAATGAATGTGTGGCAATCCTCGCTTTTGAAATTCAATAACATAAACATAAGATTTGACCTCTCCAAATAATTTATTATCAACAATAAGTTTAAGTAGATATTTTACTTTTAATGCGAAAACCCTAGTTACTATATCAGGTCTATCAGCAGCAGTTTGATAGGGGAATAAATTTTCCTGTATCTCTTTCCAATTTGGGTTACACGTCATTGTAATAAATAAATCTGGTCTACCATGACGCGCAACAATAGCCATCGAATCCTGATATTGTTGCACCATATTGCGAGGTGATCCTATAAAAGTAGAAGGCAATATAAGTGTTTTTCCAACGTGTACATCATTTTCCAACTCATGATTGTGTAAATAATCCATCAGTCCTTTATATGTTTCACTTCTCAATTGAGCTTGATTATTTGCACAAAATCTTAATCTATCTTTTTCTACTTTTACATAATTGTCAACCACCCATTGTTGAAACAATCTACCTCCATATAAAAATTGATTAAATTCTTTATCTCTTACAGCAATTTTGTATTTAATGTAGGCAGACCTAGAAATAGTATGATTTCTACTTCTGTAATCACTATCACTACGAATCATATTAATATTATAACACTTATTTCCAAGTGGATAAAATATGGGATAAATCCATGGTTCAACATTTGGATCTAAATTACTAACTAATTTCAATTCCTTTGTAGATTTATTATAAACCGTTACATAAGATTCTGGTATTTCTCCTTCAGAGTTTGTATTAAAAATTGCAGCAACTTCATTGAAACTTTGAAAATTGTATCTATTTTTATCAAAGCCTTTTTTCAACGTGAACAATAATTGTAACTCAGGAATTTCTTCATTTTTTTGTCTTGCTAATTCAGCTTCTATTTGAATTACCTCTGACATCATCATGTAAGATTTTGTGTATGCATTAGAATTTCTCATAATATTTTCTATAGATGTTAAAACATCTTCATCCAAATTTTCGTTACTTTTTAATCTGTATCTGCTTGATTCGTCAGGGTCATAAATAAATAATTGACCAAAACATGGATCCTCACCTTTATCCGGATATAAAGCACTGTTAATTTGATAGTAAATTTGACCTTGAATTTTATAACAAAATGGTCCTCTTCTTCTGCCATTAAAATTAATTACATTAGCATTTAAAGATGCAAAAGAAAAAGAATTATTATACAGTCTTATATTCTTTTTAAAGTGACCTGATTTTTGATGAAACCCTTCTAACAAAAGCCTTAATTCATCTGGATATTGTATTGAAGTTAACACAACACCTCCATGACTACAGCAGTCATTAAAACTAACTTTTTTACCAGCAACTTTTTCATCTTTAAAATGTTTAGCTTGACAATGTGTGCAGTAATTATTCATTGGACCTAGATAATTTTCAACATTTAACTCATTTTTCATTTGATGCTTTAATCGAGTATTCACTAATACTTACTATTCCCGTGGAAAAAGCCCAAGTTCGCCCGAATAGAAGTCGGTTTCTGGTCAGGGGCTAGATGGACTAATTTTTCACGTAAAAGGAATATCAGATCTGGTAGGAGACAAGTCGGGTTCAGTTTTTTGAAAGCCTTACTAGGAAATACTTGAATTCTGGACAGTTTAATTTCAACTTAAAAAATTTAAAGTTATTATCTTGACATAAAAGTAATATTTCTTAATCCAGAATTTTTTTTTTTATATTAATAAAGTTTTTACCTGCCACTGAATCTACATCTTTAGTTGAAAACTGGAATTTTTTTATTTTGACAGTTATAAAAAAGATGAATAATTTCACATTATTATTTTAACCTTTTAATTTTCAGGAAACCAAAGACATAAAAACAAAAAATTTTCCAAACATTTCCTGTGCATTGAATAGCTTACTTTTTCTTTTAAAAATAAAATTGAAATTTGAGCAAGTCTTCTTTGAAGAGGTTGCTTTTTTAAAACCTAGTGCGAGCAGTTATTGTTCTAGAATGTCAATTTGACATTTCAATTTGTTTTTGCATATTAAACACAAGTTTAATTACGAATTAGTTAAAAAAAATAATTTTCAAAAAACCATTATAATATTAGTCAGGCCCTAGTAGAGTGCTCTTAGATTTCGCCCAAATAGCCACCGAATAAAATGGTGTATCAATTCTGGCTGGGATCCAGCCAGAAGCCCGATAAGTGCCCAGGTTACGTCTATGATCCCTTCCCATAACACGACTAGCGCCCAACTTTAAGTCGGGCTCCCCGGCCATGGCACGGCTAGAGCCCAGATTCAATTTCTACACGGGTTGGTTATATCTTAGCCTATTTAACTCAAAATTTATTGAACTTCAAAATGATCCTAATTTGATATCTTTTACATTAATTTTTACAGAAATATTTAAATTCAAAGATAGTCAATTACTCAATTAGTCCTGATTTACTAAAACTTTCAGACCCGAGTATATACAATAGGTTAAATTTGAACTGCAGTAAAATGATACTGATAGTACAATATGTAAACTCTTCCACCAAATAATTCAATAAAATGTTTATTATTCTATATATTACATATTTACATTTTAATAGAGAGGATTCGCCCTCCGCGCGCCAACCCCCTATTTTTAATTAAAAATTAAGTTTTAAATTAAAAATTAAGTAATAATATTAATAATATTAATTATTATCAAAGAGTATTGATAATTTAGTTGAGTTTGAGTTTTTAGTCAAATTCATTAAAATTAGTGTTTATTGAAATTAATTGTTTCAGTGAATTTGTTTCCAGGATACATACGGAGTAGTAACCAATTTCGTATCTCAAAAGCTAAATAAAAATAAATTATTCATGTCTTATGTAAAGATTATATAAAATCCATAAAAATTCTAAAAAATGATACAAAATTACATTAATGTCTCATACGACAAAATTTTATTAATTGCATGTTGACTAAAATGTTATAGCCGATTCTTATAGGATTTTGTCCGTAGAATCCGAATTTGACCTTGAAAATATTGGATTGGCTCTAGTTTTCAATCAACTTACGTTTCAATACGCCAAATACGCATTTTTTGCATTTTTTGAATGGATGTAAAACCGTAAACCGAAACAGTAAATTTTTCCGCGTAGGACCAAATTAAAGCTTAAATACTGCTCTTTAATATCCAAAAACAAAAATTTAATTTATATACAAATTTAACCTTTAATGTCCAATTAGACATACGTTGTTCCATAAACGTAATAAAAATAACATTACTTTTGACCAGGTAAGTCAATTTAAGTAAAAATTAGTCTCTCTGAAGCTTTTTGTGGCCGTTGTTTATAAATCTGCTATGAAATATAAAAATTAAAAATGGCGGACCAATTTTAAAAAATAGTTTACACCTTTATGATAAAAATGTAAAATTAAAAAAAAAATTCGCCATATTGAATCCGCCATTTTAAATATTAAAATCTGAATACAGATTTGTAAGCAGCGACCACAAATACCCCCAGAGAGACTAATTTTTACTTAAATTGCCTTACCTGGTCAAAAGTAATGTTATTTTCAATCCGTTTATGAAACAGCGTATGTACATTGGACATTAAAGGTTAAATTTGTATATAAATTGAATTTTTTGTTTTTGGATATTAAAGAGCAGTATTTAAGCTTCAATTTGGCCCTATGCGGAAACATTTACTGTTTCGGTGTATGGTTTTACATCCATTCAAAAAATATCAAAAATGCGTATTTTGCGTATTAAAACGTAAATTGCTTGAAAACTAGAGCCAATCCAATATTTTCAAGGTCACATTCGTATTCTACGGAAAAAATCCTATAAGAATCGGCTTCCATTGGTTGAGCCACAAAATTTTGTTGGCCTGTGTAATCGATACTAACATAAAATTATACCTTTACTCAAAATTTTTTTTCCATATTGATGGATCTCTTACTTATATATTTTTAGTTTTCATCCTTTTCATCATATTCTTAAAATCAGCCAAAAATTATTTTTTTCTATTCTGTATCGAAAAAAACAGATACGTATTTTTTTATTTTTGTTTAATTGTCCAAATTTTTGAGTTATGAATTTTCGAAATTTTGTACTTTTAATTGTAGACCTATATTCAGTAGCTTATAAGTCCGAAAATATTGAGTTTAGGAAAAAGTTGTCAAAGAGTGAAAGTTTTAGTTTTCTTTCAACTTTTAAAAAATGTAAAAAAAATTAATTTTTTTAACTTTGGACCGGATTTTTTTTATTTTTTTTAAATTTATTTATATCTTATAATAGAAAGAAGATTTTCCAAAAAGTCCCGAAATGGGCCTGATGTGTTAAATGTGTTTTAAAACATTTTCAAAAATCACTTGCAAGCATCACAGTGGGATTTTGTTACAAATAACTTTTTAAAACTGTCTACACCCCATAATTTTTAATCTATTTGAGTGTTCTTTGTTAAAAAGTTAATTGTAAAAAAATCCCACTGTGATGCTTGCAAGTGATTTTTGAAAATGTTTTAAAACTCATTTAACACATCAGGCCCATTTTGGGACTATTGGAAAATCTTCTCTATACTATAAGGTATAAATAAACTTAAAAAAAATCCGGCCCAAAGTTAAAAAAAATTAATTTGTTTATAAAAAAAAATTTTTTTTTAAATAAAAAATTTTTAAAAAAAATTTTTTGTTATTATAATTGAACCGAAATAATTTAATTGTTTCATTATTTAAGAGGCCTTGTACGGTTAAAGATGTTTATTTGTCATAAATATTATAATTGTTTGCTACATGTTTCAGCTATACTATTTCTCCATAATTCGAATTTGAATTGATGAATTTACCTGTAATTTTTAATAGCTGCACTAAATACGGTAGTAAATCAATGAAGAATAAAAAAAATTTTTTTGCATTTCTTATAATTTATTTATAATTATTGTCAACACATGTACCCTGAATATAAAACACACTACGAGTATTGTTCATTGTATAATTTAAAAACCGGACAAGTGCGAGTAGAACTCGTACTAAAACCGAGGGTTCCGTACCCACGTTTAAAACTTTTACTTTTTTGATAAAAAAATATAAAGATCAACTCCAATATTTTTCGCTATATTTTTTCTGTAATCTACAGGTGAAAATAAATAAATAACCAATTTTCATCTCTTCAGATAAAAAACTGTGGGCGCTAGGGAAAAAAACACGCGTTTCTGACGAAATTTTTAAAAACTTTGAGTTTTTCGCTAAAAAAAATATGAAGATAAAATCCAATCATGTTCGGTCTATTTTTCCTGAAATCTACACATAAAAATTCATAAAATAAGCAAAACTATAGTCCAATAGGCCAAGAATTGTGAAAACAGAGGGGGGGATACACACTTTTTTTTTCTAAAACGAAAATTTTTTTTAGTTTTTCGCAAAAAAAAATATGAAGATGAACTCCAATAATTTTTTCTGTATGTTTGTTGAAATCTACACGAAAAAATAAATAAAAATATATAACGCCAGTTCACTAGACTAAGAATTGAGGGAACTAGCATAGGTATAATTACACAGCCACAAAAAAAAAAAAAAAAGTTCTGATCTGGGGGTCTCACTATGTAGACTTTATGTTTTTTGGGTCGCTGAATCCGAATCCGAGGTCCATTTAACCCCATCAGATCAGGATTTTGACATAACCTCAAAAAACCAATATGGCGGACACATTTTTGAAAAGTTCATCGGATTCGCTTGAAATTCGTTACTCGGGGGTTTTTGGGGTCGCTGATTACGAATTTGAAGTCTGATTTCAAAAATTCAAAATGGCGGATCCAATATGGCGGACAAGTTTTTGAAAAATTCATCGGATTCGCCTGAAATTTGTTACTCTAGGGTTTTTGGGGTCGCTGATTACGAAAATGACGTCGGTTTTTCAAAATTCAAAATTTTTTTTTTTTCAAAATTTTTTCAAATTCAAAATTTTGAAAAACCGACATCAATTTCGTAATCAGCGACCCCAAAAACCCCAGAGTAACGAATTTCAAGCGAATCCGATGAATTTTTCAAAAACTTGTCCGCCATATTGGATCCGCCATTTTGAATTTTTGAAATCAGACTTCAAATTCGTAATCAGCGACCCCAAAAACCCCCGAGTAACGAATTTCAAGCGAATCCGATGAACTTTTCAAAAATGTGTCCGCCATATTGGTTTTTTGAGGTTATGTCAAAATCCTGATCTGATGGGGTTAAATGGACCTCGGATTCGGATTCAGCGACCCAAAAAACATAAAGTCTACATAGTGAGACCCCCAGATCAGAACTTTTTTTTTTGTGTGGCTGTGTTATTATCAAAAATTGAAAAAAAATTAGGTTTTCGCTCAAAACGGAATGAAGATCAATTCTAATCATTTCCACTATATTTTTCCTGTAATCTACACGTAAAAATACAAAAGTGTACCAATTTTCAGCTCTTTAGGTGAAAAACTGTAAGTGCTAGGGTGAAATACACGCTTTTTTGACGAAATTTTTAAAAACTTTGAGTTTTTCGCTGAAAATAATATGAAGATCAAATCCAATCATGTTCGCTATATTTTTCCTGGAATCTACACACGAAAATACATAAAATAAGCAAAACTGCAGTCCAATAGGCCAAGAATTGTGAAAACCAAGGGGGGGGTACACACTTTTTTTTTAAATCGAAATTTTTTTTTGGTTTTTTGCAAAAAAAAAATATGAAGATGAATTCCAATAATTTTTTCTGAATGTTTGTTGAAATCCACACGAAAAAATAAATAAAAATGTATAACGCCAGTCCACTAGATTAAGAATTGAGAGAACCAGCAAGGGTTAAAGAATTTTCGAGCTTGCAAAAAGAGATTTTAGGTTTTCGATGAAAACACCATGAAAATGAATTCTAATCACTTCCGCTATATTTTTCCTGTAATCTATGCGTAAAAACGAATAAGTATGCCAATTTTCAGCTCTCCAGGTAAAAAAATGTAGGCGTCAGGGGGGGGTACATGGATTTTTTTCGAAATTTTCAAAATTTTTGACTTTTTCGATAAAAACAGAATGAAGATAGAAGCAGGTGGATATTCAATATCTCGTTGGAATATCGGTGGACGTAAGAGATTATATTGTCAATATTCACGCTGCTTGCAGAAACCACTTAAACGATTTTGGCTCGCAGTAAGTTAGTGTGATAACACTAAAAATTGTATTGTGTTCCTTTTATATTTGATTTACAAGATTATTAAAAAATATTTGGAGTATTAATGTCCATAAAAATGTATGTATGAATGTGCGTATGTGTACGAGTATTTTGTGTGGAAGAATGTATCAATTTTTATAATTATTTGAAATTTAATTGTTTATACAAAAGAAGAAAATTGTTTTAAATCACAACAAATTTATTAAAATCTTAAATATTACACACTTGCTAAGTAAAACAAAAGAGGAAGTTTTAATAAATAATATTATTGATTTCGAGATATTTTATTTTGTGAAATAATATTTAACTGTTGAAACTCTGTTGAATCGCAACAATATTTTAGAGTAAATTAAAAAAGAATGAGATATTACAAAAAATTTTGTAAATATTATACAACAAAATGTAAAATAAAACATTAAAACTTTGCTAAAATCATGATTTATTGAAAATTAACAACCTTTCTTTAAATTTTATATTACTCAGAAAATAAATAACACTTTTTCTTTTCAAATATACATTTTTCAATAATACATTATGATAATTATAAAACTATCATTTAAACACATATAAATAACTTTGAATCATCATTTCAATAGGAGCTTTTTGAAGCGTTTTGAATATGATATTTTTGAAAAACTTTAAATTAATATTTTAAGGTTAAATAAATAACAATTTAATATATAATACACTTTTCCAGATATTTTAAGAGAAACGAGAGAAACAGTTTTAAAACTAATTTGAAAAACTTATAAATATTAATTAAAGTTAATTCTTTGCCGTTATGTTGCTCCGGTTGAAGTTTTAATCGTTTTAAGGATTTTAATTAACTTATTTTTGGTTTTTTGACAAAAAAGTTCTTATTAATAATTTTATTTATTAAATACCTCGCGTACATAAAATAGCCCCAGTTTACGGCAGTATAATTCAATGCATAGGGTGGTCAGCTCCGTGGTAGTCAATTTTCGAAAATTTGTTATAATTTTTTTATAATTATAGCTGTAGTAAAACCGTTCAAATTACAACTATATTATGCCCTAATGATGAAGAAAAGTGATGTTTAACATTGAAAACACAAAAAAAAATTTTTTTAAACTGATCTTGAAATTGCAGTTACGTGAAAATCACCCAAATGAGAAAATAAAGATTTTCGAAATGAAAAATTCCAGTACTTTACAATGAGCTAATGAGAAATTTGGAAGGAAAAGAATTAATTTTTAAAAATTTTGATGAGAAATGATTTTTAGTTCATGAAATAATTTTTATTTTTCAAAAATGTTCTCGAACAATTTTTTTAAGTTAATAACATTTATTTTGTACAAATTGATTTATAAATTTTGCAGATGAAGGTTTTAGTATTAGTATTCAGATTCAATATGAGAAATTACAGTACTTTCTAATAAAGCAATGAGAAATTTTGATGATAAAGGATTTAAATTTTGATGAGGTATTTTTATTCTTCTAAGTAACCACTTTCTAGAATCTTTATATAGATTTTATAATCTTTATATAACCTATGACTAATTCCTTTGGCTTGCTCGTGAGGAAGCTTTGTAGTCGTTTAATTTACAAAATTTTTAAAAATCCTTTTTACAAACTTTCTTCTATATAGGACTATGTTATATAAGACCCTGAACAATTGTCCGGATGTATGTATGCGTGTGTGTGTGGATCCCGATTTTTGTGAACACGATAACTCGAAGAGGTTTTAACGAATTTGGCTAAAATTTACCAGGCATATTTATCATAAAAATATCTCGAAATGGATTAATAGACTTTAAAAAATTCTCAGAAAAAATTTTTGTTTTACTTTTTTCTAAAAAAAAATTTTTTTAATTGGTTATTGAAGTTAATATATAATAAAATCTTATTTTTTGCATCAAGACTAATCGATTAGTATATAAAAAGGATAAATTGTGTAAGAATTTACAGAGTTAATCACAATTAAAGCTGAAAAATTCACATTTTTATCAAAAAATGAGTTCTTTCCGCAAAATTATGTTGCCGTATAAAAAAATCTTACTCATTTATTTCTAAAATCTTATTCTTTGCACCAAGACGGATCGATTAGTATATATAAAGTATATATTGTATTCAAATTTATAGAATTAAAACCAATTATAGGCAAAAAATTTAAACTTTTAATAAAAATTTAAACTTTTAATAAAAATTAATTTTTTCTTAAAAATCATGTTGCTGAATAATGCAGTGGTACATACACTGTACCACAAATGCATTAAAGTCTTCATAACTTTGAAACTAATTCATATTACTAAAAATTTCAAATTCTTAGCTCTAGTAAAACTCTTCCAGCAGATAATTAAAAAAACAAAAGTAAAAAAATAATAAATAAATAAAATAATAATAAATAAAAAAAGTGTCAAGATACATTTTCTCCTATGACGGACGAAATAATTAAAAACAAGTTGTAAATCCAGATGTTTATTACATGAACATTTTGCTTCCTCTTTACGATCAGCAAAAAAAATTTGCTTTCTCGTGGAGAAAGCATTAACGATAAATATATTTCATTTTTAAAAAAAAATTTAACATTTATAAAATAAAGTGCATTTGTCTTAATAGAAAGAATAAAATTTTCTTATACAGTAATATGAATATAAATAAACAAAAAAATTTTTAGTAAAAAAGTGATTTTTTTAAATTTGATTGTAATTAATTCTATAATTTTCAATAGAATATATACTTTATATACATCAATCGATTCGTCTTGATGCAAAGAATAAGATTTTTGATGGCTTCCGTTTCCGGTACCGTTTCGGTGTACACGCGTTTGGAAAGAGTTGAGATTTTTTTTGAGAAATTTAAAGGTTTTAAAAAAGGGTGGGTAGTGTAGAGTGGTGAGTGTGTAGTGTAATTTGCGGTAGTGTGAAGGAAAGGTATGTTTGTATAGAGTAGTGAATGTGTGAGTGATAAAAAAGGTAAAAAAGAGAAGTGTGTATTGTGAGGTTAGGTTGCTTGAAGTGAGAGAGAGGAGAGAGAGACAGTGGAAAAATTTTGAGCATGGGAGTGATAAGGTAGATTTCTGGAATGGCTGAGTTTGACTCAAGTAGTGTTAGCGAGAATGAGGAAAAGGCGCGAATATTTGAAAGGGGGATAGAAAAGAATGGAAAAAAGATGACGTGTGAGGATTGCATGGATTTGTTGGAATTAGTATGGATGTTGAAGGATGCGATGGATGAAGGAGCTAAAAGAGTGAAGGGAAATTTTATGGATATGTATGAGGATGGGGAATCAAGGGACAAAGAGATAGTGGAAATTGAAGAGAGGTTGGAGAAACTGCAGGAAATGTGGAATGAATGGGATAGTAAGTGGAAAAAGGAAAGGAAAGCATGTGGAGAAGAATGAATGGATTGGAAAAATTTATAAAGGAAGGGAATGAGGGGACTGAGAAAGTTGAGGGAAGTGAATATGAGAGGTTAAAGTGGAAAATGGGAGATTTGTCAAGGCGAGTGGATGTAGTAGAAAATGAAAAAAGGAAAAAGAATGTAGTGATCAGAGGTATGAATGTAGGTGTGTTGGAGGGTAAAAGAGCAGTGGAAAAAGTGTTGTCATGGGTGGGGGTTAATGTCTCAGTGAAAATGGTACAAGCGTTAGGAAAGGGTGAATATGGGGTACCAAAGTTATGGTTGGTGGAGTTGGGTAGTGAGGAAGAGAAAATAGATGTGATGAGGGTGAAAGGAAGACTGAAAGGAAGTGTAATAAGAATAGATGAGGATAGATGTTGGAGAGAGAGAAGAATGTTATGGTTATTGAGAGATAGAGCGTGGATGGAGAGAGTGAATGGAAAACAGGTAAGAATGGGTAAAGATTGTATTTGGGTGAATGGGGTAAAGTATGTTGTGAGGGAGGATACGGGTGGAGTGATGGAAGCGTGTAAAGTGTGATAGACAGGGTTAGGCTGAGCATGAAGTGAGAAGATTTTGCTTAGATGGATAGATGGATGGGTAAAAGTGGATGACTGGAGGGTGTAAGAGAGGTGAGAAAGGAGTAGAAGGTTTTTGAAAAAGGGTGGGCGAATTGGGTTGAAGCCAGCATGGGCATAGAAGGAACTGGAAACGGAAGCCCGGCACTGGCGATAGGTTAAGAGCGTAAGGTTGAGAGCGTGGAGAGAGTTGAGTTTAGGTTAAGTTGTATTTAGAGAATGTTTAGTTGTAAGGATTTTTGTAAATATAGGTTAAGATTATTATGTATGTATTTGGGAGTCTCGAACCCTACCTATTGTAGGGAGAGTAAATAAACTAAAATAAGATTTTTGATTTATTTTTCAATAAATAATAACATTTTATTGTACAGCAACATGATTTTTAAGAAAAAATAAATTTTTATTATTAGTGCAAATTTTTTGTCTATAATTGGTTTTAGTTATATAAATTTAAATATACAATATATATACTTTATATATACTAATCAATCCGTCTTGGTGCAAAGAATAAGATTTTAGAAATAAATGAGTAAGATTTTCTTATACGGCAACATACTTTTGCGGAAAGAACTCATTTTTTGATAAAAATGCAAATTTTTCAGCTTTAATTGTGATTAACTCTGTAAATTCTCATACAATTTATACTTTTTATATACCAATCGATTCGTCTTGATGCAAAGAATAAGACTTTATTATATATTAACTTTAATAACCAACTTAAAAAAAATTTTTTGAAAAAAAGAAAAAAGTCAAAAAAAAAATTTTTCTGAAAATTTTTTAAAGTCTATCAATCTATTTCGAGATATTTTTATGATAAATATACCTGGTATATTTATACCTGGCGAATCCAATATGGCGAACGAAAAAATAAAAAATTAATAAGATTTATATGAAACTCGTCACTCTG
The DNA here is from genome assembly GCF_015476425.1 of Leptopilina heterotoma. Classification (NCBI taxonomy): domain Eukaryota; kingdom Metazoa; phylum Arthropoda; class Insecta; order Hymenoptera; family Figitidae; genus Leptopilina; species Leptopilina heterotoma. Next base: position 214,056 of record NW_025110919.1, read on the forward strand.
GCGTTTTTGGGGTCGCTGATTACGAATATGAAGTCAAAATTGCAAAATAGCCGATCCAATATGGAGGACAAGAAAATAAAAAATAATGGGATTGACTTGAAGCTTGTTACTCGAGGGTTTTTGGGGCGCTGATTGTGATTATGAAGTAAAAATTGCAAAATTGAAAATGTCGGATCAAATATGGAGGACAAAAAATAAAAAATAATGGGATTGACTTGAAACTTGTTACTCGAGTGTTTTTAGGGTCGCTGATTACGATTATGAAGTAAAAATTGCAAAATTGAAAATGGCGGATCCAATATGGCGGACGAAAAAATAAAAAATTAATAAGATTTATATGAAACTTGTCACTCGGGGGTTTTTGGGGTCACTGATTACGAATATGAAGTCTAAACTGCAAAATTCAAAATGTCGGATCTAATATGGCGGACAAAAAAAATTAAATAAGTTGTTCACTTCATGACCATTTAGCTTCCTCAATATATAAAAATTGCGGTTTTGCAAACTTTTGAAAAACTATGTACAAAAGGGTTCGTCCAGAAGATTTGTTGAAAATAAAATTATTTCATTTCATTTCATTTCATTTATTATAAACGGGTCATGCCCTTTCATACATAAGTATTCATAAAACTAAAAGTTACATAATCTTGTAACATACAAGTAACTTATCTAATTTATATCAACTAAGTCGACCCTACTACAATGGTTTTAGTATATTTTTACGTAATAATGCGGTGAATCTAGTAAAATTACTATCAAAAAAGTCGATGTAATTAGGAAGTTCATTAGCCTCTCTACTAAGTCTATTAAACATCGAATGATATCCATAATTAGTTTTGTGAAAAGATTAAAAAAATACTTCCTCTATGAGGAAGTAATAACGTAAAATTTCTGGTTCCTTGAATAGGAACTGACAATTTAATCAATGACAATAATAAAGTGCAATCAATTTTACCATTTAAAATCTTGTATAAAAAGGTCATATCATTAAATAGAAATCTGAATGTTATCAAAGGTATCTGCAAAAGAATATTATATAAATCATTTATAAGTTGTTATATAAATATTTGGTGAAATTTACACTTTCATTTGCTAATTGCTTCTTTTTTATGATAGAATAATCATTTCAAAATATTAATATTAATATTAAATAAATTATGAAAAAATAGAAAATTTGAATTTTTTGTGAAAAAGAAAAATAATTATTTATTTTTTTAAATTTTGATAAAATATATACTTTCTATACATCAATCGATTCGTTTTTTTCTCAGAAATGTAATCTTGAGAATAATTAATGAAAATATTAACAAGTACAAAAATTATTTTAAAAAATGCAAAAAATTTTTTTTTCTGAATTTTAAAAAAATTGTGGGTCAGAATTCGTGAAATTTTCACAGAAAATAAAAAGTATTTTTTTTAAATCGAAATGTTAAAAAAACATTTCTATTTGACCTTAAGAATGTGTCCACCAAAAAACAGGAAAAAAAATTATTTTTTATAAAAGTTATTGCAAAATTAATTTTTTAGCAACTTTTTAAACAAAATTTTATTTCTCCTAAATGAATGAACCGATTTAAATGAACCAAGCGGGAATATAAAGGGGATAAAATATACTTTCGTTTAGAATTAGAAAATTTTTAAAAAGTTTATTTTTTAATAATTATTTAATAAATTTTTTATAAACAATTAATTTTTTTTAATGTTCTGCGCCTTTTAAAAATTTGAAAAAAATATTAACATACACTTAAAACTATAAGAAATCAAAATCCGTTGAGAAAATTTTGGAGCGACAATTATTTTAAAAGTTATAAACAAATTATATTGGCGCGGTGTTGTGCATCAACGCTGAACTTCGTTTTTGATCATTTTTATCAATTTTTATGGTTATATAATTAAATAAAAATGTTAATTTGACAGTGTTTTGTTCATTTCGTAGTTAAAAATAATGTTTTAATTCTGAAAATCATCAAAATCGCATCTCCGTTTAATATAATTTGTTTATAACTTTTAAAATAATTGTCGCTCCAAAATTTTCTCAACGGATTTTGATTTCTTATAGTTTTAAGTGTATGTTAATATTTTTTTTTAATTTTTAAAAGGCACAGAACATTAAAAAAAATTAATTGTTTATAAAAAATTTATTAAATAATTATTAAAAAATAAACTTTTTAGAAATTTTCTAATTCTAAACGAAAGTATATTTTATCCCCTTAATATTCCAGCTTGGTTCATTTAAATCGGTTCATTCATTTAGGAGAAATAAAATTTTGTTTAAAAAGTTGCTAAAAAATTAATTTTGCAATAAATTTTATAAAAAATAATTTTTTTTCCTGTTTTTTGGTGGACACATTTTTAAGGCCAAATAGAAATGTTTTTTCAACATTTCGATTTAAAAAAACTACTTTTTATTTTCTGTGAAAATTTCACGAATTCTGACCCTTGTATAAAAAAAATTTTGTAGATATTTTTGAAAATCCTTGTGTCAGATTTTAGGTAGAAATGACTGCAATAAACCTGCAAAATTTCAGGACAATCCATCAAAATTTGTCTGAGATATTTTGTACACAATTTTTGTGACATACACACACATACACACTTACACACATACATCTGGATATTTGCTTATAATTGAATATACATATGTTATAGATAAAAATAAGTCCATATAACCTTCTTTTGAAAAATTAAAAATCGTCACCAATGCAAAGCTTCCTCATGAGGAAGCAAAATTAATAAGATTTATATGAAACTTGTTACTCGGGAGTTTTTGGGGTCGCTGATTTCGAATATGAAGTCAAAATTCAAAATGGCGGATCCAATATGGAGGACAAAAAAATAAAAAATAATAATATTGACTTGAAAAAACTCCCAAGTGACAAGTTTCATATAAATCTTATTAATTTTTAATTATTTCGTCCGCCTTATTGGATCCGCCATTTTTAAGTTTGACTTCATATTCGTAATCATCGACCCCAAAAACCCCCGAGTGACAAGTTTCATATAAATCTTATTAATTTTTTACTTTTTCGTCCGCCATATTGGATCCGACATTTTGAATTTTGCAATTTTGACTTCAGATTCGTAATCAGCGACCCCAAAAACCCTTATACACCAATTGTGGTTGAAATCGAATCGGTGGAAATAATTCGGGCTTTAAAGGGTTAAATAATTTTTTTTGCAAAACAGCAAAATACGTGTCGTCTAAAATTGTGTGAAAAATAATATATTTCCACAAAAAATGATAATTTGACTTACATACATATAGCCTGTCTGAATTAAAATTGAATCAACCAACATATTCTATTCTAAATGCAGATATTTGAAAACCAACGATAAAAGTAAGTGTTTTTCGAACTTATGTATTACTAAGGAGGACGGTGAAACCATACATAACCCTAAAACTAAAATATTATAGAAATTGTTTTTACAACAATAAAAATATAATGAACATTAATTTTATCACACCTTGAAAGATTTAGTTATAAAATATAAAGAAAACATTTATTTTGAGTTAAAATATTTGTTACCGGTCATCGTGTGAAGGGATGGGACCGGGCAAAGAAATTACCCTTAAGTTTTAAAGAGTAAAAATATTTGTGAAACCGAAAGAGAGAGTCAACCATATATTGTTCTCTCTTACTCTAACGTTAGATAAATGGCTCGTAGAATAGTGAATTATCCTACGAAAGGACTGTTATGACGATAGGTGAGAGAGAAAAGCAACTAAGTATCGTTCTCTCTCACTCTCATTGCATCGAGAGTTACAGGGCGTGAAAGGGCCTTACTGTAGAGAGTCCGTTATACAGGCGGTAGGTACGTAGGTGCAAGAGAGACACACGGGAAGGAATCGTTTCTCTCTCACTCTCATCAGACTGAGAGACGCTAGGCGAGAGTTGGTCCTTGCAGAGGGACCTTTACTCGAGCGGTGGGGTCGTAGGTGCGAGAGAGAAAGTATCGTTTCTCTCTCACTCTCATTAGGTCGAGAGAGTTTGGTAGAGGGAGCGCGTAGGCTGGTAGTGATCGGGTCTTAAGGTGGCCAGTCGATGTGAGGATAGACCTTTACTGAAAGTGAGGTTAGATCCAGCAGGCGTCAAGTGAGGTGGAATTTAAACACACGAACTTAAACAAACTTGAAGGTTAGGATAGTTTGTTTACATTTTTGTGTTTAGAGTTTTGTAATACAAATAATTTATTAATAAGTGAATGATGTATTTTATTTATTAATGTGTTGTAGGTCTAAATGATGGCAGGTGGTTAAAAGGTTAATGGTTTACTTTCGGAGGGAGGTTAGAATTATGCAAAGCTTGAAAGTTAAAATTTAATTATTTTCTAGTAATAACAAAATTCAGATTAGTCCAAAATTAAATGCGTACTGCAGTGAAAAAAATAGTTATATTTCACTTCCTTGTTCGAAGATATAACTTGTAGTACCGCAACTTGTTGCCAGGTGACGCCACTATTTTAGAGATAGATCAAAAGAAAAGTCCCTTCTCTATGTCTATCTCATGGTACATGATATACCTGTCCCGCCGCGTTCTTCATTCGTTTCTTGGCGCTGGTTGACGCTACTACACTCGATTCTTGTTATAACGAATCTCGTTACAACGTTCTCTCGTTATAACGAACATTAAAACTCTCGATACAACGACAAAAAAAACACGAACGAATTTAAGAATTCAATTTAACCAAAATTTTGGTTAACTCAAAAAAAACGACAAATTTAATCGACTCTTAACTTTATTTAACCTAAAGAATCTAGTGATCCGATTATTATTAAAAATACTTACTTTTTCTTTAAACTGATTCTATAATTTAAAAACTTTTAATATAAATAAACATACATTACGAAAAATTTTGCACGTATTTGACGTTTGAATAGAACGTGAAGTAGGATCTTCTCCTTCTGTCGTTATATCGAGATTTTGAAGTCCCGAGATCGTCGTTATAACGAGAATCGAGTGTACAAAAATTTCTGTGATTAAAAAACATGACTACCGTAGAAGAACAAAAGGCCCTTTACCAAGAGGAAATAGACAATTTGGAAGGTCGAATGAATATCGTCTTTGCTGAGATGGAGAAGCTGGACAAGGGTGAACCAGTCACTGCCCCTGAAGGTAAGAAATAAATTCCTTTATCTGTTACAGATCTTCTCACACGAGGCATCAACCCCCTCCCCCTTTTCTACAACATAACCCCTTCAGACAGAGTTTCAAACATTAAGTTGAATCCACGTGTCAAAGTTCACATCGATTCTTGATTATTAAGTCAAGAACAAGGTGTTTTAATATTTTTACACTGATTCTAGGTACCTTAAACCTAGAACATAGTGAAATAAAAACCTTCTTACTAAGTGAGTCCTATCATTACAGGAACTAATTCAGAGAAACCTACCATGGACCCAAATGAGGAAGGCGAGTGAACCAACAGGGAGGAGGAGACGCTCAGATTCCTAGGAGAAGACCCGGCCAGCAAATCCTCAGACATGTTGAATCTAAATGAGGAAGTTACCAGCAGACTAAAGGCCTGGCTTGCGAAAGGACTCGTTGAAAAAGAAGTGAAACAAAAATTACTCTCAGCAATACCAAAAAAAGGTTCCATCAATCTTGAAGCTCCAATTCTGAACGAGGAGGTGCAGGTGGACATCTTACCAAAATCTCTTACTAGAGATAATTACTTCAAAGATTATCAGAACCTGACAGGAGCCGTTTTATCAAACGTAGCCTCAATCTTCGACGGCATTCTCCATGATAAGGAAGAACCCTTAGACAGGGAAGTTATTCTGGACAAACTTTCCGCATCAATGAAATTGCTCTGCCATTTGTTTTTCTTGCTAACCACAGCAAGAAAGGCTTTCCTTATTGGCAAATACGAGGAAAGGGTTCAGAAGACCCTCAGAGTTATTGAGCCAACGACACACCTTTTCGGTGATAACCTCAAAGGTGTCATAGACGCATCAAAGGCCATGGAAAAGGTTTCCAAAGACCTCAAACCTAGAACCACTCCTCAACTTCCCAGGAAGACGTCTTTAAACTGGAAAGGCCACTCGACCCAGAGGGAGGTGGGTCGAGGAGACCAACTACCTCCCGACCAGCACAATTCACCAACAGGCCTCGTCCATATCCTGCGAAAGGACACTACCAACAATCGCAGCCACAGCAGAATCGTCGGTAGATGGTAGACCGGTAAGTTCGGCAGCAAGGCTTAATAACTTTTATTTAAATTGGACCAAAATTACTGATGACCCATTTGTTCTGAATGTAATAAGAGGTTACAAAATTGAATTAGACCAGAAAGTTACTCAAGCCAGTCCCCCCGGGAGATTGAACCAAATAAGAACTTAGATTCAGAATTAGAAAAATTGCTATTAAAAAGTGTAATTGAAAAATGCAAAGGTGCAGAGGGACAATTTTTATCTTCCTATTTTCTAACCACAAAAGCAGATGGGTCTTTTAGGTTTATTCTTAACCTTAAAAAGTTCAATAACTTTGTTAAAACAGAACATTTTAAAATAGAGGACCTAAGAACGGCCATTAACTTACTTAATAAAGGAGACTTCTTGTGCAGACTTGATTTGACAGACGCTTACCTAACAGTCACAATGGACGAAAATAATAAAAAATATCTTAGGTTTAGTTATAGAAAGGAGCTCTATCAATTTAACGCCCTCCCATTCGGATTGTCCTCGGCTCCGTTCATTTTTACAAAAATAGGTAAACCAATTGTCAATTGGTTAAGGAGTAAGGGCATTAGAGTTGTCGTGTATCTGGATGATTTCCTAATATTTGGTTCAATATTTTCAGAATGCTTAGACTCGACCCATCAGGCAATTAAGTTACTACAATTTCTTGGTTTCTTAATAAATTGGGAGAAAAGCGAACTCCAACCCACCAGATCCTGCAAATTCCTCGGCATAATTATCGACTCTCAGGAAATGACTTTACAACTCCCTCCGGAAAAACGAAATAAAATTAGCGATTTGACAGCTAGATTCTTATCTAAAAGGAGTGTAAGTTTTAAGGTATTAGAAAAATGCATAGGAGTCTTAGTCGCAGCTTGTCCGGCGATAGCCTACGGTTGGCTCTATTATAAAGAACTAGAAATTCTAAAGCAGAACGAATTACTCACACACTATTTTCATCCAAATAAACAAATTACACTCTCGGAAGGAGCCATCAGGGACTTAACTTGGTGGCAGTCACAAATCGCCTCAGCTGAAAACAAAATTAGGTCTATTTCATTTGATTTATAAATTTTTTCAGATGCTTCCAGCACAGGCTGGGGTGCTACTTATAGAGAACTTAGAACTCAGGGTTTTTGGGCTAAAGTAGAAAGAACCAAATACATAAACTTCTTAGAACTTAAAGCCGCCTATCTAGCCCTGAAATGTTTCGCATCTTCAACAATTAACAAGCAAATTCTGCTTAGAATCGACAATGTGACGGCCTTAGCCTATAGTAACAAAATGGGGGAACAAAATATAAAGATTTAAATGAAATCACAAAACAAATATGGGAATGGTGTGAGACAGGAATATTTGGATTTTCGCGGAATATGTCGCTTCAATGGAAAATTTGGCAGACGAGGGCTCTAGAATTTGTAATATCGATACCGAATGGGAACTGGCGGACTACGCTTTCAAAAAATTGTTAACAAATTCGGAAAACCCACAATTGATCTTTTTGCTTCGCGTATTAACACCAAATGCCCAAAATATTGCTCCTGGGAACGAGACCCAGATACTTTCGCAATAAACGCAATGCCAATCGACTGGAGAAACGACCTATGGTTCGCGTTCCCTCCTTTTTCACTAATTTCAAAAATATTGAAAAAAATAAGAGATGAATTGTGTCCGGAGGCCCTCAAGAAAAAGGAATTGGACGAAGGCACAATTTACGTAATGCTCAATTCAATTACATCAAGTACAGCCAAACAGTACAACACTAGCCTAAAATATTGGTGGCAGTTTTGCAACGTACAGGGCTTAAATCCATTTCAAGTGGATGAAAATTCAATTTTATCCTGCTTGGCGAAAAAATTTGAGGAAGGTGCATCGTACAGCACTCTAAATACTCTAAGATCGGCCATTTCGTTGATCATCGTAGAGGACATTTCCAAAAGCACTCTGTTACATCGTTTCTTTAAAGGAATATTTCACTTGAGACCATCAATTCCTAGGTACAATTCTACCTGGAAGGTAGATGTCGTTTTGAAAGCTTTAGAAGACTGGGGACCCTCAGAGCAATTAAATCTCGAAAAACTAATATTGAAACTTACAATGCTTTTGGCGATCGGCTCGGCCTTTAGGATACAAAACTTGGCCTTAATAAATTTTAGTCTAATTAAAATAAACGACAAGGGTATAGAAATTAGAGTTAAAGAGAGAATTAAGACTTCAAGACCAGGTGTAAAACAGCCGTACGCTTTTTTCCCACCTTTTGAGAATCAGAACCTTTGTATCGCAAATACAATCACTCTTTACATATCGAGGACAAGAAATTACAGAGCCAACAAAGTTAATCTTCTTTTATCTTTTAAACCACCCCATCAGAAGGTTGGTTCCCAGACCATCAGCAGGTGGCTCAAATCTGTTTTAAACGAAGCGGGAATCGAGGAGGAATTTAGAGCACAAAGTACCAGACACGCCTCCACGTCAAAGGCTCTACTCAAAGGTCTAAATATTCAACAAATCAAAGAGACCGCTGGTTGGTCCAAAAATTCTTCCGTGTTCGCTCGATTTTACAATCGACCGATTAAAATGATTAATAGGAATGAATTCGCCAAAGCTGTGCTCTCATAGTCTTAAGATAATGATAATCTAATTTCGTTATTCCTATCTATTTTTATATTAACAATATTAAAAATGTCTAAAGCATTATTAAAAAGACTTTAATATGTGATTACTAGTCTCTGAGTTTACTTGTGTTCATAATCTAAGTTCTCAGTGTTGAAAAATAAAAAATGTTCCTTTTGTTCTTTACATAAAAAGCAATTTTTTAAAAAATTCAGCTCTAAACATCTACAAGTTATATCTTCGAACAAGGAAGTGAAATATAATTAATGATTAGACGAACTTACTGTGAAGTTCGATCATAATTATATGAACGACTTGTTCGAAGATATATTTCCCTCCCAATCCCATACCCGATAATAGCTTTTTAAATTTGCCTCTAAACTAAATGAAGAACGCGGCGGGACAGGAGGAGCATGTACCATGAGATAGACATAGAGAAGGGACTTTTCTTTTGATCTATCTCTAAAATAGTGGCGTCACCTTGCAACAAGTTGCGGTACTACAAGTTATATCTTCGAACAAGTCGTTCATATAATTATGATCGAACTTCACAGTAAGTTCGTTTAATCATTAATTACACAATTATCATACTACTGTCGCCTTGAGATTCTGCTTCTCGCACAGTGCACGGAAACAGGAAACAATTCCCGCCTGACTCTGTCAAAGTAGTGATGGGACATCGACATCGATGTTTTTCCTTCGAGGTCGTTGTTTAAAACCTCGATGTTTTGATTTCGATGTAACTAGGTTTTTTTTCGATGTTGGAAATCAATGTAAATTAAGTGGAGAAAAGAGGTTTTTTCAAAATATTTTGTTTATTTTTTGCCTCTAACAATTTGTGTTTTTTTATCTTTGAAACAATTGCTCTTATCGATTTGTAAATCTTTAAATTTTGTTTTTGCAGTTGGTTAAATTTACCCCTCTTTATCACTTTTGCCTCATTTTTCCCTAAATTTTTAATAAAACTAGTCAATATCATAGGTTTTAACTTGCCCCAAAATGTTAACTAATAATTATATCCTAAAGTGCTAAACAACTATAAACTGCTATATCTGTCTTAACCCTAGAAGGAGTATGTAAATTTACTTACCCTCTAAGGAGAAACTGGGGTGTCCAGACACCCCACGCTTTAAACTTGTTTTATAAGGTTTCTATTTGACGTAAAAAAATAATGTATAGTGAATTTGATTGGTTTCTTAGTAAGGAATACAATAATATTATCCATATCCTTTCTTAAAAACGAGGTGCGTAAGATCGACTAACTTCAAGTGTAGAACTTTTTCTTGATTGGCTATTTTTTCAAAATCCTTTATTCCTTTATTTTGATTGGATAAAATTCAAAATCCTTTATTTTGATTGGATATAATCGAGACGACATTACTTACTGATGTCAAAGCAGCTAACTTCAAGTGTAGAAATTTCTTCTCATTGGCTGATTTTTGGCTGATTTTATAATGAGTGTTCCTCATTGGCTGAATTTTATAATGATGGTGACCTAACACTTTTAAATTTTCATTTTTCTCTTTTTTAAAATTAAAATTAAAATAAATTAATTAAAATTTATTTATTAACTAAAAGTTAACCAAAAGTAGTTTAAGATAAAAATAATTTTTATTTATGATTTGGTTTGTAATAAATGAAAAGTTTTTTAATAATAAAATATATTTAATTTTATGATTCATTTTAGACGCTTCAAAATTGTTGCGCGCGCATCTTTTTTTCTAAACAATTGTTTGTTCGCTACGTAACCTCACCTCAGTGTGAAACGCATAGTTTTTTTTGGTTGGTATGAAAAATTACAAAATATTACAAGTGTCAGCAACTGTCAGCCATTTGCAAAGTGTGACAAGTGTATCGTTTCGATAAGAAGTATTGGCTGTTATTTGCTGAGTGATTTTTTTCTGAAAGTGTTGATTGTGAATTTTGTGGTTTTGTTTTTTTGTACATTTGAAAAAAGTTAAAGTACATTGCATACGTTACTTACGTAAGTATTAAAATTAAAATACATGTAAATACAAATTAAATTTTTTGTTAATATTATTTGTATATATATTTATTAGGAAGAGTTTGTAAATATAATGTGTGAATTATTTGATTTATTAATTTAAAGGATTTAATTAATTTTATTAATTAAAGTTAAAGGTTAAAGTTAAATACATTAATTTAATTAAAGTTAAAGTTTTAAAGTTAAAGTTTAAAGGATACATTAAATTAATTAAAATTAAAGTTTAAAGGAATAAAGGACATTTGCCTGTTATTTTGATTTCTAAATGTAGAATATTGATTTTTTAAATTCTGATGTTTGTACATAATTATATTATAGTGGTAATAATTATTATTTAATATTGATTAATATTTGTTTTTTTAAATCTTAATTATTGATTTTTTAACATTTTGTTTTTTAACATTTTGGTAGTTAGTTATTATTTTGGAAAAAACTTTATGAATATTAAAGATGTACTAAAAATAATATGTGATTACGAGATACCAGATACTTGATAAACAGAGATTTAGTCAAGAGGTACTAGATTAACAGATACAAAACAGAAAAATTTACCAAAAATATACTTATATTTAATAATATTAATAATATTAATAGATGAAGATACATTCTTTACATTCTTAATAATCTTTAATAAGAAAGGATAAAATAAAAATTCCAGTTACTGTTAAATGTGACAATAGTAACATTATTTACATGTGTTCTGAATTAATTAATTTTATGAAAAACTATTTTTTAGAAGCGATATCTTTTCAATAAATTGAAAGAAATCATGTCGAACAAAGAAGGAACTGTTAATTTAAGTGTTACAGATTTTAATATTATACTTACTGAAGGAGGAATGTTAAATGATACTCATATTGATGAATTCGAAAAATTATTGAGAAGGGAATCAAATTCTGCTTTTAGCATGCAAAGCACTTTGTATTTTTATACGCTTGAATTTATTAGTCCGATTGAAAAAGGTAAAAAGCATATTCAAATACTTTTTAGTGGACCTATCAAGAAAGGTCATTGGATTTGCACTTATTATGATGGAATAAGACTCGATCGATATTTTTTAATATTATGCCCCACTCTGTCAATTACTATTATTATAACATGAGAAATCATTTAATGTTAATGTTCAAAAACAATCGTTTAAGTAAATTTCCGTCAGTAAGGTCGACTAATATTAGAACTATGACTGTTGAATGTAATTGGGAGTGTCTTCTTAGGAATCGAGCTAGAGAAAAAAGTTTCCAAAATGAAGAAAATAAAATTGTTAACAATAATTTATCATCGTTGAATTCAACCAGCAATGTTTGTAAAAAAAATTTTGTTGATAGTTGTTTAGAAGATTTGCCTTTTATTCCAGCAAATGATGTTAATATTATTTCTATTGATTCAAGCAATGGAATGAAAGATACAAGATTAATAATAACTGAGAAGCAAGGAAAAAAAAGAGCTATGGTTCATTTTCCTGAAGAAGAGGAAAAATATAAAATCATAAAACGTCAAAAAAAAGCTGCTTATCAAAAAAAATATCGACAAAAAAAGCGAGAAAATAATAAAATTGTTCGCTCTGAATCATTGGATTCTAATGAATTCATTAGTGCAGAGCAAACTTTAAATACGAGGCCCCAAAGCACATCTACAGCTTTATCATCAGCAGAAGAAAATATTTCTACTTCTAAAGTTAAAACGTCAATTCGTGACAGAAGTGTTGCTTACAAGCGCACCTCTCGACAAAATAAACATACTTCTGTTCAAAAACAAAATCAGTCTGATATTATTTCAAAGTCACATATAGAGATGGGTTATTGTAATGAAATGAACATTACACGTGATCATTCTTATGTAAAACTTTGTGAACATAAAGTTAACAGTAAATTATTTATAAAATCAAAAACTAATGATGATTGTAATGATTCAAGAAATGTTACAAAATATACTAATTTAAGAAATGAAAATCAAGTAAAAAAAAGATTAATAATACGTTCTTTAAAGGAAGAAGAACAACATCAAGTCATGAAACGTCAAAAGAAAGCTGCTTATCAAAGAAAGTTTCGACAAAAAAAACAAGAGAATAATAGAATTCTTAACCCTCAATCACTTCAAACAAAGGACAGTATTATTACAGTGTCAAAATCAAATATAAATTCAGAAAAATCCTCTACAACTGTTACTACATCTTTGGCAAAAGATAATGTAACTGTTACAGCAAATTTAGCAAATACTAATATTTCCGGTCGTCAAAAAAATGTAGCTTATCAAAAAACTCATAGCCAAAAAAAACGGGATTTTGCACAGAATCAAAATTTCTCTGACAGTATTTCAGTCTCGCATATAGAAGAACATTTTGCTGGTGCGATGAACATTTCATGTGAGCATTGTAATGCTAAACATTTCCAAGCAGAAAGAGTATCTAATAAAAAAAATTCATTTCATGATTGTTGTAAACATGGCGAAGTCATTCTTGAAGATCTACCTGCTCCTCCACTCATATTACAAAATTTATTTGATGGCACCCACGAATTATCTGGGCATTTTCTTTATAATATACGACCTTACAATAATTCATTTGGTTTTGCTTCTTTCAACGCTAACTTAGTTAATTTTAACAATAGACGACCAGGACCATATTGTTTCAAAATACATGGTCAGGTTTATTATCAAATGATACATCTTTGTATGCAGAAAGGAACGATACTTCTTCATTTGGACAGTTATTTATTGTTGATCAAAACGAAGCTTCCGAAATTTGTTGTAAGAATAATGTTCAATTAAACCGAGATATTGTTGATGGAATTGAAACAGCCCTTCGGGATTGTAACCTATTTGCACAGTCCTACCGTATGATGTATGAAAAAATTAAAAAAACAATGACTGAAAATAATGCAGAAATTTAGCCTAAGATGCAATTATTATTTTCATTAAAGCCTGGGATGGATAGTAGACGTTATAATTTACAAAGTGTCAATGAAGTTGCAGCAATTTTTACTACAACTGCTGATGGTGATATTCCAGAATCATATGTTACCGTATATAATAAGAATACAAAAAGTTTAGAATATATAAGTTCTATGAATCCCAATGTTGAGCCATGGATATATCCTTTATTTTATCCACATGGAACAAGAAGTTGGGACAAAAATCTGACCTGCGCTAATACAAATAAACGTGTATCAAGAGCTGCATACATCAGGCATAGAATGGCTTTTAGGGACAACAATGTATTTTTAAAGGGTGGTAGATTATTTCAGCAATGGATTGTCGACAGTTATGTGAAAATTAAAAAGGTAGGACAAATTTCTGTCGAAATAATCAAAAGAAACTTCGTGCAGATACTTACGAAGGTCTAATTGATCATTTACAAAGAAGAGCTGATGATTCGAACAATGAAGTTGGGAAAATTGTAATACTTCCATCATCTTTCACAGGTTCTCCGAGAAATATGTTACAGCATTACCAAGATGCAATGGCTATTGTGAGAAAATTTGGTAAACCTGATCTTTTTATTACGATGACGTGTAATCCAAACTGGCGTGAAATTAAGGAAAATTTATTACCTAACCAAACTGCCTTTGACAGACCAGATATTGTATCGCGTGTTTTTACCATAAAAAAAGATAAACTTATTAATACTATTGTAAAGGAACAATTATTTGGCGAAGTGATTGCTTATGTGTATGTCATTGAATATCAAAAACGTGGATTGCCGCATATGCATTTATTAGTGACTTTGAAACAAAATTATAAAATAACAATACCCGAGATTGTAGACAAATATATTTCGGCAGAAATTCCAAGTCAATCAGAAAATGTTATACTTCATGACATCGTTATGAAAAATATGATTCATGGCCCATGTGGAAATTGGTGTAAAGATAATAATAGTAAATGTTTGAAAGGTTTCCCAAAACAATTCTGTTCTGAGACAATAATGGATGAAAACGGATACCCAACGTATCGCTGCCTTAATACAGGACAATACTATCGCCTAAATGAAGGAACTACAGATAATCAATACGTTATTCCATACAATCCTACATTACTTCAGTTATTTAATTGTCATATTAATGTAGAAGTAGTTTCAAGTATTAAATCCGTAAAATATTTGTATAAATATATTTTTAAGGGACATGATGCTGCTGCTGTAGTAATTACCGATAGTAGTAATAATACAAGTTCTTTAGAATATGATGAAATAAAAAACTTTATTGAAACTCGATATGTTAGTCCTGTTGAAGCATGTGATAGAATATTTGGTAGACCATTACAGAGTAAAAGTCATTCTATTCTCCGATTACCTGTTCATTTAATTAATCGGCATACTGTAACCATTAGTGAAGAAGCAAATGATGATGCTATAAATGAAGCTTTACAGAAACGGACTATGTTATTAGAATATTTCGATTTAAATAGGCGTGATCCACAAGCTAGACAATATACATATGCAGAAATTCCATGTTATTATGTTTTTAAGAAAGAACGTGGTGAAAATGCATTAAAATGGGTGAAGCGTAAAGGGTCATTTAATGTCATTGGACGGATGTATTCAATTTCGCCCAGTCAATCAGAACTGTTTCATCTTAGATTACTTTTAATAGTAGTTAAAGGCGCTACAAGTTATGATCATCTGCGAACTGTCAACAATATTGTACATGACATTTTTCGTAGTGCATGTTTAGCATTAGGCCTTATTGAAGATGATGGAGAATGGGAACGTGCTTTGACAGAAGGAGAAGTATGGATGATGCCACAACAATTAAGACGTTTATTTGTGCGTATTTTAATTTATTGCCATCCAGTTCATCCAAACGAACTTTGGGAAAAGTTTAAAGAGGCTATGTCTGAAGATTATCAGAAAAATTATCCATCTAATGAAGCTCATAAAAGAGCATATAATGATATAATTAACTTTCTGTTGCATGAAGGATCAAATATTAGCAATTTTCCTAAAATGATACAGTTAAATGAAATAAGTATTGAAACAGAAAATCAAGCGAACAACGAAATGTCATTGCAATAACATAAAGAGATTGGTGAAATGCAATATGTGAAACTGAATTCCAAACAGAAGGATATTGTTGATGAAGTATTAAATGTAGTTATTCAAGATAAAAGAATACCATCTTCTTCATGTTATTACATTGATGGACCAGGTGGATCCGGAAAAACTTTTGTTTATACAACTTTATACCATTTGTTAAGAAGTAAAGGAAAATGTGTTTGTACTATGGCATTTACAGGCATTGCCGCAATATTACTTCCCCGTGGTAAAACTGTACATAAAACATTTGGGATGCCTGTTCCATTGTTCTATGATTCTACATCAAATATTAAAAGTCAATCTAAGGAAGCTACATTTTTGAAAGAGGTTGATGTCTTTATTTGGGATGAAGCTCCAATGGCGCCAAGATATGCTATGGAATTAATTGATAGAACATTACGCGATTTTATGAATGTTGATATGCCATTTAGTGCAAAAACTATGCTTTTGGGTGGTGATTTTAGACAATTATTGCCTGTTAAAGTTAATGCTACTAGAAGCAAATTAGTTAATTTATCTATTAAATCTAGCACATTATGGAGTCATTTTAAGGTGATATCATTAACAGAAAATATGAGAACTTTACCTGGTAAAAAAGAATTTTCAGAATATTTATTATCAGTTGGAAATGGTACTTTAAATGATAATGATAATAATATACTAGCACCAGAGCAATGTGTAGAAAATGGTGATATCATTCATAAAATATTTGGAGAATTAATTATCAATAATAAATACGATGATTTAGCAAAAGTAGCAATATTGTCTGCTCGAAATGTTGATGTTGATGAAATTAACAACAAGGTACTCGAACTGTTTGATAATAAAAGTGAGCGAATTTATACAAGTGTTGATAGTACCGAAAATTGTGATAATGGAAGTATAAATGATGCTATTTTACCAGAGTATTTGAATACTTTAAATCCATCAAATTTCCCGCCTTATGAATTACGATTAAGAGCCAATTGTATTGATATGCTACTTCGAAATCTTAGTATTAATGAAGGTTTATGTAATGGAACGCGAATGCAGTTATTAGAACTATCAAACAATCTGCTACGTTGTCGTATTTTAACAGGTGATAAGGTTGGAGATATTGTATTTATAAATCGTATTACGCTGTATTGTGAGGATATTTATCCTTTTACTTTCAAACGACGGCAATTTCCTATAAAATTAGCATTCGCAATAACAATAAATAAAAGCCAAGGACAAACTTTTGACAAGATTGGTGTAGACCTTCGTAAAAATGTATTTAATCATGGGCAAGTATATGTTGCATTTTTACGAGTTAAATCTTGGGAATCATTAATTATATATTTAGGAAATCAAAGACCTAATTTACTAATCAAGAATTATGTTTACACTGAATTATTGAAATAAAAGTAAATATTTTTTCTATAAAAATGTCTGAGTCGTTATATTTTTTTTTCTTAAAAAAGGAGTGTGTCTCAGTATGGCTGTCTTTACGCGTAAGACTTTCTTCGACGCTTCTTATTGGTAAATTACGTCATTTTTTTGTAATAAGATTCACACGTAAGATTTCTTTACACGTTTCTTTCTTATCAATTGGTCAAAGACGTTTTAATTTCCTAATTTCAAATAATAGTTCAAACTTCAGATAATTAAGACACTTATTTGTACGTATTTTAATGTACTGCCAACCAGTTCATCCAAATGAACTTTGAAAAAAGTTTAGAGATAATATTTCTCAAGATTATTAACGAAATTTTGCATCCCATGAATCTTATAGAAAAGCATATATTGAAATAAATTATTTTCTTCGAAATGACGGAGTACTTACATTTTTTGTATAATATTTACAAAAACCACACTTATATTTCTTTTTTATGGAAAAGTAGGAACGATTTTAAGAAACAAAAGTAAATTTTTAATTTAATATCCTCTGTTTATGGCTTTCTTTGACAGTAGAGATGTTTTTTTGCTAGCTAAGTGAAAAATAGTTAAAAATTGTTTATTTAGTAACGTTTTTCTTTCATCACTATTTTTTAAAATATAAATTTACTATGGAAGATTTTAAATGTTACAAAATTTAATTAACAAATAGATTACTTTGATTATAAAAAGGTTTTCTATAACTTCATCGTACAAAACTTTTTATAAAATGTGCTATTCTTGAAATATACGCTTTTCTTTAAGCAAAGAAAAGTGTTGTTTTTTTTATCAAAACCATAAACTTTAGAAATGATACATTTAGAAACAGATAAAAACAGAACTAGAATTGTAAAGGTATAAAAAATTGTTTTACGCACAACATAGGCTATTACTTTATTAAATTGAATAATATTTAAAAATTCCTATTATCAGAAACTGTCACTCAAATTGATACCTTAACAAACAAAAGACTGTAATTTAAAGAATAAAAATGCAAGAGAAAAAACGCGCGCGCGGCAGCGCGCGATCGTTCTCGTTTTGATAAATTAAAAATTTTTTGAAAACAACCGTATAAACCCAAAAAATTACTTAAAAAAACATAATTATTTGAACATCTGAAGTGGAAGAAATGTAAGACACTTGACGAATAGTGAAAATCATAAAAATAAACTATAAAATGGACTTTAACAATTAATATTTACTAAAAACGGTGTTATAAATTTAAAATTTTACAAACTTAATATATCTGAATATATTAACATTAAAATTTATAACTTATGAAGTGATTCTGTAAATTAATATATTTAATCAAAGTTTTAATTAACAAGTTTAAATACCTCTAATATGTGTTAAAATATTATTAATAATATAGAATTTATCATTTACATTTGACTGTCATTTACAACGTTTTTTGTATTAGAATTTAATCTCTGACTGTAGAGAGAGCACAGAAATTTTTAATAAATATTAACTCAAATTTCATAAGTTGTTACAAATACAGATTGTCTATTTTTCATAAAAATAAAATTTTTGTATTACAATTTTTTTTTTTATAAAATATGTACAACTTTTTCATGCATAACCTATCAATGTATACTTTATCAAATAATTTTAACTAATTGAAAACGATATTTTAAAAAAATTTGAATTTACTTATCTTGATAATTTTTCTAACGTTAGGGAGTTTTCTATTGATAGCTGGGAATTGTGCTTTTAAAAATTACCATTTTATCTTAAATCTTTTTAAAATCTACTTCAAATGTTATTATTATAATTTTATAAATATATTCAAAATTTCGTACATCCAGTGATATGTATATATTAAAAAATAATTTCAGGAAATACTGGATAATCATATTTATTTAAAAAATAATAAATCGTCACTCACGACGTTTCGATATCAATGTTGATATCCTCTTTAGGTGAAAAAATCTGTTAAAAATTCATAAATTTAAACAACACAACCTTAATTTCTCGAGATAACAAAACAAAAACCGTAATTTTACAAACATAACTGAACTTACTAAAATTTTATAACACAAAACCATAATTATTATGAAGAACAAGCATCTTGGAAAGGATGCTTATTTTTATTTAGTTAAAATTACATAATATTTTTTAATTTTTGTCAATTCCCACGTTCTCGCCGTGAAAGACACAACATGTGGAGTACTTCCAAAGAAGTTAACACAATGCATGACATCAATGCGCAAGACATGTAAACTGGCGGAAAATTTAATTTGAATGTGAATTGTCCATCACAGGAAAAATTTAAAAGACATAACAAATTACATTATAAAAATTGTTGCAAGCAATCAAGATCTTTGTCCAATTTCAAAATATCAGTTTTTATGTTTATCGATGAATCTCCTTCTTTCTTGACATACATTATTTCCATTAATTCTCTCTTAACTCGGTCCTGTTCAGTATGCAATATTTTTACATTCTCCCAATCAAAATCATGACCCTTGAATTGTTTTTTATGTTTTGAAATTATATTATGATAATATTCATTCCTATGAAAGTTATTTTGATGTTCATTTATCCTGATTTGTAAAAATCTTTTTGATTGTCCTACATAACAGGCTTCACAACCTTTACAATTAATTTTATAAACAACATTTGTTTTTTGTGAATTAATTAAATTATAAATTATAATTATAAATAAAAAATAAATAATAACATATAATAATATATTTATAAATTAAATTATAAATTATAATTTATAAATATATTTTTTGATAAATCAAAAGGAAGTGTAAAAAAAACATCGGAACATCGAAACATCGATGACATCGATGTTATGAATTTTCGATGTCGATGTTTCACAACATCGATGTTTTTCTTTCGATGTCCCATCACTATGTCAAAGTGGCAATTTTTCAATGACGTCAGACCCATTAACCCCAAAACGGCCCTCCCTTTCGGCCACCTCAAGCACTGAGACAAGCAAGGAAAATTAATTCCCGTCTGGCTACGATCAGTGTGGTGGTAGATTGGGGTTTAAACGTTTGTGGGTTTAAGGGTTTAAGTACGAAAATACCGACTCACGCGCCGGCAAAGTCAGGAAATAAATCTCGTAATGCCAAGGCCAGTGTGTACGGTAAGATGTTCAAATATGTGTATGATAGTGTGTAAGTTAAGTATGTTTGTGAATGGAGTACGAAAGTACCGTCCACGCGCCGGCAAAGTCAGGAAATAAATCCCGCAGTGCCAAGGCCAGTGTGTACGGTAAAATGTACTTGGGACTGGCGTGGAGTAGTGTTGGTAAAAGAAAAAGAAACAACAGTTTAAGTTGGTCTTTAAAATTTTATTTAGGAGGACTGCGGAAGTAGTTTCGTTACAAGAGTTGGCGGCGAAGTGACTCTACGACAGGGCATTTTCGTCTCCTTTTATACCCAATAACTCTATGCATAAAAAATCTGCCTCTCGGAAGGGGAAGATTTTTTATACATGTAAGAGGGATAACAAGAGACAAACTTGCTAGTCAGCTTACAAATAACTCAAAATTAATATTAAAATATAAAATAAACTAAATTAAACATAAAAATCATAATTTTACATTAATATTACACTTATTGAGACATAATATGCATATAATTTGCATAACGCTGTATAATTATATTATAATTACAAGAATATATTTATCTCTTTATTAAATTAATTATTGATTTATTAATTATTTAATTAGTAGGGGAGAGTGGTCATAAGTTTTTGTCTTTTCTAATGTTTTTTAAACCATTTTTTTTGTTTTTTGTCTTTGTTTAATTCCTACATTACACTTTTACGGTCTTTCTCGTGATGAAAAACACAAAAAAGAAGTAAAACATAAATAAAAACAAACAAAAACAATAGGTGGCCAACTTAGGACCACTGTAGATTTTTACAAGTTTTAAATTATTACGCTAATAAAAAAAATTTAATTAAAAAATTAACAGAACCTCTTATTACAACATTAATTGAAGGAACTAACGCACACACTCATTTAGAAATTTTTAATTATTTATCTCTTGTAGCTGCTCTCGAAAAAACAATAAAAATTAAATTTTTTTGGTCGTAAACAATAATATTGTCCTCACAATGCGTAGAAGAATCTTAGATTTTAATTAGGTTCATAAATTATATCACGGTTTATCAATATATCATACCACAAAATTATAGATTCGTCCAGTATACCATTTCTGAGAAATGCAGGGTGGCCAACTTAAGACCACGCTCCCCTACTAATTTATTTATTAATTAAACAATTTTAAATAATAATCAAAATTAATACTCAAGAGAATATGAACCTATTAATAATAAAATTATTTTTAAACATTAAAAGAATTATTTCTCAATGGAAAAATAATTAACATTAAATTGGTAATAAAATGAACAGCAATTCAATAAAACATAATAGTGTTGATAATATTAACAGTATTAATAATAGCAACACTAATACAATAATAATAATATTAATAATATTTAAACTTAATCGGTCAAATATTGTTAAACTAATTTTTAGTAAAACAATATAAGTATGAGTATCAATGATTATTAACTCGTTATTAAAATATACACAGTTAATTTTAAAATTTTAAAACTCGAAGTGTATATGTATAGCGACTGCTGGGCCCTTTAAATCTTTGCTGGGGAGGAAGAAGAACGAGGAAAAGCGGAAACGTAGAGTAGAGAAAGACAGAGATAGAAAAGACAGAGAAAGGCGCGCGGTCAGGGAAATCGACGAGTAAGGCCCAGCTAGACTAATTTTTTCTACATGTCGATGTCGAAAAAGTCAACCCAAGGGAAGATACCACATTTTCACGAAGTTGAGACCTTCAAAAAGAAGGGTTCTCAACTTGGTGGTGTTTTCTTACGCGGAATTTTTACATACATGTGACCGGTATCATATTTTCACAAATAATGATTTTTTAGCATTCTATATTTTTTCTTTCAGCTTCAGAGAGAAACTACAATTTTTATCCAAATTTAACGAACAATAGCTCATTTTACTCGTTGAAACATTATTGTTTATATTTTTTAACACAATATTTTCAACAACATGAAAAAGATTACGATTATAGATAATGTTTCAACGAGTATAAAAATGCCGTTTTTCAATTGCCTTTTTAAATTTTCTCTCAAACTCATCTCTATTTACAGAAACACTTTCTATTTTCAACTCAGAAAAGTAATCTGGCACTCGCGTAGAGCAAAGAGAATATTCAACTAAGAATATTTAAATACAAAGAATAGGCACAAAAATTTAGAAACCATTTTCAATTAAAAATACCTGTCATATAATATTATTAATTTAAATTTCATTACAATGTTTATTATTCATCAATAGAGACTTTTTCTATTTGCCTGGCGCTCTTTGGTCGTTTACTTAGGCATCAAGCACTGTCTGCTATAATGTTAAATCATACAAAATCCATTGCGTAAATTTAGCATTGACTGCCTTAAAAATGTTGCATCTTTATTTAGAACTACCTTTCTGCCTAAAAATAAGACTTTTTTTACTGTGTTCTTAAAATAAATACTAACAAGTTATGCTTGTAAAGTTATTATTCCATAAATCCAAATATTTAAGGGTTGTGTATTATTTCAAACTTATTATATTCACAGAATTTTAAAAATAATTTTTATTTGAGAGACATATTTATCAGGAAAAAAGTATTTTTGATTAATTTCTTATTTGCATTCAATGTTATTTGGTTTTCAATTAATATTCTCTCTAAATCTGAATTTGTAGCTTTCTACTAATGAAATAGTGCGGATTTGTTTACCAATTTGAATAATAACTAACAGTTTTGATTAATCTTCAGTAGATTTTTACTAATTGCTGGTAGAAAACTACTAATTTATTAGTGTTATTCTTATAAGAAAATTATTAAACATTAAATTTACAACACAAAGAAAATATAATCATTTTGATCCAGTTTATTAACGAAACAAAATAACATTAAATCACTAGTAACAGAGATACTTCCTAAATAAAGTAAACTAGTTTAGCATATCGTTATAAATAGATTAATCGTAGTATTTTTGACCAGGTTCCTGAACTGGACCAGTAAGTTACGACTGCTGTTCATAATTCAGTACTTATTTAATTGATGTAGAAAAGATTTTTTCTATTACAACTTATTCACCATCAGTGAAATTTCACGTTCTTTACTTTGTGTGCAAAAGAGAGAAAGAGCCAGAGAAAGAGAAGCGCGCGGCATGCAGTTTCAAAAATATATGCAGTCAAATAACTCTCTCACAAAAGTTGGACGACGCGCATGGTGCGTGCTTACGCATAATCTGGTATCAGGTGCATGTGCAGTGCGTCATCCCGATAGGATCTCTTTCCACCATCCCTTGCGTCGATGGACCGTTTTTCTTTTGCAAATTCAAGAACCTAGAACGCCGGCACTCTTAATACGTTCCGCCTACTTATATTTGTTAGGAACTTGGCATATATGTGTGTACCGCGTGTTTTGAAAAGAGTCCTTGAAAGAACTCGATCTCCCGCCATTTTTTGACGTCGCGACATTCCATGCGACGTTGATTCCAATCGCGCGCGATGCTTCTCGACCACGAGAATAATTACGGTAATTATAATGACGTTGAGAGATAACGAGGACGATGATAAGTACGCATCCGTTAAGACTCGATCGGCAGCCATTAATATCCTGGAATTTATGGCATATCAAAAAAGAAAGAAAAAGACAAAAAAGCTGAAACCTGCAAGCAGGGCATTGACGTGAGAATGTTGAAATTAACAAAGCGTAATTTGATACTATTTTTGACGTATAAAAGAAATTTTATATTTCCTCATTCCGTGATAATTAATCTTTTCATAACGTTAAAACTTGGAGTTTTTTTAGTAATTTGCAAAAACTACTCCCTACATCTTAAATTGATAAATAATTCTAATTGGTGGCAATTATGGATTGTGTTAACTTTAATCAGTATCACTTTTAGAATCTAATATTTCCAATTGTTAAATTTTATAATAATAGTTTCAAATAATTATGAGCAGAAAGATTATATTGAAGAATCAGAAATAGCTTCAACTGGTACTTGTTCAGTAACAATGAAAAATTCAATCTAATAGTTGTAGTGTAGTTTCAAAAAATGATATTTCTAAAGAATGAGAGTTGTTTAACAAATAAGAAAATATCGAAGCTATAAAAGAAGATGATTCAAAAAAAATTCTGCAAATAGATATCTATACAATTGATGTTTTTTGTTCAATGTACATTATGTAGGTGTGTAGGATACCTCTGACCAATATATTCGATTGCAATATTGAAAAATTCGATATCAATTCATTGTAACGACTCTCGTGGTACACCACAGGCGCGGGATATACACTCGAGTGAAAAAGACAGAAGAAATGTGATAGGTGTAAGATGCTGAACATAGTACAAAACAACAGAATTAGTCAAGCATAGTGAAAGTTTTAATAAAAAATTCCATTTACCCTGCTTGTAAATGTATATTTGAATCCAGTTTATTTTTAAAATAAACTCTTCTCCACAGTAAAAAGTAAATCTTATTTTAAAAACTATCTGAATTTAAACAAGTCTTGAAATTGTATTAAAATGATAACATTAAATATTAAAATGATATAGTATACATTTCAATAGTTCCACATATATTATTTGAATAAATGAATGATAATACCATTGTTAAAAGAAAAACAATGATTGGCACAATATTGGTTGCCGTGTTGGTGAATAATATTAGACAAATAGTGGCTAACGTTCGGAATGTTAACGAATTTTCTAATTCTTGGTTTTTAATATTGGCCCAAGATTAGCGACCAAGATAAAATTTGTTTAATTAATATAATTAATAATAATAAATTAATCATCATTTCATAATTTCTTTCAAATGTAAGCAGAAAGAAGAGTTGTAGTACTCAATGGATCTCGATAAAGTTCAACCCAAAAATTTTACCACTAAAAGGTTATTTACATAGATATTCATTCACTTATGAAATTAGAATATTTTTAGCCTAGAATGAAAAATATCTGTCTAGGGTTCTAAAAATTAAATCGATTTTTTTCAATTTTTTGTAGGTTAATTGGTTATTTAATTAAAAATTGATACATTAAATTTATTTCTATTATTTCTCTTCTTTAAGGTCTCGTGAACAGTGGTTTCATTTTTCATGTTTACACATTACAAAAGTTTAAATGCGTTTTTCTCGAAATTGTTTTTTTGCAATAGTTCATTGATTTTTTTTGTTTGGAAAATTTTCGCATTAAAAATCGATTTTTTCTTTCAAACAGTTGCCAAATACATAAAAATTAATATTTTTTAAATATCTTACGTACTCTAAACCTAAATCCATCACAGGTTCAGAAAACTTTTAAATTTTTATCTAGATTAAACGGTCTAGCCGGAATCTTGTTCACCGATTTGCTCTGCAGAGAAATGAGACCAACTTTGGCGCCCTCTATAGTCAACATATTAAAACTTTTTTGAATTATAAATAAATTTTTGGCAACTTAAAAAGTTAACAAATAAAGTCCTCGAATCCAAATTTTGTTTACTTTATTCCTGCCTTAAAAAAATTCATAAAAATCAGGTTAAAAAAAAACATCAAAGGTGTCACTACCCCTTAATTATTTTTCTTCTTTTTTAAATTTGTAGTGCTTTTGGAAATTAGAAATTAAAAAAAAAATTTGTGTTTTTAGTATTAAATTTACGATATCATCTAACAAAAATTAAATTTATAAAATTCTTATGTGGAAGCAAAGTTTTTATAAAATGAACAAATAGAATGAAGTTTTAACTTTTCAATATAAATATTAAGGTTTTTCTATTTTCTTTTATGTGGACAAATTTTTAGTGGTGCACACAGTGGGCCAGGAACTCAAATTTTTTGCCAAAAAGGCAGTTTTTTAACTTGATTTAAATTAGATGAGATATACATTACTTTTTTCTATACATTTTTTACATCAAACACTAAAATAGTTTTGCATTATATTAATTGGGAAGAATTATACAACCCTTTGAACAATAAATTTTATTTTTTAAATTTCTAGCGTTCTATGAATATTTAACGCATTTTTTTATTTACAATTTTTTTAAAATGGCATAATAAGGCACTTTTTTATTCACATATAAGATGAAAGTTTGTTAATCAATAATTGCAGCTTTCTAGTTAATTTAAAATTAAGTTACACCTCATTAAATAAATATTTATAGATACAATTTCGTGCGTGACTAGATTTAAATAAATGTTTCCCTCGATTTCCACCACAAAATTAAATGAGAAATATGACAAATTACTCCATAGATTGTAAACTTTAACTCACATATGCTCCTTTTTGCTCCTTTTGATTTTACCAAGAAAAAAAGTAAAAAAAAATTTGTCGTAAATATTTTGTATGACCATACAATTTTAATTTTTTGAAAGACATAATCTTAAACATAAATGAAATTCTTCAACATTGATTTTTGTTTAAAATAGCTTAGATTAGGCATGTTGACTGTGTGTTTTTTTATTTTATTAAATATAAATAAGATGTTTTAAAGAGGTAGATTTAGAGGGCTCGAAAGTTTCACCTGCAACGCGTTAAACTCGTTTTAAGCTTTTTGTTAGTTGTGAAAACTATATTCATCGAATTTAAGTATAGAAATTCCTTTTCAGACTCGAACCAATCAGAGAACTTCACTACTAAAAGTGGCTGTTGGATCCCTAAATGTATAAAATAGCTTAAAGTGATATATTAACAGATAAAAATAGTTTGTTAAATATTTTAATAGTACATTAGCACTCGCTTCGCTCGTGCTACGACTTGTTTTTCAATATTGTGCTCGGTACATAAACTCGGACGTACCTTCATTGTTCCATACTTTGCTTTATACAACAAAGGCGTATTATGGTTACTCTATGCTACCTGTACCGGTGCATGCTAATTTCTCCCATATAACCCAGCTGGTCAGTAAAGTAACCATTATTGCCCTAGGGAGATAAAGGGTACTTTATTGACCTGGGAGCGGTCAATAATATACCCCACTTGTCACGAAAAATACCAGTCGTCATTGACGCGGCCCAAGGTTGTTGATCCATAGAGGGATCTGAAAAACGACACCCTCCGCTTTCCCCTGACAATAGCCGAAGCAACCTAAGTAGGGCGCTGTTTAAATTTGAATTATTTGTCAAATTTTATTTTTTTTTTGGATTATGGAAGTTAAGTTTTATAAATTAAAATGCGTCAGTTCATTTTAATTATTGACAATTATGTTTATTAATAAAAGTCTCTTTGCGGAAAACCACTACATACTTCACTACTGATTTTCACTATTCACAATAATCAGTTAAAAGAAAATTGTACATTAATTTAAACAATTAAAATAAAGAGTCGACAATTTAGGCGACTGACTCATTCCTCGCACTTTTGCATACTAACTTTTCTATACAATTATAAAATCACACATTACAAGAAACAAGTGTATGAAAATTAAATAAGTAAGGAGTTAAGCCCACCTAAAGGAGTAAATTCAATTCTTGCTCACAACAGAACTTATAATTTGAACATACCGCTCGCCTCGCCTATATTATTATTTAAACTGATTAAAAGTTACCTAAAAATTATTTTTAAAAAGGTGGTTTAACCGCCCGCCATGCAAAACTGCACAAATCAATTTACAAAACCTAAAATCATACCAACTTTAAAGTAATTCATTCGCATGCGCAGACCTAATAGGAAGAAAACAAAGTTTGCTCAATGGTCGTTTAAATTCAGAATCGGCTGTTTTTACATTTACAACTCGCACAAGATCATCTGCACCCTTATAACATTCTAAGACTCTTCCAAGAAGCCAGTGAGATGGAGGGAGATTATTATCTCGCAATAATACCAAATCTCCAACTATAATATTAGGTTTAACCGTACTCCATTTATATCTTTTTTGCTATGATTGTAAATAGTCAACGCGCCATTTTCTCCAAAAAATCTCAGAAATACGCTGAATCAATCCCCAACGCGTTAACCCCTTCGCAGTCAAGACCAAAATCTCATAAGTGGGCTCAAAATGTCGACAACTTTTTAGAAAACTAAAATTTGCGCAAACGAGCATACTATTGTATTTGAAGTCGCTGATTACGAATCCGATATCAGATTTTAAAAATTCAAAATGGCGGATTTAATATGGCGGATATGAAAATTCAAAATCGACTGAATTCACTTGAAACTTGTTACTCAAGGGTTTTCAGGGTCGTTGATTACGAATCCGATATCAGATTTTAAAAATTCAAAATGGCGGATCCAATATGGCGGACAACATTTTCTAAAATTCATCGAATTCACTTGAAACTTTTTACTCGGGGGTTTTCAGGGTCGCTGATTACGAAACCGATTTCAGATTTTAAAAATTCAAAATAGCGGATCCAATATGGCGAATCAAATTTTCTAAAATTCATCGGATTCATTTGAAACTCGTTACTAAAGGGTTTTCGCTGATTACGAAAAACTTTTGAAACGAGAATAAATACAAAATTTCCTCCCGCAGTCAGCTGTTAAGTATACTACGTTACTTACGACCCCAGAGTTTACTACGTGAAGGTATGCGGTCGGATTTTACACTCCTTCATTTATTTTTTTATATTTTTTTTTTGTTTGTTCTTATATTGGATCCGCCATTTTCAAAACCGATATTACATTTTTTATCTACGACATCAATAAATTCCAAGTAATAACTTTTTAGTAAATCTGATAAATTTTTTGAAATTGCGCCAGCCATATTCGAACCGCCACATTGTATTTAAAAAAATATGATGCTAGATTCGTAATCAGCGACCCCGAAAACCGCCGAGTAACGAGTTTTAAATGAATCGGATGAGTTTTTGAAAATGTCTTCCGCCATATTAAATCCGCCATTTTGAATTTTCAAAATCTGATATCATATTTGTAATCAGCGACCCCGAAAACCCCTGAGTAACAAGTTTCAAGTAAATCCGATGAATTTTTGAAAATGTCGTCCGCCATATTGGATCCGCCATTTTTAATTTTTTAAATCTGAAAACGGATTCGTCAATTACGCAGAAGTTTTACAAATTTGATAAATTTAGGAGAATAAAAACGCATTATTTAACTATTTTTGTTTAGAAAATGAAGCATTGTTTTATTTCATTTATTTGCAGTGGTGGATAACTGTGAAGACAGGCGTTTTTGTACCATGTCTTTTCTAATGTGTTTTAAACCATTTTTTTGTTTTTTGTCTTTGTTTAATTCCTACGTTACACTTTTACGGTCTTTCTCGTGATGAAAAACACAAAAAAGAAGTAAAACATAAATAAAAACAAACAAAAACAATAGGTGGCCAACTTAGGACCACTGTAGATTTTCACAAGTTTCAAATTATTACGCTAATAAAAAAATTTAATTAAAAAATCAACAGAACCTCTTATTACAACATTAAATAAAGGAACTAACGCACACACTTATTTAGAAATTTTCAATTATTTATCTCTTGTAGCTGCTCTCGAAAAAACACGAAAAATTAAATTTTTTTGGTCGTAAACAATAATATTGTTCTCACAATGCGTAGAAGAATCTTAGATTATAATTAGGTCCATAAATTATATCACGGTTTATCAATATATCATACCACAAAATTATAGATTCGTCCAGTATACCATCTCTGAGAAATGCAGGGTGGCCAACTTAGGCCCACGGCCAACTTAGGACCACGCTCCCCTAAGTATTTTAATTTTATAGCATTGGAAAAACATGTAAATTAAGCGTTCCAATATTTCAATAAATGGAAATTTTATTGAATATACAATTTTCTTCTATTGGCCTAAACTGCGTTTGTCGAATAGCTAAATGTCTAGCCAGTTAGCTAATTGCATGATCCCTTCAGGCGAATAGACGAATAATAGTAATATTGAAGCTCGTTCGTCTATTCGGCGCCGATTAGCTAACTGCCTAGGCGTTTAGCTAAATGACGGATTCTTTTATTTGCCTACAACATATACACGTTATCGACTGCGAAGGGGTTAATCTATTTTCAGGGAAAAATTCAAGCGACGGCTCTGGAATACTGGTGATTGGAGCACCAATAAAAAAATGACCAGGAGTCAAATAAGCAAAATCACCCAAATTATCCGAGAGAGGAGCAATTGGTCAAGAATTCAAGAGAGAATAGAGAATAGAATTCAAGAATTCTATTCGAGTAAGAAGAGTATAAAATTCCTCAAATGTAAATTTCTGAAGACCTATAATTTTTCATAAATGAAAATTTACACTCTTCACCCCAGCCTCCCATAGCCCCCCAAAATGAGGAGCATTAGGAGGTATAAAATGCCAAGCAATTCCCTCGGAAATCAATTTGTCATGCAAATCAGCATTGGCTCCTAATTCATTAAGAAATTGAGATAGCTCACGATCAGCTCTAACAAAATTATGACCATTATCACTATAGACATTAGTAGGTTTGCCCCGTCTAGAAACAAAGCGCTGGAAGGCGGCTAAAAAGGTAGCTGACGAACCATCAGAAACAAGTTCAATGTGTACAGCGCGAGTACAGCAACAAATAAACAATGCTATATATGCTTTACGTGTCTTACATCCTCTACCTGGACTCAATTTAACATCATAAGGACCTGCGTAGTCGACTCCTGTATGACTAAACGGACGACTAGGAGTAACACGAAAGTCAGGCAAATCACCCATAAGCTGTTGACTGACAGCTGCTCTTTGTCTGACACATACAACACATTTATCAATAGTAGATTTTACCAGAGAACGAGCTCCAAGTATTCAATAATTTTGTCTCAATGTGTGCAAGGTCAACTGAAGTCCACCATGTATACATCTATGATAAGCATGTAATACAATCAATGCACTAATTTCATTTTTTGGAAGAATAATCAGATGCTTTTCATTGTATTGAATAAGAGCATTTTTTAAACGACCCCCCAAACGAAGCACGTCAGATGAATCTATAAAGGGATTCAAATTTTTAATATTGCATTTCATAGACAAGGCTCTTTGATTCTTAATATATTTTATTTCAGATGAAAAAGATTCCTTTCGTATTAATTTAATAAATAATAAACGAGTTTGTTCAATTTCAAATACAGTAAGGCAAGAATTTTCATCAATAATTTTTAATTTAGATCCCTTTAATTTATTAATGAATCGAAAACAGTAAGCCACAACACGTAATAATTTAGGCCATGATGAAAATTCCGTTCAACCTGCACACAATGAGATTTTATCGCTTTCTTTTCCAAGTCAGTAGATTCCAGTGTGAACTTTTCCATTTTACTCGATTTTTGAGAAAGCCAATCAGGCCCTCCCCACCACAAGGAATTACCCATTATGTCCATTAGCAATAAGCCTCTAGATGCACAATCTGATGCATTATTGTTAGCAGAAACGTGAAGCCATTTAGCTTTTGGTATTAATTCATCGATTAAAGCTACTCTATTTGCTACAAAAGGTTTCCAATGAGAAGGATGCTTGTCTAACCATGCCAACACCACACATGACTCAGTGTAACAATAATGAGGAAGGCTCTGCATCTTTAAAGTTTCGAGAACAAATTTCATAATTCTAGACAACAGAACAGCAGCGCACAATTCTAACCTAGGTATGCTAACTGAAGTGATAGGAGCAATTCTAGACTTTGAAATTAAAAGTGTGACGTGAACCTTATTTAACTCATCAACAACACGAAGGTAAACATTTGCAGCGTAGGCTTGATTAGACGCATCAGCAAATCCATGCAAATCACTATTCGAATTTTTCATTACAGCACCAATCCATCGTGGTATTTCCAAATTTTTTAACACCTCTAACTGATTATAGTACTCAAACCATTGTTTCATCAAATCATTAGGTAACTTTTCATCACAATTTAATTTGCGCAACCATAACTCCTGCATGATAAGCTTAGCTGTAACAATAACTAGAGAAATCCAACCAAGAGGATTATACAACTTTGCTATAACTGACAAAACAGTCCTTTTAGTAGGAATTTCAATAGAATCAAGACTTACTCCAATTCGAAAGCAATCTGATGTTGGATCCCAACCCAAGCCCAAAACTTTCAAAGGCGAGTTTTCAGCAGATTCCTTATCCAATGCTTTTTCATGTTTCTCTGAGATACAGCCACTCAACAATGATTTGTTATTAGATGCCCATTTACGCAAATGTAACCCCCCACTCATCATTAAATAACTTACTTGATCCTTTGTTTTCTTGGCAGTTACAAGGTCATCCCCACCAAAGAAAACATCATCAACGTAAATATCCTCCTCAATAATAGATTTAGCCAATGGAAAATTCATACCCTCATCTTGTGCTAATTTTTTTATCACTCTGTTTGCCAAATATGGTGCACATGCTGTACCATAAGTGACAGTAAGTAATTGATAAGCACAAAATTTCCCTTCTGAATATTTATACAAGATACGCTGATAATCTATATGTTTTGGATCAATTAATATTTGTCGAAACATTTTTTCTACATCGGCTACAAATACATAACAATGCTTGCGCCACTTTAGTAGAATAGAAATCAAATTATTCAATAGTGGAGGACCTATATGCAAATGAGAGTTTAAAGATATGTTGTTAGATGTGAGACTGGAAGCATTAAAAACAGCTCTTAATTTAGTAGTTAAACTACTCTCTCGAAATATAATATGGTGTGGTAAATAAACAATTTGTAAACAATCAATAAATTCATCCTCTTCCACCAAGCACATATGACCCAATTCACTGTATTCTCGAAAAAATTCCTTAAACATTTCAAACTGTTTTTTGTTTTCCATTAAACGACGCAAAACTCGTTCTAATATCATTTTTGTTCTCCCATAGGACCTACCAATATCTATAGGTGGACCACTTTTAAATGGTAGTCAAACCATATACCTTTCCGTAGACAACCGTTCAAAATTTGAAACAAAATGTTGTTCACATTTAATTTGTTCTTCAGTCAAGGAAGAAGTAGAAGGAACTTCTTCCAAATTTCAGAAACGAACAAGAGCATCATACAAATCTTCCGTAGAAATTTTAGTATTAGTATTAAGGGAAGATACCGCAGAAGAGAAGGAAGAATTACACGAACCTAATATAATCCAACCAAAAATTGTAGCTTGCGCAGTCAAATTGCAAAGAACATTATGTTTAAGTCCTGGCAGTAAACACGATCCCAATTTGTCTGCGCCTAAAATAAAATCAACAGGATCTTTACCAAATGAGGAGTTGTATCGAAGAACTCGCTCGACGCTCGAACAAAAGGGATAATACCAGTCAGGCAGCAGTGAGGGCCTGTGGGTCGTTCACTGCTACCTGGCTGGTATTATCCCTTTTGTTCGAGCGTCGAGCGAGTTCTTCGATACAACTCCTCAAATGGAACAGGATCTGCTAAAAACAGGTTTGCTAAATCTGATTTTGAAATGTGGTCAGGTAAAGTAGGTGGGTGATAAGAAGTTAGTTGATATAAAACAAGAGATTGCAACGATAGAGGTTTACAACCCTTTTCTTTTGGTAAAAATTTAAAATGAGCCAGCTTTTTTGCAATGCCAACCGATTGTCCCCTAATTCCATAAATTCGCATATTAATTATATCAAACTTAGGTTTCAAGATCTTTACTGCTCTCTCCGACACAAAACAACATTCTGAACCCTGGTCAAATAAAACTTTAAATTTATGAGTTTTTCCGTTATTAACTTTGACATCTATCAAAGCCGTTGCTAGAATTGTACCACCAGAAGATTTAGAACGTGAATTTAATCCAGTAACTACATTATTATCTTTCAAAGATGCATGACAACCTCCCACCGCAGATGACTCTACACCTCCATCATCACTGGGAGTAGATAAATAATCATCAAGTTGCTTAAATGTAGGGTAATCCGAACTACAGCCTAATTGCATCTCCCACTCCTTAAGTGACTGAGAATCAAGCTTTCTAGAAATTACAAAAACTAACAAATCATGCCACTGATCTACTGGTCTATTCAAATTTTTAAGAGCCGCTAAGGCTTCATTCGTACTATCTCGAAGTAATTTTAAACTTTCTGCACAATTAGAATTAACTACATTTGAGATATCCATAAATGACTGAATATAAGCAGTAATAAGAGCACGTTTATTTTCATAACGAGTTGACAAAATTTCCCACGCGTTCAAAAAATTAGCATCAGTTATAGTAGGGGAGAGTCTCCAGTTGTGAGACGGGTTTTATTTTTGACCAGTAAATTGTAAACGGGTAAACGAAATTGTAAATAAAATACACCGTTCAAAAGGTAACAGAAATACGCAACTTTTATTAAAAGAAAGTGTAGTGTTTCGATGAACTCAAAAAATTTGACGATACATTTTCCGAGCATATCGCTTTAAAAAAAAAAAAAATGTCTCCAGTTGTGAGACATTCATTAAAAATTGCTAAAATTTAATAAGTTTAAAATAAAACGTTATGTTTAGTAGAAATAATTAAATATATTAATAATATATATTATTATATACTAAATAATAATATTAATTCGACAAAATGTGACTATCAAATAAACACAATTTAATAGCTTCAACAAGAGCATTAAAATTGATTTCTTCTGAATCAATTGACTTTTTTCCACTTGACATGCCCAAAAATACTAGAAAAAAAATCAAAACAACATTTAAATAGTATGCCTGCAAAGTCGTATTTTTTATGCTGCCCAGATGGGTGTTGACACCGTCTCACAACTGGTGATATGCTGTGTCTCACACCCAGAAATTGGCGCTATTTTGAAAAAAGAAAATTAAATTATTTTTAATTGCAGATTGGAACAATGCAATATTGCATCACAAAATATAAGGAAAACACTAAAAGAAAATGCATTACATTTACCTTTTCCAATTAATTAACTTGGAAAAAAAGTACTTTGCATTTATTAAAAAAACGCTTTTTAGTCGATTATCACACACAGTGTTGGTAATTAACAAAAACAGTTTATATATCCGCTTCGGCGTACACGAAAAAGTTGGCTCATATAAAAAGAAATGTTTTTATATAAGCCAATCGGCTTTTTAATATTGCATATTAAAAAAAACTGACTGTCTCACAACTGGAGGTGTCTCACAACTGGAGACTCTCCCCTAATATGTTTAACAAATTGAGAAGCTTCTCCCATTAAAGCAGTTTTCAAATAATGAAGGCGAGTAACATTAGACAAACTGACATTCTTGATAATAAGAGCATTAAATAAGTCACGAAAATTTTCCCATTCCCCATAATCTCCTAAAAACTCAGGTAAACTATGTAACGTGGCGTTACGAATTCTCCCGCGTCTGTTGCAAATCGGGCGATTGAACCCGGAAACGGCCGAAGGGCCTCGAGGGTGTCAATCGCCAGATTCGCGGACAGACGCGACACTTGTCAATTGCTCTCGTTACGTTGTGAATCGGTCCCGTGTCTCGGCTTGTTGTGTGACTAAGTGTAAGTGAGATGGAGTAAGTTTAATAAATAGTTTTTATTTTAACTAACGTATCTCCTTTTAATCTCCTTCCTCCCCCTTTTCCCTTAATTATAACTGGAGATCTGGGCCTCCTATTATAAATTGGCGCCCCACGTTGGGCGCCAATTTATAATTAGCTGCCCGAATGGCTAATTATTTCAAGGGAAAAAGGGGAGGGAAGGATATTAATTTGACAACGGAATTACTTAATTACACATTTATTTAACTTACGTCGATATCCGTAGCGTAATCTCACAGTATTCACTAGCCGACAGTCAAGGCGATTAACAGGGAAGGATGCACGTTGTCACAAAAACGAGAGCTAAATCTAGTGCAGATAATCTAAGTGCTTCTTCTAATTTTAAAAACAGCGCTTGAGTAAAATAATCATATTTTTTTCTATCCTCATTTTTTGCTGAAACTTGAATTTTCAAGTCCAATGCTTGAGCAACAGTCCAACGTTGATTTAACAATTCAATTCGCCCCTTAATAACAGCCCACATAACAGAACATTTCGCAGGAAGTTCGCAGGGAGTTTGCAATTCAAAGTTCGGGAGTTCGCACTGCGAACTCCCTGCGAACTTCAGGCGAAAACTAAATGTCCACCCTTTTGCGAGTTCGCAGAGCGAATTCTCTGGGAAGTTGCTGAAAAGTTGAAATGTTTATTCGCAGCGAATTATCTAGTAGTTATCTGTGATAAGTTCGGAAATTATCACTGATAATTTTAGATAGGTTATGGATGTAAATTTGCTCAAAAAAATAAGACAAATATTTGTTAAATATTAAAAATAATATTATAATAAAAGAAAAAAATTTATTTTGTTTATTTTATTATTTCATTATTATTCTAATTAATTTTGGGAAGTTATGAATTTTGGAGAAAGTTTTTTTTATTGTGAAAAACAATTTGGAGGGACTGACGATTGAACGCGGGAAACGAAAACAAAACAACCAACCAAACCAACTAAGCTAAACGGCCAACTACTGATACAAAAAAAATCTTTCTCTTAAGTTACATGTGATTTTATTGGTTGACAGAAGAAAGGCAGGTTAATTTAAAAATCTTTTTTTGCATATCTCGTATAATTAAAATATTTTCATTATTATTGCGAATCATATTTTTAAATAAAAATTTTAAGTATTTAGTATTCAAATAATACTGATAAAAACAATAAGTTAAAAACGATGAAAATAAAAAATGTTGTACATTTTTTTGAAAATAGTGTAATAACCTTGATTTGCCAAAGACAATTTTTATCAATGTTATTAAAATAATCAATTATTTTTAATTTATTTAAAAACGGAAAAAAATTTAATTGCTTTGATTTACCAATTACAATTTTTTATTAAGAAACAGAAACCGTGAAAATTTTTTCCATTTTTTTTTAATAATATAGAGAATTGTATTAAAACGATATAACAGTGTAGCTACACTTTCTGGAAACCATGGAAAAAACAGGGAATAAGTATAAAGTAGGGGAGACTGGGGCGAAAAGTTAAATTTTGCATAAATGATTATTTTAGACAATAAATCCGCTTAGATGCAAATATTTATATATCAATATTGTAGGGCAACTTGTCCCCTACAACTTTCAATAAAAAAGTTTCTGATATTTTCGCATAAAATACAAGTTTTGTCCTCTTTTGAAAATTTGTTTTTTTTAACTCTTCACGCTATGGTGGGGTGAAAAGTTAAATGGCTGGGGCAAAATGTTAAATTCTATTCTTAGCCTACTAAAACTATTTTCAGATAGGTGTTAAGTAGTAGATAAGTTAAAGAATACGTAAACAAGTAATTTAATTATTAAAAGATCTGTGTTTATTTAACAAAAGCTTTAGAATAGTTATAAAGTTAAAAAAATAAAATTAAAAAAAAATTTTTGTTTACTTCACGTGAACGGTTTTGTTTTTTGACAGAGTACTTGCCTAATGTTAAATAAATCATTTTTAAACTGTAATGGGTTTTTCAACAAATAACAATATTTATAAATTTTATCAACAATCAAATTAACAATTCGTTATAAACAATCATAATAGTAATAACAACAAAAATTATTGTTTTCAAGAAACAAAGAGAGCAAACAATAAATAAAATCCAATTTGTAAACAAAGAAAAATTATTAACAACAACAAAAATATTAAATTTTAGCCAAAGTCTTGATACCCAAT
This sequence comes from Leptopilina heterotoma, assembly GCF_015476425.1. Classification (NCBI taxonomy): domain Eukaryota; kingdom Metazoa; phylum Arthropoda; class Insecta; order Hymenoptera; family Figitidae; genus Leptopilina; species Leptopilina heterotoma. The sequence continues at coordinate 251,888 of NW_025110919.1, forward strand.
ACAATTGGAAGGAAAGAGAGAGGAATACTTTATACATTTCTCAACCCAAATAGTTTGTTGAGCGCCAGTCCTTTCTAGGGACATTTTTTTAAAAAAGAAAATTAGAGATTAACAAAAACGAATAAAATTCCAAGGAAACAAGATCATTGATTCTTTAAAAATTTCAATACTAAATTTATTAACAAGAACAAGTACCTAGATTCCAGAGAAACAAGACCATTGATTCTCTAGTAATCGTCTCTTAAAACAAACAAATTTAAAAAGAACTTTAGTCAAACTACGAACCAAAAACAAGTACCTAGATCACAGAGAAATAAGACCATTAATTCTCTGATAATCGTCGCTTCAAAGAAACAAAATTAAAATTGACCAAATTCCAAAATCAAATACAAAATTGAATTTACAAAATCCCAAAACAAGAGCAAAAGGGGTTTGGTTGAGAAACGAATAAAATATAAAGAATTTTGCCGGTTAGCTAGGACCAAAGGGTCAAAGGAAGCGTCGTGGTTCGAAGAAATTATACTCAGAAATTTAAAACAAAATTATATAATATATTTTAAATAAAACGTTAAAATTGTACAAACGAGGGTAACAAATTGGATTAATAAGATATAGCACAAATCACGATTTCATACAGAATTTCAATTTTCACAATCATAAAATATAACAAATAAATACACAAAATATACATGAATATTCACACAAAATTCATAAATTAAACAAAAGGTTCAGCCATGATTAACAAAGAGAAGGGCACCTAAAAGGGTAACGAGTATGGTAACTGGGGAAAGCTAGAAGGGTCATTTTCAATAATTTAATGGGGTTGGTAACTTGGGTAACAGGGAAAAATTTAGTATTAAATCTATAAAATAAAAGGGAAAAGGGTAACAAAAGGCAACACGTGGTTGAACAAGAGACATTGAAATAACCTACTATATAATAAAATAAAATAATTTAATAGTCAATTAATTATTATCCAAATTGCAATAAAATCACTTTAACTAAATTAATTGATAAATTTCAAATTCAAAAACATAAAGAAAAGTCTCTTGTTCAGCCATGAGGCCGGCTGAACCAAAATTACACTTTTACATAATTCTATAAAACATTTTCCTTTTTTTTATAATTGAAAAACTTACAATTCCGAAGAATAAATCGGCAAAACTGCACACAGTCAAACAGCAACAACGAACAACAAAAAAAAGAAAAATTAAAGAATTTTCACAAAGAAAATTTAAATATTAGAAAGCGCGTCTGGACAGGCCAAGAGCAGGATTCCAAAGAGAACGATGATAACGATGATTGCCGGCTCGTACCCTGCTGGTCCTTCTTCGCTTTTCCCCACCGGTAGCCCTTGGTCAATCTTGTATTCTTACGCCGGAAAAAGGAGCGTAACCACTGGAAAAGCCATAGGCCAATTTCAACTTTAAGAACAGCTGTCGGCATCCAAATTTCGGTATCTTGACCCGTGTCTTTCTTGCCATCAACTTGCTTCAGGGAATTAGTTCCTAATTTGTAGCTACTCTGATTACAAACCAAATAAACAACCAACAATCCAATAAAATATCAAAAATACAAAAATACGAAAATCAGAGCGGGCCTTTAGCAACGATTAATTCGGGCCTGATTGACAAGAGGTTTTCACTACGAAGAAAATTTGACGAGAAAATTCTCCCTTATTTGTTTCACAAATAATACTCCTGAATAATAATAAAAATTCCGGAATAATATTAAAGTTAATAAATTTCAGGGTATTATTGTTATTTATAACAATTCTCGGGTTAGGTGCAAGAAAAAGGTAACAATTTCAAAATTATTTCAAGTTAATTTGGGTGACTTAGTAGTTTCCGGTAGGTAGGGGAGAGCGAAAACGTGGGAAACATAGCGAGAGCGGCAAGTCTCCAAGAGTCATGTCTTAGGAGAAATGGGGAAATTCTCCTCGATTCGTACGAAGAAAGGGGGAAATTGTCAACGACGAGAGGGGAACTCTGCTTGCAGGTTGACCGACGAACGTCGTTTTCGATGATTTCAAATACTAGAAATATTCAGAGAATACGAAAAACAAAAAATTGCAAAAGCGAAACGATAGATAATATTTATATTATTAAATTAATGTTTATATAACAAACTAGTCTTAATTTTAAGCTTTGTTTTAGTTACTATTATTGTTTATAAAAAAAATGATTGTTTACAATCAAATTCCATGCAAACTTATCATGAAACTTTGTTAATATTTTTATGAAAAATTTGCAGCGTCGCAAAACAAATAAACCCAAAAAAACTAAAAATAAAAAAAATTTAACAACATGTAAAAATACATTTAACTTTTCGCCCCAGGGTGCGTTTTTAATTTTAACAACAAATATAAAAAATCTGATTAAAGATATTTAGCAAATACCTTAAGTATCTCTTCAGGGGACCCAAATAATGAAGTAAGAAAATCGCGGTGAGAATAAATGCAAAAAATATACTTAAAAGTTAATATTTTATTTTACGAAACAATTTCCAAAAGAAGGGTGAAAAAAATTTAAAAAATGGACACCACAATTAAAATAGTTTTTAGGGTCAAAACCACATCAAACAGGACTAAAATTTTTAAAGTTTTAGTAATAGTACAAACATTTAGGGAAAAACGTTTAATAAATGTGTTAATCTTGTTATCGATAGCAAAAAATTAAAATTAAAAAAAAAAAAAAAATTTTTTTTAAAAAAATTTTTAAAAAATATAAAAAAAAAAAAAAAAAAAAATTTAAAAAAATTTTAAAATTTTTTTAATGCTTATTTCTAATCGAAAGAGCATGAAAAAACCTTTCAAAACTATACTTGGCAAAATTTTTACGTTTAATTGTTAAAGAGTAAAAAATTATTAAAATAAACATTGCACATTTAAATTAAAATTTATTTTTAATTTTGTTTTTTTAGGTCAAAAATTTTTTTTGGTCAAAATGCTTAATTTCAATTGAAAGAGCATGCAAAAATCTTTCATAACTGTACTTGGCCAAATTTTTACGTTTAATTGATTAAGAGTTAAAAATTATCATAATAAACATTACACATTTAAATTAAAATTGATTTTTAATTTTAATTTTTTTTTGTTAAAAAAATTTTTTTTTAATGTTAGATCTCTAATCTAACATTAAAAGAGATCTCTCTCTAATCTCTTTTGAGCAATGTAAAGACAAAAGTTAAGCTGGGTGTCTATTATTTTCTTTTAACAAAATTTACGTTGTTTTCCTAGCTTTGTCCAAATTTTTTCAAGTGCATCTATTCTCATCAAATTTAAATTTACTTGATTTTAACTATTAATAAAGCTACAAATGGCGGACGGCGTACGGGTTTTTATTTCTACTATTACATTTAACAGGGTTTCTACCGACAGATTGGCTCGGTCGGATAAATGCCTGGCTCGGTGGGCGGACCAAGGGTACTTGGTTCGCGCCCATTAGCCTGGGATTTTTCCGGCATGTGAGATAATCTGAGCGGGAGGTTTGACGTCGAAGTATAATGATGTGCACCGTTGATTATTGTCCGGTACACACCATTAGAATTCGACTGTCGATAAACCGGTTGTACTCGGAGAGGTTTTCTACAGTTTCCCTCTCCACTGTCGAGAAAACCCATTAGACGGGTGGTCCAGGCAAATGCGAGTACTCCTAATTTTCAAGTCGCTCTGTAGGCGCAAAAATTTAGTATTAAGAAATGTTTGTAAGGAATGTTCTACGGTTGTAAACCACTTGTATAGCCAAGATTGTAGGCTTAAGACGGGTGTATAAACAAATAAATAAAAAAAAACAGGGTTTCTGTACCAATCCTGAAAAAAGGGAAATATCCAGGAATTTAATTTGACCGGGAAAAACTGGGAATAAGCCGGGAATTTTCTTATCAAATTTAAAAAAGTTTGATGACATTAATTCGGTTTTAAAAAATTGCTTTTTACTTTAATTTTTATTGGTGTAATAATTATAATAATTATACAATTAGTTGAAATTAAACTCTACTTAAACTCCAAAAGTTGGAGGAATATTTGAATTAATTTTTAATACATTAATTAAAGTAAAAAAAATTAACAAATAAAAATAAAACGTTAGCCACTGATTCAAATAGTAACATTTTTTTATTATTTTTTCCGGTCAAATAAAATTATCGGCTGTTTTCCGGTTTTCCAGTGTGCTAGACATAGGTACTGTTAAATGTATTGGTAGAAACTAAAACCCGTCGAAGACGGGTACGACAGCTAGTATTAATATAATTTTAATAGAAAATTTTTTTCCAGGTACTTTAAAATTTTTCCATGGTTTTTACAGGAATTCCAGGTTCTAGAAAGAATTCTAGAAAGAAAGTGTAGCACTGTTATATCGTTTTAACCACTTCGGCGGCATGGCGTTCCAATTGGCGTTCCGTGTGAAGGTGACAGAAGCGGCAACAAAAAGCGAAAATGGCGTTCCTACTTAAAATCGATTTCTAAAGTCAGTGAACCAATTGAGCTTGCCAAAACTAAATATTATTATAATTTGATATCACAGAACACTAATATAACAAAAAAATTATTTTTTCGAAGTTTTAAATTGTTTATTAAGAGTTTAAAAGTAGTCAATTTTTAATGTTTTTTTACGAATGGCGTTCCAACTTTCACCAAAAAAATCAGTTTTTTGCTTACAAACACAATGGGATTCTCAAGAAATTTATTACTCAGGGGTTTTTGGGGCCGCTGATTACGAATTCGATGTCAGTTTTCCAAAATTTAAAATGGCGGATCCAATATGGCTGCCAATTTTTTAAAAATTTCTTCGGATTCATTTGAAACTCGTTACTCGGGAATTTTTTGGGTCGCTGATTACGAATATGAAGTCTGTTTTTCAAAATTCAAAATGGCGGATCCAATATGGTTGCCAATTTTTTTAAAATTTCTTCGGATTCATTTAAAACTTCTTACTCGGGGATGGAATTTAAATAATTTTTTTAATTTTATGTCCGCCATATTAGATCATGTAATTATTTTAAAATGTTTAACAAACCATTTTTATTTGTAAATATCTCACTTTAAGCTATTTTCCACATTTAGGAATCCAACAGCCTATTAGGCTGGGTGTCTATTATTTTCTTTTAACAAAATTTACGTTGTTTTCCTAGCTTTGTCCAAATTTAAAGAGAAAAAAGAAATAAAATTTAAAGAGAAGTATTACTTCTCTTTAAATGTTTCTGAAAATTATTCCTTACATACTTGTATATGTTTAAAATAAGAAAAAAATCATTTGAGTTAAATAAAGAAATTGACTCTTGGCCACTTTTAGTAGTGAAGTTCTCTGATTAGTTCGCGCCTGAAAAGGAATTTCTATACTTAAATTCGATTAATATAGTTTTCACAACTAACAAAAAGCGTAAAACAAGTTTAACGCGTTGCAGGTAAAACTTTTGAGTCCTCTAAATCTAGCTCTTTAAAACATCTCATTTATATTTAATAAAATAAAAAAACACAGTCAACATGCTTAATCTAAGCTATTTTAAACAAAAATCAATGTTGAAGAATTGCATTTATGTTTAAGATTATGTCTTTCAAAAAATTAACATTGTATGGTCATACAAAATATTTACGACAAATTTTTTTTTAATTTTTTTTTAAATCAAAAGGAGCAAAAAGAAGCATATGAGAGTTAAAGTATACTATCTATAGAGTAATTTGTTATATTTCTCATTTAATTTGGTGGTGAAAATCGAGGGAAACATTTATTTAAATCTAGTCACGCACGAAATTTTATCTATAAATATTTATTTAATGAGGTGTAACTTAATTTTTAAATTAATTAGAAAGCTGCAATTATTGATTAACAAACTTTCATCTTATATGTGAATAAAAAAAGTGCCTTATTATGCCATTTAAAAAATTGTAAATAAAAAAATGCGTTAAATATTCATAGAACGCTAGAAATTTAGAAACTAAAATTTCTTGTTCGAAGGGTTGTATAATTCTTCCCAATTAATATAATGCAAAACTATTTTCGTGTTTGATGTAAAAAATGTATAGAAATAAGTAATGTACATCTCATCTAATTTAAAAAAAATAAAAAAAATTTAATAAAAAAAAATAAAATAAATAAAATAATAAAAAAATAAATAAATTAATAAAAAAAATAAAAAAAAAATAAAATAAAATAAAATAAAAAATAAAAAAAATAAAATAAAATAAATAATTTAATTTTTAATTTTAATTTTTTTTTTATTTAATTTAATTTTTTTTAATTTTAAATCAAGTTAAAAAATTGCCTTTTTAGCCAAAAATTTGATTTCCTGGCCCACTGTGGAGTGAATGGGACCTTTTCATATGAATTTTTTTCAACATCTGGTGTTCCGCAGGGCTCTCATCTTGGTCCTCTTTTCTTTCTTATTTTTATGAACGATATTAATAGTTGTTTCTTTAATAGTAAATTTCTCATTTATGCAGATGTAACCAAACAAGTTTTTTTATAAACAAATTAATTTTTTTAACTTTGGGCTGGATTTTTTTTTATTTTTTTAAAATTTATTTATACCTTATAGTACAGAGAAGATTTTCCAAGCAGTCCCGGAATGGGCCTGATTTGTTAAATAAGTTTTAAAGCATTTTCAAAAATCACTTGCAAACACAGTGGGATTTTTTTACAATTAACTTTTTAAAACTGTCTACATCGTAGACCCTTTAATTTAAAACAAAGAACACTCAAATAGATTAAAAATTATGGGCTGTAGACAGTTTTAAAAAGTTATTTGTAAAAAATCCAACTGTGATGCTTGCAAGTGATTATTGAAAATGTTTTAAAACTCATTTAACACATCAGGCCCATTTCGGGACTTTTTGGAAAATTCTCAATATTATAAGGAATAAATAAATTTAAAAAAAATAAAAAAAAATCCGACACAAAATTAAAAAATATTAATTTGTTTATAAAAAAAAAATTTTTAAATAAAAAATTAAAAAAAAATTTTTTTTTTACATTTTTTAGAAGTTGAAAGAAAACTAAAACTTTCATTCTTTGACAACTTTTTTCTACACTCAATATTTTCGGACTTATAAGCTACTGAATATAGGTCTACAATTAAAATTCCAAAATTTCGAAAATTCATAACTTGAAAATTTGGACAATTAAACAAAAATAAAAAAATACGTATCTGCTTTTTTCGATACAGAATAGAAAAAAATTATTTTTGGCCGATTTTAAGAGATCGACTAAAATCTCACGTGGCATTGCCCATATACTTTTCATTCAGAAGAATTGAAAAAAATAATTAAATAAAATGTCTTTTAAATATTACTTATATTTGGGCCATTAGAGTGAAATTCGACTAGAGCTTGATGATGGTTTGATGATTAGTTGCTTGATGATTTCCAAAATAGCTGTGATATTGAAATATAATGTTATTTAATACAATTTGATTTCTATTTGGGGGTTTTTATGACAGAAAATATTTTACTTCTCCGTAAATAATTTTTTTTAAATATTTAACAGGTTACGCTGCCAAACATAACCCAATTTATAACAACTCAGTAAAAGATATTGTAAAATGAGACCAAATTTCTTTTCTTTATTATTTTAAGGATATTTTTACTGAATACATTAAAATAAATGTAAATTAACACAAAAGTACTCACCGAAATCGATAAATTAGTATTTGAGTAAAAATTCCTGAAGTGGCCCCCCCTATTTTCGCAAAGTTGCAAAATTTAAAATAAATATTTGTATTTGAAAGTACTAGTATCTAGTAATATTTTCACGGAGTATTTCAAAAATATTTAAATTATTTATATTTTTCATGGTTAATTAAAGATTTTTGAATCCTTTTAATAAAATAATTTTAACTAATTAAGTTTTTGCATAAATTAAACAAAAATTTATGGTTATATCGGTGAGTATATGTACTTTCAAATAAAAAAATAAAAATTAAAAAAAATTTTTTTTTATTTTTTAATAATTTTTTTATAAACAAATGCAGTTTTAAGTGCTTTCTACACGCGATTAAAAAAAATTTTTTTTTGCTAAATGTTCTTTAGAATGTAGGTAAACAAGAACTGAAAAGAAATCTTAGTGCAAACGAAAAGCTTTTTCATAATTTGACTATTTGTCGAGCGCTGCATACTGCGCGCAAGCACCGCACAGTGGAATTCTTTTACAACTTATTGTTGAACAATGTCTACAGCCTACAATTTTTAACCGATTTGAGTGTTCTTTGTTTATGTTAAAGGAGAGTAAATCCTTAAGACATCCCTCGAGGCCGATGCTTGAGATATTAATTGTTTATAATTTTTTGTTTTTAACAAATTAATACAATTTTTCAATAAAGGACGTTTATTTTCTTATTCCGTTGCACCTGATCTAAATCAGTTTAAATTAATCTAATATGACCACTAGACAATTAATAAAGCATAAAATAATTTATTTGAATTGTTATAAACAATATTAAATAACAAATAGATAACTTGGATTCCTTTCCACTAAAAAAGGTTTTTTTACACATTTTTTAAAATTTAAGTTCATTACAAGAATAAATGTACTTTCTGTTTAAAAGTAACTTATTTAAATTGTTATAAACAATATAATTTAACAAATAGATAACTTTGATTCTTTTTCACTAAAAAAATTTTTATTTAATTATTATTAATAAAAATATTAAATATTAAATATAATAAATAAATAAATAAAAAAAACATTATAAATAAAATAAATATTATATTATATTATATTATTATAATATTATTATTATTATTATTATTTTTTTTTTTTTTGCTTAGGGACTTTTGGGAAATCTGCTTACAGATAAGGGAAGTGTTCCGGTTGTGGGCACCCTTTTGTTTTTGCCTCATAACATTTGTCCATGTGCATATTATACAAATATATGTGTACGAATTTAAAGCTAGAGGTCTAAGGTGACTGTCAGTGAAGGAATTAAATTGATTCCTTTAAATAAAAAAGTTTTATTAGAAATTTAGTGAAATGGGAATTTTTTCACAAAAAAAATTTTGTACCGGGTTGTGGGCACCCTTGAAAAATCCGCTAAAAATGGAAAAATATTAAAGGAAACCAACACAAATAAAGAAGAAATGAAAGTTTCTTTATTTTAAGAGAATTTGCCGGGATAAAGAACAAAAATGATGACACGTTTTCACACTATGCTCATCGCTAACAAAAGCATAATGCTTGCATGTGAAGTAGCTAGTACGCATACCATAACGCACTTCTAATGCACTGAACGACTATATTCATCGCATTTAATTGAGTTTGCGGCTGTCACTTTCCTTGGCAGAAAGTTTAGATAGATGAGACAGTAGTCCTCATCATTGTCAGATGGTAGAGCCTCCTTAACATAAAGGTGCCCACAACGGGGAATAACAGTCATTTTTTAAAAAGACCAACACATTTTGTGATGCAGGATTTTGGTTAAACACGGAGGTAAATCACAAAATATAATGACAACACTGCAAAAAAAAAATTAAACCCTTCTTTTCTGAACGAATCTACACCCATATGTTGCTCTTCGAATACAATACAAAATTACTTTTTTATTTATTTAATGCAAATTTTCTTTATTATGCTCACAGCTATTACACAAATGCATATATTTGTTACGTTATCAATACGAAAAGTCCGTATTGTCAACGAACACGACTTGCAATACTTAGATCAGTAAAGTCTGCTTGCCGTCGAAGTTTACGTAGGGGTGCCCACAACCGGAGGGTGCCCACAACCGGCGCACTTCCCCTACATTGGATTCCGCACTCCAATGTTATGTGGGGATAGTATGACAATTAAAAAAAAGAAAGATAAATGTAAATTCAATAAACTGGCGACCTACTGCCAGCCCGACCCACTAAAACCCGTAACCCTTCTTCTAGAGCCCTTTACCCTCCCTCGGAACTGTCGTAAGACTTTAGCCTTCGAGGGTGGCGCTCCAACTCTGTCGCTATTGCGACTTTCTGCTTTTCTCTGCGGTTATCCTGCGTTACTAGTTAAAATTTTTTGAAACTATTTCAATATAAAAGCGGAATAAACACAACAATAATTAATTTATTGCACAACAATAATTAAAAATATTAAAAGTAAAAGTATAAGTCAAAAGATAAAACTGCAAACGGATATATAAAAAAATAAAAAAAATAAACGCGTATATAATATTGAAAACATAAAACAAATTAAAAAAATGTATAAGGACGAATAAATCACAAAATAAATTAATGAAAAACAAACAAAACAAATTAAAAGCTGTTTAAATTACGCTTTTTGGCGGCCGTCGAGATCTTTCCTCGACATAACCGAGATTATGAAGTTCTCGACTTGCCGCCAATTCTCTTCTGACTGGGTCATCAGCGATACCATGTTCTCCGGTGTAACTTGACTGTTTACGCACCTTCGAACATGGCCCGCCTCTCCAAGTATTTTTATTATTATTTTATTTATTATTATTATTTATTATTTATTTATTATTATTATTATTTATTATTTTTTATTATTTATTTTATTATTATTATTATTATTATTATTATTATTATTATTATTTTTTGCTTAGGGAATTTTGGGAAATCTGCCTACAGATACCTTGGATTCCGCGCTCCAAGGTTATGTGGGGTTGGTATGATAAAACAAAAGGAAATAAAAAAAAAAGAAAAATAAATCTATAAAAAATTAAATTTAATACACTGGCGACCTACTACCAGCCCGACCCACTAAAACCCGTAACCCTTCTTCTGGAGCCCTTTACCCTACCTCGGAACTGTCGTAAGACTTTAGCCTTCGAGGGTGGCGCTCCAACTCTGTCGCTAATGCGACCTTCTTCTTCTCACTGCGGTTTTCCTGCGTCCGTAGTTAAAACGATGATTAAAACTATTTCATAGTCTAAGCGGAATTTACAGCACGACAATAATAAAAAAACAAAAATTTTTAAGAAGTTTAAAAAGTCAAAAGATAGAATTACAAACGGATATATAAAAAAAAGAAAAAATAAACGCGTATAAAATATTGAAAACATAAAACTGTACAAAGATGAATAAAAAACACAAACAATTAAAAAATGTATAAGGACAAATAAATCACAAAATAAATTAATAAAAAACAAACGTACAAAATTAAAAGCTGTTTAAATTACGCTTTTTGGCGGCCGTCGAGATCCTTCCTCGACATAACCGAGATTATGAAGTTCTCGACTTGCCGCCAATTCTCTTCCGACTGGGTCATCAGCGATACCATGTTCTCCGGTGTAACTTGACTATTTACACCTTCGAACATGGCCTGCCTCTCCAAGTCCCATTTTCTGCATGAGAAGAGGGTGTGCTCCGCGTTGTCCTCAGGGAACTGGCAATATGCACACACCTCGTCCTCGCGTAATTTAAAGCGACACAGGTACGAGTTAAAACACCCGTGACCTGTGAGCGCCTGAGTCAAATAATAGGAAACCTGACCGTGTTTCCTATTTATCCAGGTGGCGAGTGCCGGGATAAGGCGATAAGTCCATCGACCTTTTTCCTCACCATCCCATCTTTCTTGCCATCTTTCTATGAGCCTGTGCCTCGCTTCTTTGCGGATCAGGCCCTTGCTTGGTCTTATTTCCTCATCTAAGGAACTTCTTTCTTTAGAAAAGAGAAACATTTCTTCCCTTTCCCTCGCCAAAAGATCTGCTGGCGGGACACTTGCAAGGACCTGCACAGCACTCGTAGATACCGTCTTATATGCAGAGATGATACGCGTTGTTATCGATCTCTGCGCCAACAGTATCTTTTCACAGATGGTCACACATCTTTTGCACCTCAGGGATGGGGCCCACGCTGGTGCTGCATAGAGCATTTTAGCGTGGGCGACACTTGCCACCAGTCTTCTTTTTTGTTCACGGGGTCCGCCTACATTTGGCATTAACCGTGAAAGATTAGCCGCACACTCGATCGCCTTATTTGACGCCGTAGCCATGTGGTGGTGGAAGTTTAACCTTCCATCCAACTCCACACCAAGATATTTAATTTGCTTACTCCACTTGACCTCGAATCCGTCTATCACGATTCGTGGGAGCTCATAACCACGTCTGTCTGTGACCAGCAGTGCCTCGGTCTTTTCCAGGGCCATTTCAAGACCTCTGGTATCCAGCCAGCTTTTTGCTAGTCGCAGACATTCGTTCACCAATGACCCAAGAGCCTCCTTACTTTCGGCAGTGCACACGAACAACGCGTCGTCCGCAAAGCCGATGATCACCGCACCTTCGGGTAGATCCATTCGCAGAAAATCATCGTAAGATACATTCCATACAAATGGACCCACCCTCGAGCCTTGAGGAGCCCCACGCTGCATCTCTTCCTTGAGAGTGCAGGTGTCTCCCTCATATATAACCCACCTGTCGCTAAGATAATTATCCATTATCCGCAACAAGTAGGGCGGCATGTTTTTCTTTTCCATCGACTCGATGAGATCTTTCCATCTTGCGGAATTAAACGCGTTGCGTATGTCAATTGCTACCAACGCGCAGAAGCTCTTCTTTTTTCCGGGTCCCAACTTGTTTTTTCCTGCTTTGGCTATGTCCACAACTCCCTGGATGGCATCAACTGTGGACTTGCCTTTACGGAAACCAAATTGGTGATCCGATAGACTATTCTCTCCGGTCAAGTGGCTTTGCATTCTCTGCAGAACCATATCCTCTAGAAGTTTACCCATCGTATCTAGCAGGCATATAGGCCTGTATGATGAGACTTTATGTAGAGGTTTTTCACCTTTCCTCAGGAATTATTATTTTTATTATTATTATTAGTATATTATTTTTTATTTAATTATTATTAATAAAATTATTAAATATTAAATATAATAAATAAATAAATAAAAAAAATACATTATAAATAAAATAAATATTATATTATATTATATTATATAAATATTATTAACTAGCTGTCGTACCCGTCTTTGACGGGTTTTATGTTTCTACCAATACATTTAACAATGTTTCTACCAATCTAGAAAATCAGAAAAAAACCGAAAATTTAATTTGACCGGAAAATTAATAATTAGTTACCAATAGCTATTTCGGTAGTATAATATTACTATTTGAATAGTCTCCACCTTTTAGCAAAAAATAAAAAATTATCAAAAATTCGAAAAACCCAATTTCTTAAAATTTAACATTTTTACTTCTCTTTTATATCATTAAGCTTCATTATTTTTGTGCTCTTAAAAAATAATTTACTTATTTAAAAGTCTTCAATGTTTGGTAAAAAATCTAAAATTTTGGAAAATTAGCAAATATTCAAAAAACCGAATTTCTTAAAATTCAACATTTTTTCTTCTTTTTTATGGCATTTAGCTTCATTATTTTTGTGCTTTTCAAAAATACTTTACTTAATTTGTTATCTCTACCCTTTGGTAAAAAATCTAAAATTATGGAAAATTAGCAATAATTTAAAAAACCAAATTTCTTAAAATTCAACATTTTTTCTTCTTTTTTATGGCATTTAGCTTTATTATTTTTGTGCTCTTCAAAAATATTTTACTTATTAAAAATTCTCCATCCTTTGGTAAAAAATCTAAAATTATGGAAAATTAGCAAAAATTTAAAAAACTGAATTTCTTAAAATTTTACATTTTTCCTTCTTTTTTATGGCATTTAGCTTCATTATTTTTGTGCTCTTCAAAAATATTTTACTTATTTAATAGTCTCCAACCTTTGGTAAAAAATATAAATTATGGACAATTTGCAAAAATTCAAAAAACCGAATTTCTTAAAATTCAATATTTTTCCTTCTTTTTTATGGCATTTAGCTTTACTATTTTTGTGCTCTTCAAAAATATTTTACTTATTTAATAGTCTCCATTCTTTGGCAAAAAATCTAAAATTATGGAAAATTATCATAAAATATTTATTATAAAACATCTCCATTTTTAAAGTCTCTGAACTTCTTTCAATTAAAGAATACTGAATGAATTGGATAAATAATTATGAATTGCATTATTTTGACGTCAAAATCTTAATCAGAGACCTTAAAAATACTACTGAATTAAACTTGATAGTAATTAATAACAATTATAATTTTATCGTTTTTTTGATATCGAAAATATTTTTATACTTACATCTTAGTTATATCATTTTTTGTGCAAAATTATGCGAAAATGTGACTAAATAACATGTAATACTCAATTATACAGTGTTTAAAAGCAATTCATTAAACAATGTAAACTTTGTAAACTTGCGAATTTTTTAATTTTTTGAAAACTTTTTTATACTTAAATCTTAGTTATAGGACACTATTTTTTGCAAAATTATACTAAAATGTGACTAAATAACATGTAATACTTAATTATAGATAGTTTAAAAGCAGTCCATTAAAAAATATAAAATTTGGAAATTTGCGATTTTTTGAATTTTTCGAAATCATTTTTATACTTACGCCTTAGTTATAGGACAGTACTTTTTTAAAAATTATGTTAAAATTTGACTAAATAACATGTAATACTCAATTATAAAGAGTTTAAAAGCAATTTATTAAAAAATATAAAATTTGAAAAATTTCGATTTTTTGAATTAAAAAAAAAATTTTTATACTTACATCTTAGTTATAGGACATTATTTTTGGCAAAACTATTCTAAAATGTGACTAAATAACATGTTATACTCAATTATAGAAAGTTTGAAAGCATTTTTTAAAAAAATGTAAAATTTGAAAATTTTTGATTTTTGAATTTTTCGAAAAAATTGAATATCTCCCGTTCTAATTAATATTTTTCAAATCTGTAAATTTATAAACCTTCCTTGGCCCAAGGTCTAACATTCTGCCAAATTTGGTTTCAAATGGTTTAGCCGTTTTTAAGTGATGCGCGAACAAATATTCTGTGACATACCGACACACGTACATACATACATACATACATACTTTTATTGGTATATTTGACATCCTTGATGCCTAAAACGAATAATTATGTGCGAAATTTAAAGTTCTGAGCAATGTACAGACAAAAGTCTGATTTTATATATATAGATTTAATTATTATTATTATTTTTTTTTCTATTTTATTTAATTTTTTATTTAGATTTATTTAAAAAATATATGTCCACTCCTTGTTTAAAAAATAACATATTTAAATTGTTATAAATATTATTAATTAACAAATAGTTAACTTTTTTAATCCTCTTGACCAAAAAAAAATTTTTTTTCACGTTTACTTTTTTATTTAGGTTCATTTAAAAATCATAAGAATCTAAGTAGGGTAATGTCACATTGAGTTGACCACCTGAGTTTTTAAGTTATCTGACAGCGTAAACGTGAAATAAATAAAACAAATAGCAGCACCGGACCTAGAAACCGTAAGAATTTATGTTTCGCGATAATCATATACGTTATCGTTTGATATAACGCATTTTTAAGAACACAAACCAAAAGAGAAGTCGCTCTTACAATGAGTAAAGTGATTCGGAAGTGTAAAAGTAGTGTAAAATTTAAGTTTTAAAAGGTAACTAATTTTTTTCCTACTACTTTGGACTTTGAAATTGATTGTCTTAATTTAATTAAGTGATAATTTTGACTCAAAAAAAAATTTTGGTATCTGCCATAAAAAGTTGCATGTTACTATTAGTGGACCACTGTTTATAACCATGAGTGGACTGCCTGTTTTTTATATTTTTAATGACAGTTTACCATTTTTATGGAAATAAATTGACAATAAATTAGTTTAAAACTGTTTTATGTTCTTTATTAATTTTTTTGTGATTTTGATGTGATATGTGCCAAAATTATTGAAAATGGTTTCACTTGTAAACATTGCGACACAAACATGGTCTGAAGCTGCATAAGCATAAATTTTGTTTAAATATATCAGAAATATTAAATACTTTAATTTACAATTTTTTAAGAGTGGTCCACTCAAGGTTACACTTTTTTCATTCCTTAAAAATGAGCTATTTTTTTAAAATCAATTGTTTTTCCCAAATAAAAAAAAATCAAAGCTATTATGGTATAAACACTCATCTAGGGATCTAAACTAAAGCTTCGAATAGAAACCTCCGATTAATTTGCTGTCATAACGAATTTTGTAGAAAAAAAGCTTAGGCGGTCCACTCAAGGTGACATTACCCTATAACTCCTTATTTTCAATAGGCTGTGAAATTAATCTAAGTACTTATACTTACATGCCTATATTAATCAAATGAACCTAAATAAAAAAGGTAAACGTGAAATAGTACATTGTACAACTAGTGGCGAAAGTGTGATTTTTCGAGAGTGAAGTTTGCGGCTCGAGCGTAGCGAGAGCAGAAATCACTCTCGAAAAATCATTCTTTCACCACGAGTTGTGCACTACATTTTCTCCAACGCCTTGCGAGGAAAGGTTTCTTCGTGAGTTTCGTTTAATTTTAATTTAAAATGTTCTTATGTTTAATATAATAAAAGACGAATGTTTTGAGTGGGGAAGAAGTTAGATACAAAATAAATCTCGGTCAAAGAACAAGAAAAAAGAATAAATTCATGATTTACTTTCGCCACGCCAAATTTACTTTCGCCACGCTAAAAATTACTTTCGCCACGCTGAATTTACTTTCGCCACGCAAAATTTTACTTTCGCCACGCTCTTCAGAGCAGTTGAGAAAAGTTCTATTTTCGCCACACTTTTCTACCAAGAAAAGTAATTCTTTCAGAGCAAGTGTTGGAGAAAAATATTTTTTGGTGGAGCGGAACAAAAGTTAACTATTTGTTAATTAATAATGTTTATAACAATTTAAATAAGTTTTTTTAAACAAGAAGGACATATATTCTTTAAATAAACTTAAATAAAAAAGTAAGCGTGAAAAAAATTTTTAGTTAAGAGGAATCAAAGTTATCTATTTGTTAATTAATATTGTTTATAACAATTTAAGTAAGTTACTTCTAAACAGAAAGTACAGAAAGTAAAGAACTGATTTAGATCATGTGCAATAACGGAATAAGAAAATAAACGTCCTTTATTAAAAAATTGTATTAATTTGTTAAAAACAAAAAATTATAAACAATTAATATCTCAAGCATCGGCCTCGAGGGATGTCTTAAGGATTTAATCTCCTTTAACATAAACAAAGAACACTCAAATCGGTTAAAAAATGTAGGCTGTAGACATTTTTTAACAGTAAGTTGTAAAAGAATTCCACTGTGCGGTGCTTGCGCGCAGTATGCAGGGCTCGACAAATAGTCAAATTATGAAAAAGCTTTTCATTTGCACTAAGATTTCTTTTCAGTTCTTGTTTACCTACATTCTAAAGAACATTTAGCAAAAAAAATTTTTTTAATCGCGTGTAGAAAGCACTTAAAACTGCATTTGTTTATAAAAAAATTATTAAAAAATAAAAAAAAAAATTTTTTAAATATTTATTTTTTTATTCGAAAGTACATATACTTACTGTTATAACCATAAATTTTTGTTCAATTTATGCAAAAACTCAATTAGTTAAAATTATTTTATTAAAAGGATTCAAAAATCTTTAATTAACAATAAAAAATATAAATAATTTAAATGTTTTTGAAATACTTTGTGAAAATAATACTAGATACTAGTACTTTCAAATACAAATATTTTTTTTTAAATTTTGCAACTTTGCGAAAATAGGGGGGGCCACTTCAGGAATTTTTACTCATTTTTTAATCTTAAAAAGTGTTATGTAGGTCTGTTTCTTTTACGTATATCTTCTGTGAAGAAAAATTAATTTTTCAAAAAAACCTTTTGAATTTAATTATTACTAATATTATACCTTATCCCGTTTTAAGGTACTACTATACTTTAGAAGGCTCTTAAAAAGACCAAATTTAAAATTTTTTCTTAGCTATTTTATTATAAACTAGCTGTTGGACCCGTCTTCGACGGGTTTTAGTTTCGGCTAATACATTTGATAGGGTTTCTACCAACCGGGAAATAGCCGGGAATTAAATTTTACTGGGAAAAACTAATAATTAGTTACCATTAACTATTTCGTGAGGAAAATATTACTATTTTAATCAGTGACAGATTTTTTTCTATCAAATTTGATATTCAGGAACAGTATTTGGCAACTTGTAGTACTTTGTGCGTTTGTAGTACTGCAATTAATGTATTAAAAATTAATCCTAAATTTACACCAGCTTTTGGAGTCAAAAAAGAGTCTAATTATAAATAATTGTGTCACAATTAGACAATTAGACAATAAAAATTTAAGTAAAAAGCAGTTTTTAAAATCAAATTAATATAATAAAACTTTTTTAATTTGATGAGAAAATTCCCGGTTTTTCCTGGTCAAATTAAACTCCCGGCTCTTTATCGGTTTCCCCGCGCAATTGGTAGACACTCTGTCAATTCTATTATGGTAAACTAAATCCCGTCAAAGACTGGTACTGGTATATAACATATTTTCTTAAAAAAGAGTATTTTCATAAAATAAAAATAACCCCAAAAATACTACTGAATTAAACTTGATAGTAATTAATAACAATTATAATTTTTTCGATTTTTTGATATGGAAAATATTTTTATACTTACATCTTAGTCAAATCATTTTTTGTGCAAAATTATGCTATAATATGACTAAATTACATGTAACACTCAATTATACAGAGTTTAAAAGCAAATCATCAAAACATGTAAAATTTGTGATTTTTAAAATTTTTTGAAAACATTTTTATACTTTAATCTTAGTTATAAGATATTATTTTTTGAAAAATTATGCTAAAATGTGACTAAATAACATGATTGTAATGATTAATTATAGATAGTTTAAAAGCAGTCCATTAAAAAATATAAAATTTGTAAATTTGCGATTTTTTGAATTTTTCGAAATCATTTTTATACTTACGTCTTAGTTATAGGACAGTATTATTGGAAAAATTATGCTAAAATTTGACTTAATAACATGTAATACTCAATTATAGAGAGTTTAAAAGCAATTCATTAAAAAATAAAAAATTTGAAAAATTTCGATTTTTTGAATTTTTTAAAAAAAATTTGACACTTACATCTTAGTTATAGGACATTATTTTTGGCAAAACTATTCTAAAATGTGACTAAATAACATGTTATACTCAATTATAGAAAGTTTGAAAGCATTTTTTAAAAAAATGTAAAATTTGAAAATTTTTGGTTTTTGAATTTTTTGAAAAAATTGAATATCTCCCGTTCTAATTAATATTTTTCAAATCTGTAAATTTATAAACCTTCCTTGGCCCAAGGTCTAACATTCTGCCAAATTTGGTTTCAAATGGTTCAGCCGTTTTTAAGTGATGCGCGAACAAAGATTCTGTGACATACCGACACACATAAATACATACATACATACATACATACATACATACATACATACATACATACATACATACATACATACATACATACATACATACATACATACATACATACATACATACATACATACATACATACATACATTCATACATACATACATACATACATACATACATACATACATACATACTTTTATTGGTATATTTGACATCCTTGATGCCTAAAACGAATAATTATGTGCGAAATTTAAAGTTCTGAGCAATGTACAGACAAAAGTCTGATTTTTTATATATAGATAGATATGTAGAAACTTTTTTTGCCTGTCTTAGTACATATTTGGAGAATAAAAATAATGGTTTGATTTTAATTTTTATTTAATATCATAATCTGCAGATAGCATCCAGGTTGAATCTCTAAAAAGTTAATTGTCCAATTGCGGACAGTTTATCTGAAGATTGACAATTTGGAAACAAAAAATCCAAACTGCTTTTTAAAAGGGAAGGTGTTTTGCATAGAAATCTGCCACGATTAATGAAAAATCGACTAAAATAAAAAAGTAGCAGATGTTTCAATAATTTTTTTCTAAATTCACTGTTTTCCACTATTTTTCTAGTCTGCAAAAATATTTTTTAAAAATTTTTTGACTAATTTCTGGTGAATTTACACACAGGGCATGCTAACAAACAAAATGACCTATAATAATTTATTAAAATCGGTTTAGTAGATTCAGAGATAAAGTGTCCGCAATTTGAGAAAACGTTATTTTGAGAAAAACGCGTTTAAAACTTATATGTATCGTTAGAGGCCATCCATAAATTACCTAAAAATTTTATGCAAATTAAAACCCTTCCAGTTCTTTTATGTCAGACAATGTTACATACTCTGCTAGTTCACGATTGAACTAAAGTTCGTTGCTTTTGTCTTTAGGAAAAAAAGAATTATTTTAAAAGTAGGTAAGTATGAAATTTTGTGAAAACAACAAAAATTCAACGAAAATTATGTTAAATTTATATAATTTTTAAAGTTTAATGAAAAAGGAACTACCAGAAAGCCTACAAAAATTTGAATTAAAACGGGTTTATAATATTAGTAAGAATTAAATTTAAAAGGTTTGTTTGAAAAATTAATTTTTCTCCACAGAAGATATACGTAAAAGAAACAGACACATAACACTTTTCAAGATTAAAAAAATACTTATTTATCGATTTCGGTGTGTACTTTTGTGTTAATTTACATTTATTTTAATGTATTTAGTACAAATATCCTTAAAATAATAAAGAAAAGCAATTTGGTCTCATTTTACAATAACTTTTACTGAGTTGTTGTAAAATGGGTTATGTTTGTCAACGTAACCTGTTAAGTATTTAAAAAAATTATTTACGGAGAAGTAAAATATTTTCTGTCATAAAAACTGGCTATATAGTCTTGGGTGGTATTTAAATTCCGGCTTATTGACTATCTTAGTAAATTCGTGCAGATTCATTTGCTTGGTTAGGCACGCTCTCCCGGACGGCTCTCTAGTACCTAGGACTTTTTGACCTTAAAGGGATGTCGTGGTCTTTAAAAGACCCCAGTCTGTTAATATATTCAAGGGGTTTATTGTGTGTGTGTTTTGGGTATGTATAAATAAGAGCCCTGAGTAATTTTCGCTTGTACGGTTGTTGAGTTGATTACGGTCGTTCATCGGTCGGATTATTTGGCCTTACCAATGAGTTCTTTCCTGATCTCTCGTGCGCAAATCCTTGTTGCGAGAGACTATCCTGAATTCTAATTTGCGCTCAGCAGGAGTGACGCGAACAAATGCACATATTGCACACCAGGTGAGATATATTTCCCTGCATCTTTGTTTCCACACTCCCGCGCTAATATGCATCCATCATCGCCGGATCTCTTTCTCAAGCTCTTGCTCAACCTAATCATTCACCTTACACGTAAAATCATCTCTGCGATTTCTTGTTCTGCTCCATATACAATTTAGAAACGATCGTTACTTCTGTGTTTCTTTTTGAAATAGTTTACGTGACTTCGACAAATGATTGTATTAGTTAATTAATCCACTCTAATAATTGTTATCCCAGTAGAAAAAGTTGATATTTGAATTTATATTATTGATTTTATTATTATCGTTAGTGATAAATTTTTGAACTACTTGGAATAATATTGAAGATTTAATTTTAATGAGAGTAATAAAAGTAAAAGGTTTTAATTTAAAAGCTGAGAAAAGTCAGTGTCGATCCCAATTATTGAGACTTGGAGGAAGCTAAAGACAGTGGTTAGATGACCTTCAACGAAGACGATTTTCTTCAAAGGGAGTACCTGAGGGTACTGGGGAGTAAATATATGTCGAATTTGCCAGTGTAGAAACATGGCTGGAAGATATACATAACTGACTGACTGGAAGGTAAAAAGCAATAAAGACTGTAAACTACTCTTCTTTAGCTTTTGAATTTCAAGACTTAAAGGTTTGGACCAGACGGCCACCTGACCAGGAGCTCGAGGGTGTAATCATGAGCACGCGAACCCTTAAGCGCATTCACTTTCTGTCTTTTTATTTCATTTTCGTGTTCCTTTCATTTTACCCACTATCCACTAGATGCACGATTTTAAAACCGAAAAACTTATTATTATTTTATTTTACTTATAAAGAAAGCTTCATAGAAAAGGGTTTCACTATGCAGTATATTGTGATTGAGAACGTCTTGGTGTGAAACATAAAAGATGTTAAGCTAAAAAGAGAAGAATCTATCGTAGGAATATATGAGAGAGCGTTTACCAGTTACCATACATCACGATAATGAGCCTACATATACCGATAGTCAGTTCAAGTTGAATGCATTCAAGTGTGCACACAACACACGGTAGGTAGAGCAAAATGATTTACGGAACCTTTCCCGGAGGCAGCGTCAAAACCAATATCGAAAATTATTTTAAACAGAACAGTGTGCAACGAAAGAACTTCCCTCGAAAGATTTATTATGTTTTATGCCGTGAAAAAGGAAATATGTGAGAGAGAATAATATACGCTTTTGTATCAGTAAATTTGTCCTCATACTGCATTCTACTACTACTACCACTCCTTGCTGCGTGTAATCGAATTAAGCCATTGCCTCTTGGGCTTTTATTGCAACTCTCGGGCTACCTGCAGTTGCTTCTGATCATTCGCATCAAGGTCGATAAATGAAATGTTACCCCGTGACTCCTTTCAGTGATAAACTGCAGATGAAATTTAATTTCACGAGCATTTGAGATGTAGAAATTGAGTGTGTAATATATTATTGAGGAATAAATCGAGTGCGTGCAGATATTCACGTTTTGTAATGTTAAATCGTTTTCTTCATTTCTAAAGGATAATTGATATTTTTGCTGTAAGAAAACAATTTTTTAATAAAAAGATTCTTTCAAAGTATAACAAAAACAATTAGTTTGCCACTTCTTAAGTTTAATATTTGAGACTCAATAAGTAAAGGCTGTAGAAAATTTCTTTCTTCAATATATCTTCTATATATACAAAGCACAATAGCTTCATATTTAAAAAAAGAAGAAGATTCTATCCTTGGAAGGATAGAATAATTGTATTATGTCATCTTTTTATTGTTGTCATAAAAAGAAAAGTCACGTTTCTATGTCTTGGTTTGTCATCATCATTAGGCTAAGCCTGCATAAATAAAAAATACTAAATAATAAAATTAAACATTAATAAACAAATATACAAAAAAACATTTACCATAGGGTAACCCTGGAGAGATGGCCATAGTTTTTTTAAGCACAGTAAAAATTATAAAAAAACGATTTTTATCTAAACTTTTATTGATAATTAAACATTGAGGACTTATCTTTCAAGTAACGAAAAATAAAATAATTTCATAGAAACAATCTCAAAATTTACATTTTTTAAAAACTACATTTGTCCATCCCCCCCCCCCCCCGGAATGTCCGGGAGAGATGGCCAATACTTATAATTTTTTACTTTTAGCTTAAACTTAATTTTTAATCATTCAAATTACTTTTCTCTTATTCTGGTCACATTTTGAACATTTATCATGGGATTCAGTGCAGTTTTCATGTAGCCAAAAATTTCAAATACTGCACTAAATCCAATTTTCAATCAATGTCGTTTGATTGTAACTTTCGACTCAACCTACAAATAGATCTCCATCTCTGGTGTCAATAAAAAATCAATTATTTTGTTCTCAGACATTTTTAATTTTTTTTCTTTAATTTTTCTTAAGTATCTAACATTAACATAAAAAATTATAAATAAAAGTCATTAATGGCCATCTCATCCAATAATACATGACAAAAATAAACATCAAAATA
Source organism: Leptopilina heterotoma (assembly GCF_015476425.1). Taxonomy (NCBI): domain Eukaryota; kingdom Metazoa; phylum Arthropoda; class Insecta; order Hymenoptera; family Figitidae; genus Leptopilina; species Leptopilina heterotoma. The sequence goes on from NW_025110919.1 coordinate 275,428, forward strand.
TTAGGTAAATAAATAAAATAATTTTTCCTTTTATTTTTAGGGTTCCGTACACCGTAGGTGTACTTATGAAATCACTCTTATGAAATCACTCGTGTGTCCGTCCCAGACACTCAGAATAGGCTGTCCCCCCTGAACTTCTACATATCTCAACCCGGTGAGCTAAAATTCGGTACACATTTACATTTCCACTTGTAGATTTGGGGAAAGTTTTAGCGAACCTGATTGGAGATCATGTTTGCGAACTTTCTTAATTCGCATATATTACTTTCAATCAATCATATTTGTTCCCCATATATCTTTGTATAAAAAACGAATTTAATTTTGGTGTACGGAACCCTCGATTTTAATGCGAGTGTAACTCGCACTTGTCCGATTTTTTGTTTATATCGAAGCGTGGGTTATGAACTACTCAATTTCTTTAATTTTTATTAGATTGTCTACCAGTTATATATCATTTTGTTGAATTTTAGAAATGTTCAATTAATAATTAATTTGATTATTTCCGTGTAATTCGTAAGTGAATTTTAATTCTTGATGATAAGAATTGAAGTGTCGACTACAATATCAATGTGATCTTTACGTACGTAAAGATCACATTTATATTGTGTATACTATACAGAAAATAGTGTCATCAATATAACGGAAATTAAAAATAGGCTCGCAATTTTGTTCAAATTTAAGTTTTAAGGCAATCGTTTTCTAAATCATCCATAACGATATCAGCAAAAAATGCAGAAATCGGAGAAGCCATGGGGGTACCTTCAATCTGTTATTAATATTTACCATCAAAGATAGAAAATGTATTTTCGTAGAGAAATTTAGAACAATGGAAAATGCCATTAAAGTATTTTTTAAAGTTAGGGCACTTATGATGCTATTTATAGTTTTAAAAAATCATTAGGGTAGAGTGGGGTAAAAAAGCCATTTGAGTTTTATTTAAAAACTATTAAGCCGATTTATCAGCTGTTTAGAATATAAATACTATTAGGTAATACGCAACTTTTGAATCTAATTTGAATGTTGTACCTAGATTAATATTGTTTTTATTGTAATTTTAATTTTTTGTTGCTTTTTTGAAAACATTTTGGTGAACTTTTCAAACATATTACAATTTGATTAAGTGAACGAATAATAAAAGTAAATGTTTGTACATAAGGAGAAAAGTATACCGAAAACGTATACAATGTTAATTTTTGGAAATTGAAGTGAATTAACAATTTATTTTTGCTTTTTTTAATAACTGGTCTTGGGTGTAAAAAAGCCAGGGCAAAAAATCCATTGAATATTTTGTGAAATTCACTTGTTTTCTATTTAAACTAACCTTCTTATTTTACAAAATTTCTCGTGTTTATTTAATAAAATAAATTAAACACGACGAAAAAGTAGTTCAAAGTGCATTTAAAAAATAAACAATGAATAAACGGTTGCAACGAAATATGTTATCTGTGGTAAAACTTAAAGAGAACTTCTAAAAAAGGTACGAAAAATTGGCAGTGCAAATGGAAAACAGGTAAACTTAATATAATTTTCAATTTTGCTTGCTAAAAACTCTTTCATAATTATTAGAATATTTTTCAATTAAGACTATTTGTCATATAAATAAAGGGAAACTATAAAAATACCTAAATTGATAACATGTTTTGCTAAAATCGTAGGGTGGCTTTTTCACCCCACCAGGTGGTGCAAAAAAGCCACTTGCAGTGCTTTCGTAAAACTCTTATAACTTAGTCCTTTCATGAGATAAAAAATATTTCCGTCAAGAATTTTCAAGCTTAATAACTAAACTTTCAATAACAATTGGAAATTTGAGAAAAAAATTTTAAGTACAGATTTTACAGCATCAAAAGTAAAAATGTGGCTTTTTTACCCCACTCTACCCTATCATTTAAATGTTGAAGGACTTTACTGTAGAAGGGGGCCTGGTGCTAAACTGGACGGATTTGGTCTTTGACAAGAACACTCATACAAAAAAATATTTTTTGCTAAAAAGTAATATACCCTTTTGAAGCTTGTTCCTTCACATACAAATCATAGTTATAAGATTTTAGAAAACTACAGTAGCTACGATAAAAACCCAAAAATTTGAAAATAGTTATTTTCATATGAAGGGCGCAAAATATATGATTTTGTAGGGGGTCGTAATAACCTTTGCGCCCATGATGCGAACATAATTTTTTGCCCTAACTGCATGGAAAGTATGGCATTGAGGGCACGAACAATTAAACGCTCATATTAGTTAAAAATTAAATTCTATATAAATGTTTTTAAGTCTATAATGATAGAAGTTTTAATATAGAAATAAGAAAACAATGTATTCTGGAAATATAGTATTTATTTATTTAGAACGTAGTAGTAGGTTCCACTTCAGTTCAACACACTAATTTTCATGACCTGTTGGGATTCGGATGCACTTTTGTTTTATAGTGATAAACAATTCCACCAAATAGTTTTTCAAAATTTTGAAAATTACTAAAATTATGGCATTTTTAAAATTTGTGCCTTTTTTTAAGTGCTATAACTTTGGTTCTAATTAACCGATTTTGGATTTTCAAAAAAGGATTTCTTTGGTTTTAAGTATATTTTAAGTTAAAATTAATATGAAAAAAGAAATCAAAACTTTTTTTTTTGAAATTTTGAAAAATTAAAAATCCGTTTTTCAAAAAACATTATCTTCGATTTTTTCAAAATTTTACTAAATGTTAGGGCAAATGTGGTTTACATGTCCTGCAAGTTTCATCTTGGGATCTCAAAGGGATTCGGAGTAAAAAAAATAAAACTTAACCACACGGAGAGAAAAATCTAGCTTTAATAGTATGACACTAGATGTATTCCACGTCAGTTCAACACAAAAAATTTTATTAGGTTTTGGGATTCGGTTGAAATTGGGTAGATTATATCCTCTGGTGGTAATAAATAAAATCCCTAAGCGATTTTAAAAAATTTCAAAAATTGGCGGACATATTGGATTTTTAATTTTTTTGTACTTTTTTTTGAAAAATATATATCTCTGCTTGTTCTTAACGGATTTCAGTTTATGACCCCTTAAATTGTTCGTATTGAAATATACTTTTATTTAAAAAATTAAAATTAAAAAAATTATTTAAATTTTTTGTTTAAAAAATTAATTTAATTTTTTGAAAAGCCATAGAAAAAATATGCTACCTTCAATTTTGATCATTTTTTTACCATTTGTAGCCATAAATGTGTTGAACTTGTCCTGAAATTTTCATCGTGGGACAGCCAGTAGTTTTTGAGAAAAAAAATAAAACGTAAATCCTCGCATAGCGCTGTAGCGCTCAGTTTTAATGCCGCACGATTGTAAATGGAATTTTAATGAAAGTACGAGTTTTTATTAACCCTAGAACTAAAATATGATTTTTTTATAGACTAACGAAAAACTGGGGTGGTTTGTTTTCCCAGATTTGAATTTTTTTGTAATTTTTTTAATTTGTCAACAATGTGGCTAATTTAAAAAAAATTAAACGGATTTTAAAAGGTTAATAGAGACAATTTTATTTTGATTAAGGCAACTTGAAAATTTAAATATTATTTACAATATATACAAATGTTAAATGATTTTAAAATAGAATCAAAATCATTTATTACAAAGGAGGTTTCTATTTTTTACGGGGGAGTTTCCGAGGTCTTACAGTTTTTCTTTATTTACCTTTTAAAATCCGTTTAATTTTTTCAAATTAGCCACATTGTTGACAAATTAAAAAAATTACAAAAAAATTCAAATCTGGGAAAACAAACCACCCCAGTTTTTCGTTAGTCTATAAAAAAATCATATTTTAGTTCTAGGGTTAATAAAAACTCGTACTTTCATTAAAATTCCATTTACAATCGTGCGGCATTAAAACTGAGCGCTACAGCGCTATGCGAGGATTTACGTTTTATTTTTTTTCTCAAAAACTACTGGCTGTCCCACGATGAAAATTTCAGGACAAATTCAACACATTTATGGCTGCAAATGGTAAAAAAATGATCAAAATTGAAGGTAGCATATTTTTTCTATGGCTTTTCAAAAAATTAAATTAATTTTTTAAACAAAAAATTTAAATAATTTTTTTAATTTTAATTTTTTAAATAAAAGTATATTTCAATACGAACAATTTAAGAGGTCATAAACTAAAATCCGTTAAGAAGAAGCAGAGATATATATTTTTCAAAAAAAAGTACAAAAAAATTAAAAATCCAATATGTCCGCCAATTTTTGAAATTTTTTAAAATCGCTTGGGGATTTTATTTACTACCACCAGAGGATATAATCTACCCAATTTCAACCGAATCCCAAAACCTAATAAAATTTTTTGTGTTGAACTGACGTGGAATACACCACTACCTATACTAATTTCGCATGACTATAGTCACGCTTCAAACGCATGAATTCATACCCAAAAACCATGGGTCCACGCTTCACCATGGTTTTTCGGTATGTTTTTATGTGTTTGAAGCGTGACTATAGTCCATGCGAAATTAGTATAGGTAGTGTCATACTATTAAAGATAGATTTTTCTCTCCGTGCACAATTACGAATATATGGAGCAAAATTCCTCAACTGCCCAGGTCAAAAAATGAATTTTCTCTAAACTTTGCTAAAATGTTACTATTATTAGTTGAAGTGTAAATATTATTTTTTTTTAATTTCATAAAATATTTTTTGAGTTATGGAGTTTCAAAATTTTGATTTTTTTGAAAATATCTTTTTTTTAATTTAAAATATTGATAAGTAAAATTAATTAAATTTCAAGTATGAATAGTGATTTTTAAAGGGGTTTTCACAAGTTCTAAGCTGGGTACCTTCTTTCCTATAAGCCATGTAAAACTCAGAGTGGGACCTTGGAAATTTTTGAGGAAAATAATAATTTACCATTATTGTACATAGAAAATGATGATTTATAATTAATTTCTTCAAAAAGTTCCATGGTCCCACTCTGATTTTTACATGGCTCATAGGAAAAAAGGTAACCTTTCGATTGGGATAGGTTTAAAAAAATTAAAAACACCGATTTTGAGATATATTGATATTAGGAATTTGAGCTTGAATTTCAAGGTCAAATTGAAAGAAAAAGACTTGTTTTTTATCTCCACCTTATAGCTCATGAAAACCCCTTTAAAAATCACTATTCATACTTGAAATTTGATTAATTTTACTTATCAATATATTAAATCGAAAAAAATATATTTTTAAAAAAATTAAAAATTTTCAAACTCCATAACTCAAAAAATATTTTATCAAATTTAAAAAAAAATTTATATTTACACTTCAACAACTAATAGTAACATTTTAGCAAAGTTTAGAGAAAATTCATTTTTTGACCTGGGCAGTTGAGGAATTTTGATCCATATATTCGTAATATGTGGTTACGTTTAATTTTTTTAGTCCAAATCCCTTTAAGATCCCAAGATGAAACTTACAGGACATGTAAGGAAAGAAAAAACATGTCTTTGCATACTTGATCCCTCGTGTTCAAATATAGTAGTGAATAACAGTGATAGTATGTGAAAATGAAAAGTACCTCACCGACAGATTAGCTCGGTCGGATAAATGCCTGGCTCGGTGGGCGGACCAAGGGTACTTGGTTCGCGCCCATTAGCCTGGGATTTTTCCGGCACGTGAGATAATCTGAGCGGGAGGTTTGACGTCGAGGTATAATGATGTGCACTGTCGATTATTGTCCAGTACACACCGTTAAAACTCGGCTGTCGATAAACCGGTTGTACTCAGAAGAGGTTTTCTACAGTTTCCCTCTTCTCTGGCGAGAAAACCCATTGACGTGTGGTCCAGGCAAATGCGAGTACTCCTAACCTCAAAAAGTCGTTCTGTAGAAACGCAAAAAGTAGTTGGTATATAAGAGTGTGTGTTCTGACAGTTGGCCTAGCTTCAAGTCATTTAAGAAAAAAAAAAGAAAAGAAAAGTACCTCTATACATGGTAATTGATATACATTGATAATTGATTCAATTATAATTAAATATAATTAAAATTTTTTTTATTTTTTCGAAAAATTGAAAGGGGCTAAATTAAATTTTTAAGAATAATTACATTTTCTAAGCAATTAATGTAAAAATTAAAAATAATTTAAATCCTGTGATGATTTTTTTTATTTAAGAAAATAATTGATTAGTTGCTAAGAATTTTATTAAAAGTTCCAAAAACAATTAAATTCATGAGAATAATTTTATTATTTATAAAAATAATTAAATAATTTTGAAAAATTCTATTAAAGTGTTTAAAGAGAATGCGAAAATTTTTGTTATTTTTGAAAATATTTGAATTCTTCATAAGAATTTTTATAAACATTGTTTTAAATAATAAATTATTTCAAAATATAATAAATATTATAAAAATTTTATTTTAAATAATTGAATTATTGTGGAAGACTTTATTTTTGAAAACAATTAAATTCTTCGATTGATTAATTATAAAATAGTATTAAACATAATTGAAATTCTTGCTTAAAATTTTATCAAAAAATTTATTTAAGAATTGAATTTTCATGAAAAACGTTATTATTAGTGAAAGTATTGGAATTATTGTTAAGAATTGTATACAATTTTTGTTAAATAATTGATTTTTTCGATTTTTTTTTGCTATTCAAAATGAATTAAATTCCTGTAGAAATTTTATTATTTATGAAAATAATTGAATTTTGTGTAAATTTTATTAAATTTTTTTTAAATAATTAAATTTTTTGCGAAATTTTATGAAAATACAAGATATTGTAAATATTTGTTATTTAAATATAGTTTTTTGTTATTATACGATAATTGTTATTTATTTAGTATTTTTATAAACTTACAATTGTAGTTCTAACTAAACCATCCAAACATTTCTGACCCTCTATTGTTAACGTTTCTAGCAGCTTTACTTCATCAGTAATTTCTACTTGCTCTGCTTCTTTCTTGGATGTCTTATTCACTAATTTTATTTCATTCACAATGTACTCCTCCTCCAATTTAGATGCTTTTTTCTGGCTTCCTATAATATTTTAAAAATGAATATATTTCAAGTGTGTTTTACCAGAAACATTATAGTAACAATGTGAAACTTTAATTTTTTACCGTTTGAACTTTAGCATTTTGCTTTTCCTTATCGTCAGAATTTTTATTTATTGATTTATTGGTCTTGTTGGCAGAATTTTTTGTTCTGGAACTTGAAGTTAAATTGTCTTCTCCAATTTTTTCACCTTTTTGACGCGAGACAGTAAACCTTTTTGCTAATTCAAATAGCATGTCACCATTATCTATAATTTAATTTTTTTCTGTTTCAATTTACACGGTTTTTTTGTAGTCGGAAGTGGAAAATCTGTAAATTAAGATACCTTTTTTAAATAAACCCAGGTTATGTGGGGATGACCGCTCTTGTTCTGGTCGACCCACTAAAAACCACTCCCGTCTTAATTTGGGACACTTTGATCCACCTGCGGCACTACCGTCAGGCTTTAAACTTCGCAAGTGGTGGTCCCCTTGTCCTGCTCCTTAACTTGCCATTAATCCGCTCGTGCAATGTGTGAGCAAGGACGGGAGGAAAAGCTAAATCTTTTCATCCCCCCATGCTCACACACTCCTGAGCACTGGATTTTTCCGGTCAACCTCGTCTTCCGTCTCTATATTTTCCCCATTATTATTATTATTATATTATTTTATCTCTCATCTACTTGATGAGAGCGTGCTTTTCATTAATCTCATGTATGAGCGTTGTTATGCTTTTCAGTCCGTCCTTAATCGTCATATTGACATTTTTCTGGACATCACAGGACTTTAGCATCTTACTGGACTCTTCCTTCATTCTTTGAATGCAAGCTGCTTCCTCCTCGCGCAGCCTTATAGCTTGATCTCGGTCTTTATTGCAGCAAGCAATGTCATTAGCCGAAGGATTACTGAAGACAGAAATGCAGCTGGCTGGACTTGTAATGCTGCTCGTACTTCCTCGTCTATCTACTCTTTCCAAGACAATTCTTGGTACCACCAACGCGTTGTTGCCCTCCTGCATCCTTGGGCCACTAGCCACCGTCCCCACGCCAGGCGCTTGACGATCGGAATTAGTGAGGAATTTAGCCGAAGAATTACCCCGCAGGTACTCTTCCATGTTTTTACAATCGCTCATACTTGATGTTTGTCCCGTATCGAGAGACTATCGGACCTTAACAGGGTACTACCATCTGGCCAAGATGGACCTTGAACCGCCTCCGTTAGTTACATAGACGTTATAGCATTGCCGATGCATTGATGCGACGTCTATGATATCCAAGGGCACGTGAACGTTGTTCGTTCGGACGTGGAGGTCGATCTATCTCTCCAAGATGGCAGGAAGTTTCCGCGGAGGGAATGTATCCTGGTATCTCTGCACAGAGTTTACCCTCTTGCACGGTTATTCACTATGTAATTTTTTATAATTACCAGCTTGAGGCAATCGTTCACATTGTGTTTTAATTCTAATCTTAATAATAAAATTTTCTAATTAATTTTACTTTTATTTAAAATAAAATTTTACTATAAATAAAAATAGCGAAAAAAATATTTGTATTTGTGTACAAAAATTTTACCCGAAATTTTCTAAAATCGTTCCTCTATAAGGTTTTTCTGTTCCTTGGTTTCGGTACATGAACCAGACAGTTGATCCACACTTTAATTTTATTTTTTTTATCAAATATAAGGTCCTCCTCATATACAACGCAGTACGAATTGTCTGCACCGCAATGTAACAGATATTGTTTATGTTCACTGTCAATTTTTCAAAATTAACTCCCTGTTGAAATAAAAAATTTCTTTTTGAAAATTTTAATTAACAATTGCTATCTGTCGTCATACAAATAAAAAATAACAAATTTTGCATATCGTGAAGATCGCATCTAAACGATTGTCTATTTTCTCCTAGATTCAGATTAACCAAATGTCATCCATTTTGAATTGTATTCAATAACAATGAGTAATAATAGCGATAACGACAATAATAGTTTCCAACGAAGGCCAAAAGGGAGATACAAACGTTATTTAGAAGACAATAATTCTGAAGATGTAGTAAATGCTTTTTAATAGTAATTAATTGACAACGATAATTGAGTTATTTAATGAAACGTATAAAGAATCAATGTTGACAATGAAAAATTAGTCAATCAACACATTTTTTAATAAATTCATTCTTAAGTTTTAATTTTCAAAATAATATTCTAATGTTTAAAAACAAAATTAACTTAAAAACATTGTTTTTAAGGAGAGAACAGTACCATATTCTATACAAACGCGATGGAAGAGACAATAATTAAATATTGAAACATCAATTGTTGACCAAGAAAACGTTTCTAGTGAAACACTGACACCGTTAAACTTAAACCACATCATCTGTCAGGAAAATATTGTTTTTACTAATTATGATGATGACGTTCCAGAAAATAATAATGTAATACATATTCTCTTTCTAATAATATTTTTAAATCTACACATGTGGAAATTATCTTTAAATTATTCTATTATATCAGAATTATAGTTTAAAAATACTTAAATTTTTGAATAACAAATATTTTATTTTGGAGTAATTAATATTGCTGGATTTAAGAATTATCTTAAGTAAAGATTTTTTTATCAGTCTGTCTAATTGTTCTAATAGAACATAAATTTTAAATGAAGTCTATATTTTTAAAAGTAAATAGTATTTTAAAAAGAGGGAGGAGTAAAAGTTCAACCTATCAAAGTTTATATTATGGCTATATAATTGTTAATAATAAATAATGATAATAGATAGTTGCAAACACATCTGTCAATAATGAGAGTTCATCATCAGAAGAATTTTCTTCTCATATTCTTCTCAACAATGCATTCTCAACATTTTCAACAGATGATGAAGATCATTTGGAATATGATATAGACTTGATGCCGAATACAGTTTGTCATGAAATGGATAAAAGTGAAAATAACTATTGTCTTTTAACAAGAATTTTAAATGAAGACTCTGAATTGTCTGTTGGTACCGCTGTTTGTGATACGCTTAAATTTTACGTAGAAAACAAGTTTACAAAAAAGGGACAAGAAGATTTACTAAAATTTGTCAAATATATTCTACCGCAACCCAACAATTACCCGAAAAATAAGTACATATTTGATAAATTTTTAAGTGAAGTTGTTCCTTCTCACAATATTCCTGTAATTGAACACAGGTATTGCAAATTTTGTACTCAAAAGGAAAGAGTGGGAAATCCGATCCCCGGAAAACGATGGCCGAATCAACCCGAACGACAGATCGGAAATGTAGAGGAAGAAGAAAATGGTAACAACGGGGAGAATCAGATGGACGAGGAGTACGACGGGGAGGGCGAAGAGAAGTGGGTAGAGAGGGGAAGCAACGAGGTCTACTTCGTGGATGTACATGCTGAAGGAAGAAATGAATTTCAGGAAAGCATTACTTTTAGCGGTAAGAATGTTTAAACTTTTAATGTTGTATGTAGACTAGATACGTTTTTGAGTAATACAATTTTTTTTCCCTCCAAAATGGTTGAACCGATTTTCATGAAAAAATTTTTTTTGTACAATACAATATGAACAGTTAATAAAAAAAAATTTTCGACCAAATTCTAACAAAGAAAGTCAGTAAAAAGGCAGTAAAAAAATTTTTTTTTTATTTTTTTTTTTAAAACATTTTTTCTTATTGAAATTTTTTTTGCACCACCGCCATTTTTTTTTCTATAAAATAATAGTCATTTCAAGAGTAACATATATTTTTTGCAAGATGATTGAAATGGTACTTCATACTATAAAAAATAAAAAACCGATTTTTGGCCCCTAAATAGTACAGTTTTCTATATAAACGAGGGGCCAACATTTTTTAAAATTACATTAAAAATTAATTAATACTTAAATTAAATTTCTAAAAAAGTTAATAATATATGCCTGTTTATTGTAAATATTGATTTTTTAGTCAACTTTTCAAAAAAATTTACAAAAAAAAATTGTTTTTGAAGTTTTTTCAACTTTGGCATATTTTTTAATAATTGTAGAAAAAATTTGAAATTTACATAGGTTTAAGTTTTATCTTTAACTTAAGACCCAAAGAGTTTTAAAATCTTATTCGGTTCGTGAGATCCCAATATACATATATAGAAAATATCTACTGCTTTGATTAAAAAATAATATTTGTTTGAATAATTGTGTTTAATTCAAATATATTTTCTGTTTTGGTTTAAACAAAGAATATGTTTAAAAATGTTATGTTTGATCCAAACTTAAATGTTGATTAGAAATAATTTAAAATCAACCATAAATTTTGTTTGAATTGAATATATTATTTCTATAAATGAACCAAAAAATATGTTTGAATTAAACTGAAATTTGTTTGACTGTATAGCAAAGATATTTTAAGTTTGATTTAAACAAAATTTTTTTGAATCAAATAAATCGTTTTCTCAGTGATTGACATGTTTTTGGGCCGTGCGCGTGCAGCCGTACCGGTAATTTCCGACGGTAGTGTACGTCCATTTACTTTTTTAATTAACCTTGTACATACTAAAAAATTAATATTTACAATAAACAGGCATATATTATTAACTTTTTTAGAAATTTAATTTAAGTATTAATTAATTTTTAATGTAATTTTAAAAAATGTTGGCCCCTCGTTTATATAGAAAACTGTACTATTTAGGGGCCAAAAATCGGTTTTTTATTTTTTAAAGTATGAAGTACCCTTTCAATCATCTTGCAAAAAATATATGTTACTCTTCAAATGACTATTATTTTATAGAAAAAAAATGGCGGTGGTGCAAAAAAAATTTCAATAAAAAAAAAATGTTTTAAAAAAAAAATAAAAAACAATATGAAATGAGAGAAGGAGCAGTTTTTAAGAAACAAGGGGGGATAGTTTGTTTGTGGTTCCAGAAGGCATGGAAGGTCACGTATTGTTTCACTACCACAATGAAAGGGGACATGAGGGGGTGGATAAAATGGTGGAGGCAATACGAAGAACATATTGGATTCCTAACTTGAAAAGTAAGTGTGAGGATCATATAAAGAATTGTCTCAAATATATATCTTTCGCTTCGGTATCAGGAAAAGTAGCGAGAGTGATTCACTCTTAACCGAAGGGTTCAGTTCCTTTTAACATGGTTCACATTGACCATTTTGAACCGGTAGATCGACGCGTTGAAGGGAAAAGGTACGTGTTGTTTGTAGTTGATGCGATTACGAAATTTGTTAGATTGTATGCTACAAAAACTACAATTACGCGGGAGGTTATTTGGCATTTTAAACAATATTTCCATAATTACAGTAGACCAAGGGTGATTATATCGGATAGGGGAAGTGCGTTTACGTCGATAGAGTTTGAGGAATTTTTAAAGGATGCGCAAATCCAGCATGTCAAGAACGCTACCGGATCACCCCAGGCAAATGGTCAGGTAGAGCGCATTAATAGTGTAATGGCACCAGTGTTGGCAAAAATGAGTAATGAGGGGGAAGGAAAACAATGGCATAAAGTTTTAGAGGGGGTAGAGTTTGCTATTAATAATTCTGTCAATCGTTCAACGGGAAACACACCATGCCAGTTGCTCTTTGGTATACACCAGCGTGGGTCAGTGAAGGATGGAGTAAGAGAAGAAGTAACAAATGGTTGGGAGAATGAGACACGGGATTTAGAACGAATGCGCGAGGAGGCGGCTCAAAAGATTGTAAGAGCGCAACAAGATCAGAAAAGAATCGCTGAGAGAAGTAAAAAGAAACCTCATAAGAATGAATGTGGAGATATAGTCATGCTTCGCAATTTTGATAGCACGCCGGGAACGTTGAGAAAGATTATTTCCCAGTTCCGAGGACCATATGAGATAACAAAAGTATTAAGAAACGATAGATATATTGTGGCTGATTTGCCAGGTACTCAAAATACACAGAGACCGTATGTCGGAACTTGGGAGGCATCAAATCTACGACCATGGTTGCCTAATTTATGATGTGTAAAAATGAATAGGTGTAATATTTGGGACGCATGATTATTCCCCAAATGTCATCTTTCCGAAATGTCATTTTACCGAACTGCACTTTTGCGAATTGTAATTTTTGCGAAGACATTTTTGCGAAATGTCATTTTTGCGAATAGTCATTTTTGCGAATAGTCATTTTTGCGAAAAGACATTTTTGCGAATAGTAATTTTTTCGAAAAGTCATTTTTACTAATTGTCATTTTTGCGAATTGTTATTTTTGCGAAAGGTCATTTTTGAGGAATGTCATTTATGCGAATTGTCACTTTTTCGAATAGCCATTTTTGTGAAAAGTCATTTTTACGAATTGTCGTTTTTGCGAATTGTCATTTTGCCGAAATTTGGAAAGCCTTAAATCTTTAATTTTTTTCCAAACTTTATATACTTACGTAATTTGATGCTATTAGTCAAAAAACATTGTTAAAATTGACATTTAGCTCATTTTCGTAGTAAAAACCATAAAAATCATAGTCCGAAGCTTTCATGGTATACTTTATATATACCGAAATAAATGCAAAAAGCCATGATTTTTATAGTTTTTACCATGAAAATGAGCTAATCGTCAACTTTAACTATGTTTTTTCGACTTAGAGCATCAAATTGGAATAAAATAAAGGTTCAGGAAATCCGAAATTTCGGCAAAATTTAAAGATTTGAATATTAAAAATCGATCTTCTCTTACAGTTTTTAATATTTTTTAACGAAAATTTTTTTCCATGCATATTTTACCATTATAAACAACTTCTCGCATGGATTTGCAATAATATGCAATAGGTCAGAAGAAAAAAATTCTAACCTCCTCAAAAATTAAAATTAAATATTTTTGACCATCTTATATGTTCTCAGGTTAAAAATGATACAAGAAAAAAAATATTACCTCGTTAAATAATTTTATTTTAAAGGGGTCAAAATTAAGGTGGGGTATCCCCTTAATGGTTCGATTCTCGAAATTTCTTCATTCCATGCGATTACTCGACATTTCATCCCATTGGAATTATTCAGTTCAAATGCAAGCAACTTCAATAATTTTTTCCCTTTTATTATTTCTTTTTCTTTCTCGATGTTTCCCACATAACCAACAATTTCTCTAAAAATTAAAATTACAAATAATAAATAACGTTTATTTTATTTTTCATTTAATCAGAAATTAAAATCTTTGTAGGGGTAAGGGGAAATTTTTTAATAATTTTTTAAAAAATTATATCAGAATTTTAAAAATATAATTATAAAAATCTAGAATTTAATGAATTAAAAATGTCTTTAAATTAAAATTTTATGTTATAATACAAAATTATAGAATACTTCTTATAATTTAATTGTAATAAAATGTCATACATGCTGCTTTCTTCAACTTCTATGTTTCAAAAAAATTCGTTGCTAGAGAATTCGATTTTGGATTCGTTATCAGAATTTCCTTCGCTGTCGGTCACTCGTATTCTTTTCATTTTCTTCTACTACTAACATTGATTCATCCAATGGATCAAATGCCTCTTCTCTTTTTTCAGCTTTGTCCATTTTAATTTTTTTAAATTAAAAAATGCCTACAAACAAAATTTTTAATTAACTATAAAATCACACTAATATCATATATTGTTAGAGATAATTAACTTCACGTATTAAATAAATTCTTTACTTTTAATAGATTTTTTAATGAATTAATTTTTTATTTTCACACTTACGGATTATAATTTCAGCTGAAAACTAATAAATTTTCTTGGTAACAGCAAAAACAATAATAAGAGTGTTTATTTAGCGGTTATGTTATATAGCGTAAAACAATAGAATTAAGATAAAACGATAAATTTTTTTAAATTCATTTTAACAATAATAATTAATTTTCTTATTAAACTTAATTTAATTAAACAGTAATTAATTTTTTTAATTTTTATTTTAATTTAACAGTAATGAATTATTTTAATTTTTAATTAAAGTATATTATATATTAATTATTTAATTAATTAAAAATTATAACAAATAATAATAAATAAATCAAAAATTTATAGAAAAAGTTGTATATGTAGATAATGTATCGGAAAAAATAATTCTGATTATTTCATTTGTTTAATTAATTGGTTTAATAAATATTTAATCTTTCAAATTTATTTTTAATTGTTCATATTTTCTAAGTTAATACATTTTTTTTATAACAATGATATTAAATTCTAAACAAATTGAACTTTGATTTTTTAAAATAATTTTTATCAATATAATAAATTTTTGAAAGTTTTATCCATAAATTGGAAATTTAAAAATGTTAAATTTTTTATTAATTTTATTCAAATAGAATAAATTTATAAGTAAATAATTGCGGAACAAATTTTAAAGCAATTATGAACTTTTAAATTATATTGAATTAAGATTCAAGTATTAATAATTACCAATATTTTTATATATTTATTTTGAAAATAAATTGACTAAAATTGAAATGAATTTTGTCAAAAAAGATCATCACTTATTGATAAAAATTATTAATTATTATATTATAATTATTATTAAAATAAAAAAATAAATTTTATCAATCGAAAAATCGTTAACCCTTTGAGGGGCACATTATTCATATAGACGGATTTTCTTTACAACTCATGTCTTAATATTTTTGGGGTCGCTGATTACGAATTTGAAGTTAGTTTTTAAAAATTCAAAATGGCGGATCCAATATGGCGGACATTCTTTTTAATTAATCGGATTTGCTTGAAAATGTTTACTCGGGGGTTTTTGGTGTCGCTGATTACGAATCTAATGTTAGTTTTTAAAAATTCAAAATGGCGGATCCAATATGGCGAACATTTTTTTTAATTAATCGTATTCGCTTGAAAATGTTTACTCGGGGGTTTTTGGGGTCGCTGATTATAAATCCGATGTTAGTTTTTAAAAATTCAAAATGGCAGATCCAATATGGCGGACAATTTTTTTTAATTAATCGGATTCAATAGAAAATGTTTACTCGGGGGTTTTTGGGGTCGCTGATTACGAATCTGATGTTATTTTTTAAAAATTCAAAATAGCGAATCTAACAAAGCGGTCAATTTTGTTTTAAATTAATTAGATTTACTTAAAAATTGTTATTTGGGAATTTTCGAAGTCACTGACTTAAAAATTTCTCCGCTAATTATTAACCCACAATCTAAATTTAAAAATAAACTAAACATTGGTAAACAGGGACTACAACAACCTTCGAAGAACAAGTTTCGTGACAATCTAATAAATTTTTACATTTGTCATCTGACATATAATATTGGATCCGCCATTTTGAATTTTTAAAAACTGATGTCATATTCGTAATCAGCGACCCCAAAAACCCCCGAGTAACAATTTTTAGTCGATTTTAAAATGTTTAAAAAATTCGTGATTTTTAACAATAATTTATGAATTTTTTTAAACTATAGGAATTTTTTTAACATGATCTAGGTTACATATTTTTAAAGCCCTATTCTTCCTGAAGAAAACGCACTAAATTTGACTCAAAAATATTAATTTTCGTCAAAGATATTGAGGTTTTTAAATGTGGGACGTATACGTCCCACCGCCCTTCAAAGGGTTAAACCAAATTATGGAAAAAATTTAGTCTAATTTAACTTTTTTAGCCAAAATGTTTATGCCCATGTCGGATGGTCTCTTGATTTTTTCTGAAGCTCGTAGAAGGTTTTTTACTGACATTTTTTCGCCATTAATTTTTGTAATATCTTTTGTTGAAATTACATGAAGATAGATTTTACCTGAAATATGAAAATCAAATAATAATGCAGTTATAATAAATAAATAAAAAAAATTGAAATTATCTAATAAAAAAATAATTGAATTAAAAAATTAATATTTTTACCATCAAAATTCATGTTTCCTGTAATCTCAACTTTTTCTCCTTTTTTGAGAAAGGAAATGTTTTCATTTTTGTTTATCCTCACTTCTAGTTTATATATACCATCCGTAATTGACCGAATCATGTGGAGGAAGTTTTTAGAGTTAAAATCAATTGCCATTATGAACATAGTTTTGATGAAACCTTGTATTTCTAAAAATAATAAAGAATTTTTTATTTATATAATTAGTTAAAATTAAAACATTATGTCAAAACATATTTTTAAGTTTGCTAAAAAATTATGAACTTACTTAATTTTTCTGTTGTATTACTGACATCCGGAAATGTAATTAATTTCATTTCATTCTCATCATTTGCATCTGTTTTATCGTTTACTCTTCCATAAGAATTTAATTCCGTGTTCGATTGAATTAGTAATTTGTACGAAACTGATCCTTTATTAAAAGTTGCATTGATTGGTCTAGAAGCCACGCCATCCAAATGAAGTACCTATTTATTGTATGAAAATTGTAATTAAAAATAAAATAAATGTATGTTTTATATATATATATATATATATATATATATATCCCTATATTACAAAAATATATCGCTGTCGCCGCTGTCACCGCTGTTTCAAGATTCTGTAAGGGCGCCCTATCCCAAAGGGGCCGTCAAAACTTATGTCAAAATTGACCTATTTTTTGACCTATAGGTCAAAAAGAGGATAAATAACGGCCTCACATTACGTTAAAATATATGTCTAATTTGACCTATTTCTTGACCTGTAGGTCAAAAAGAGGATAAATAAAGACCTCACATTACGTTAATATAGGTCAATTTTGAGGGCAGTTTTGACCTAGACGTCAAAATTTGACAAACAATTTCCGCTACCCTCAAAATTTAGGTCAATTTTAAGGGCAATTTTGACCTACCCATCAAAAATTGACAAACAATTTCCACTACCCTCAAAATTTAGGTCAATTTTGAGGGCAGTTTTGACCCAGACGTCAAAATTTGACAAACAATTCCCGCTACCCTTAAAATTAAGGTCAATTTTGAGGGCAATTTTGACCTACCCATCAAAAATTGACAAACAATTTCCACTACCCTCAAAATTTAGGTCAATTTTGAGGGCAGTTTTGACCTACACATCAAAATTTGACAAAGAATTCCCGCTACCCTCAAAATTTAGGTCAAGTTTGAGGGCAGCTTTGACATAGACGTCAAAATTTGTCAAACAATTTCCGCGCGCAGACTTAATGATGAGGTGAAGTTTGGCATCTTACCTAACAATGTAAGGTAATTTTAAAATTGTGTTTGCTCTTACACCCATCATTTTGACCTAATTTTGACGTTTTATTTTTACTTCCTCATTTAGTTACGTCATAATCTATGTGTAATTTGACTTTTATTTAACTACAACTTAAAAAGGGACAATAAAGGACAATAAACGTATCTATGATACGTCAAAATCTATTTAAAATTTGACGCCTTTTTAACCTATAGGTTAAAATGGGTCAAAATATATGTCAAAGTTTAATCTAATTTTTGACATATATATAAAAAAGGTCTATAACGATTATTACATTACGTCAAAATCTATGTGTATTTTGTCATGTATTGTATGCAATTTATTAAGATGCATTGATATTAAGAAAAAATTACTTTAAATTTATAAAAATTAAAATTAATATAAAAATAGAGATAGGGGGTTGGCGCGCGCAGGGGGGCCAAGCCCCCCGCCCTAGTATATATATATATATATATAGAATTATAAATATTTTAAAATATAATGTAATATATATAAAAATAATATTTTCCAACTTTTTATTTATTTAAAATTGTTAATTACAAATTTTTTGATTAAGAATAATTAATGATAAAATAATAATAATTTATATTAAAATAATAAAAAGAAGGTGGCTGCAAAAAAAATTTTAGAAGAATTTTAATTGCAAATTTTTAAAATTATTAAATTCTTACAAAAATATTCGATTTTTAATTAATTCTAAAAAAAATTCTTTTTAATTATGAAATTTTTTTTAAGAAATACAACTATTTAAAAAAATTATATATTTTAATGTTCTTAAATAATTAATTCTTGTAATTGTTGTATCATATTTTTTGTAACATTAAATTGTTTTTGAACAAAGTAAATTACAATTTTATTAAATTTAATTTTTTAGACTTTTTAAAATTTTGAAGAAATTAAGTTTATATTTATAATTAAAAGATTCTTAAAAAATGCAATTACTTTTAAAAGGTTTTAGAAAATTTTAATTAATTGTTTAGAAATTTTTCAATTGTGTATAATTAAAAAACTATTATCTTTTAAAAATTATTAAAACTTTTTAAATAATAAATAAATAATAATAAATAATGTATATATATTAATTAATAATTATTAAAATAGTAATAATAATGATAAAATTAACTTACGTGATTCAATTTGATGATCCGTAAGACTCTTTCAATTTCGTTTTGCCAAACTTTTATTTGTATTCTGTTTCCTTGACCGTTGTTTAAAAAGAATTCAAATACTTTCTAATGTTCCGGACCGACAATTATTACATCTCCTATTTTATCAACGTAACCTACGATTTCACTGAAAAATTTAAAAAAATTCAAATGTTTTTAACAATTAAAATTTAATTAATTGATTTTTATTTCCAATTTAATTTTACTCACATGGTTGAATCATATTCTTTTACTTCTTTCAGCATTTCGTTACTGGAAAATTTGAGAAATTCACTTTCGAAATATTCTTGGCTGTAAAAAATTAAATTTTATATACTAAAAATTTTGAGGGATTAAATGCTATAAGGGTATATGAGTGAAAATGAATGTTTATTTTTATAGCATCTAACCTCTTATTTTATTTCTAATATCTGGTAAAGAATAATGCATTATTTATTAATGTTGAATTTACATGGTGTATATTTTACGTTTATCAATGGAAGCCATGTTTTTTAAATAAATTTTTTTCACTTTTTTTAGATTAACTTTTTTTACACTATAATAATGTATATATGTCGATAAGACAATTATTATAAATTAGGTTAACTTAGGTTAATATTAATACCCAAGTAGCACGCAATATTGGGAACATTCCAGCAATATGCCACAACATTGAGACAATATTGGTAATGTTAAGGCAATGTTCCCAATATCGCTGTAATATTACGTGCTACTGGGGTATATATCGCTATGACAACGAATGATGCTTTGCTGTTTTTTAGAATTTTTTTACTATTGAAATTATTTTTATTAAAAATTATAGTTCTGATTATTTATAAATTT
Source organism: Leptopilina heterotoma (assembly GCF_015476425.1). Taxonomy (NCBI): domain Eukaryota; kingdom Metazoa; phylum Arthropoda; class Insecta; order Hymenoptera; family Figitidae; genus Leptopilina; species Leptopilina heterotoma. The sequence continues at coordinate 295,491 of NW_025110919.1, forward strand.
ATATTTATTTATACTATATAGTGAAATGTGTTATTAAAAAAAAGTTAGTTTGATTTAATTGAAATTTGATAATTTACTTTTTGACATGCAATATTAATGTGATTACAGTGTTGCCACAAATTAGGGAAAAGTTAGGGAATTTAAAAATTTCAAAGTGTTGCGCAGTGATCGCATTTAAAAATGGCTGTTTAAATGTATACTTTATTTCAAAGATAAAATTATCGTCAGATGGCACCACCTAAAAGGGTAGATAAAATTTTCTAATTTTACTTTTTAACGTTGTGTATTATATTGGATTTTAAATTTTTTGTGAAATTACATTTACGTTCAAGTAGCGATTTTTAAAAGGTGACCACTGTTTGTAATTGCATAACATTGTTAATTGAATTTTAAAATTTAATTCTTCTTGAATAATTTTAATTTATTTAAAATAAATTCTTCATGAATTACAATTATTATATAATTATATGAAATTATTATTATTTATAAATAGTAGATAAATTATTTTAATAAAATTTTAATTACAAATTTAATTTAAAACATTATATATTTAAAAATTTTAAAATAGTTCTGTTTAATATTTTTATAATTATTTAAATTTCAAAAGATTTTTCAAATTGAAATATTAAAAATTTGAATTTCAAATAATTTAAATTAAAAATCCGGAAAAATGTAATTTTTAAAAATTTAAATTAGTTTATTTTTGAATATTAAATTGAAAAATGTTCAAATAATCGAAATTTTGTCAAATTGAATTGTTGTAAACAAGTAAATTTCAGGAGTTCCAAAAATTTTAGATATAAAAATGATCTCTCTAACTTTAAATTAGCAAATTTATATCTTTTCAGATTTTGAGTGTCAATAATGCAATAATTTTTAGTTAGTTATATTAAAAGAGGAAAAAAATGTTCACCTTATTGAAAGATAATTTTTAAATACCAGAAATGTTTTGCCCCTTAATTTGATTGACAATAAATTCAAATAAATTTTGAAAAATATAAATATATAAAAAGAATTATCTTCGAGGATAGTAATTTTTAGTACCTCCGTGTTTCTGAAAAAGTTCTTCTTTAATAAAAAAAGATCTAAAAAAACTCAAATTTGATAATCGCCTCCAAAAATTGTTTTAAAAAATAGTCAAGACCAGCGTCGTTTTTAAAGAAACAAACTTTTTTTGAATTGGAAATAAATTTTAAAAAAGTTCTAAGTACCTCTGTGTTTCGGAAAAAGTTTTTCTTTATTAAAAAAACTCCAATTTCATGATGTAAATAATAATTCATCAATTAACAAAAAAAATATAGAAGTAAAAAATTTAATTAATAATTGTTTCTGAAGTTAAATACGCTAATTCGGTTTACGGTAGTATCGTTTTTAATGGAGAGTTCAAATCCCATTGTATTTTTACTGAATTTTGTTTCTTGTCTAATTTTCGCTCCGATAATTTCAATAACCTATTTAAAATAAACATTTAAATATATAACAGCTATTTGAATTAAATGAATTTTTAAATAGTTTTTTTATATTAAAATAATAAAAACAAGGCAGCTGCAAAAAAAATTTAGAAGAATTTTAATTGTAAATTTTTAAATTTTTTAAATTGTCACAAAAATATTCGATTTTTAATTAATTCTAAAAAAATTTTTTTTTAATTATGAAATTTTTTTTTTAAGAAATACAATTATTTTAAAAATTATATATTATAATGTTGTTAAATAATTAATTCTTATAATTGTTGTATCATATTTTTTGTAACATTAAATTGTTTTTGAACAAAGTAAATTACAATTTTATTAAATTAAATTTTTTAGACTTTTTAAAATTTTGAAAAAATTAAGTTTATATTTATAATTAAAAAATTCTTTAAAAATTCAATTAGTTTTAAAAGGTTTTATAAAATTTTAATTAGTTGTTTAGAAATTTTTTAATTTTTTAGACTTTTTAAAATATTGAAAAAATTAAGTTTATATTTATAATTAAAAAATTCTTTAAAAATGCAATTAGTTTTAAAAGGTTTTATAAAATTTTAATTAATTGTTTAGAAATTTTTCAATTGTGTATAATTAAAACACTATTATTTTTTACAAATTATTGAAAATTAAAAAAAAATTAATATATATATATATATAATTGTTTGAAAATATGATGACTTTACGAAAAACATTTACAGTTGGAATTATTAAAAACACATTAAATTTTTGTATTTGAATAATTGAATTGAAACATACATTGTTTTCTTGTATGATACGTTCAAAACGTGGTATGTTCTGATTCCAAATTGAAATAGCAATCCGGTCTCCTTCCCAATTTGGTTGTAGTTGAAAAAGAAGCAGCTCATGGTTCGAATTTGAACGCAAACGTGTTCGTCTTACGTTACTTATGTAACCTCTTACATTGCTGCAAAAATATGCACATTTTATACAGATAAAAAATATAATGAACAAATTACGAGTAAAATAATATAATTTTATTTATTTTATTTATAATAATAATACTTATTAATAATAAACAACATATATTTATATGCTTACTAATTTAAACCTAGAGATTCAGTTTGCAGAATGACTCGATTCTCTTCCGCCGGTGATTTGTTAATATATTTTTTTTTATGTAAAATATTAACTTCACCTTCTTCGGTGTTGCTTTCCAACTCATCATCGATTAGTTTTTCTAAGATTTCGAACGTTTTTTCTACACTCATTTTTTCTCTTTTATGTTTGATTAGGAAGTCTAAAAAATTACAAATAATAGATTTAATTAATTAAATTAAAAAGATAAAAATTATGAAATATTTACTCATTTAATTTACATTCGACTTTAAATTCACTTTTTACTTTTCATATTTATAAAAAATTATTATAATTTAATAAATAATTTATAAAAAATTCTTATAATTTAATAAATAATTTATATTGTGTTTTTTTGGACACAAATAAAATAAAAAACAAATATATGTTTACGATAAATTGTCAAAAGAATCTATTTTTCAGGTTAGGAAAAAATAATTTTAAATACTTTAAAGACATTGACAAAATAAATTTTTTTTGCAAAGTATTAATACTTTATGTACTTATTTTTAATTTTAAAAAATATATTTTTATTCATTGAAATCTAATATGATTAAACCTAGAATTTTTTTTCCTCAGAAACAATAAATTTTAATTGTATATGTGATGCTCCAACGAGAAAAGGGACCTTATTTACTCTTGTCATAAGGTCCCTTTTCTTGTGGAGCGTCACATATATATTTTATTACATAGGAAAATTTAAAAACATTTTAAAAATGTTATTAAAAAATTTGTAAATAATTTCAAAATTTAATTATTACAGAAAACGTACCAAGCTGTTGACAAGATAGAAGTAGAAAACCCAATTTCTTAAATTTTCTCCTTCAGAAGGAATCTTGAAATAACAGAAAGATTTGTTAAAGAGATTCAATTTTTTTTCTTTCAGTGTGAAGTTTATTGTTATTTACTTTTTTCCTAACTTTTTTAATAATTTTCTTTTTTAATATTTTTATTTTATAATTTTAAAATAAATGTACTCAAAATCATTGAATTCTTGCAAGAAGTTTGAGAATAGTTGAATTTCTTCAAAGAATTTTATTATTTATGAAAATAATTAAATTCTCTTGAAGAATTATTAAAAAATTTTTGAAAATTCTATTTAAATTTTTTTGGAAGAATAATTTTTAATTTTTTTTTAATAATTGAGTTTCTTTAATAATTTTTAAAGTGATTAAAATTTATAAACAATTTTTTTCAAGTTTATAAAAAAAATTTCTAGTTTTTATAGAATAATATAAATTATTTATTCAAGGAATTTTATAAAAATATAAAAAATAATTAAAGTAATTAAATTCTCTCGTGAAATTTTACTGAAAAGTATTGCAAATTTGTTATTATTTATAAAAATAATAAAATTTTGCTATTTATAGATATAATTGAATTGTTTCGAAGGAAGCAATTCAATTTGTTTTTTATTAAAATTTTAGCAAGTAATTGAATTTTTGCGAAAATTTTTATTAATTTTTATTATTTATAAAAATAATTGAATTCTTTTGCAGAATGTTATTATTTATGAAAATAATTAAATTTTACTATTTATAGATGGGTAATTCTCCGCGTAGCGCAGAACTTGGTTTTTTTCATGTTGTAATGGAAAAATAATAAATAATTTTCATATATTTTTACAATTCCAACGTGAAAAGGTTATCTATATGTTTAGAAACAAAAACCAAAAATTACTTTTGTATCTAATATTATAATTTTTCATAAATAAGCGGTTTTAAGGCTGAAAACGTCAAAATTTTACCTGTCCCCACAGAAAGTTTAGAAAAAAAAGTTAATAATTTTAGTAATATGCAATAATAAATACAACTACTATTGACATTTTAGTATCGTCTACTTTAGTACAGTTGAATAAAAAAATTTTTTTTTAAAATTCATTTTATATATGTTTTTTTCAGTTTATGCTTGACAGCAAATTTGGATGCTATTTATTATTTTATTAACAAACAGTAAATTATTTAAATGAAAATCAAATGTTTACTTAATATTACTTTTGTAAACACAAAAAATAACTTCCTTTAGTTAATTCAGGAGAAAGAATCAATGTTCTAATTGATTTATTCATTTTTCACTAATTTTAAGTTGGAAATTTGATAAGGGAATCACGCAAAATAATCTCTACCGACCTCCACCGACCCTTAAATATTTTACCACAAATTAAACAATTATTTATAAAAAAGGTTAAATAAACCGTAGTTATATAGTTTTGGTCAATACGAATGAGATCCACTTTAAACCGATTGAAAATTAATGATATTTCTTTCAAAAAATTAAAATATCCAAAGTCGGTTGAAAAAGTTCCCACCACCCTGAGTTTCCACCGACCTTCGTATTACGAAGAACCCAGTGCAAATGTAGTGTTATGGTGCCACATATATAAGCAATAAAAAAAACCTATAGCTCAGGAAAGTTTACCATACATTACTTAAATAAATTTCCATAAATTACCACGAAAATTTTTATAAATTACCGCGAAAATTTCCATAAATTACCAAAATCCAAATTTTTAATAATAATTTAAATTTTACATATTTTTATGAATTATCGCGAAAATTTCCATAAATTTCTACAAATTTCCATAAATTACCAAAATAATAATTTTTAAATGAGATTTACGCTATAATATTGTTTAAATTACCGCAAAATTTTTTTTGACAGAATGTGTCCAAACAGTGAATTAGTTAATTACTACACTTGTTTACAACAAAAATTATAAATAATTTTTCCGGCCCGCTATGGATTTTTCTTTTTAAAGCCTTTATCTTCAAAAAAATATATTGATAATAACCATAACGATAAAAAAAAATTTTTTAATTTCATAAACCAAATCGTGCGCTACGCGGAGAATCACCCAGATACTAGTCACTATTTTTGCGCGCTACGCACCCCCATTTTCTTTCTGCTATTAAAAATGGAAATGTTTTTACACCGAAAAGTTTCTAATATTACTCTAAAGATACACACATAGTTATTAAAAACATTTTATCTGTAAAGGATTAAATTTTATTTTAAATTTTGTGTACCTATTCCCTTTTTGAATAATATGTTCTGGTAATATAACATTATCATCTGCATCATTTAATTCACCATTGACAAGTTTAAGTAAAAAATCTACAAATTCGGTTTCTTGTGGTAAAGCTCTCATATTATCTGTTGATGTGTATATTTTGAAATATTTCTATAGTTTACTATTTTTTATTGATAAATTTACTATTTCTGATTTAGTACCCCGTTCTTTAATTGGTAAAGTTTGTAGAAAATCTCCGTCTACAATTACAATTTTACCACCAAAAGGTTCGTTGAAATATATAATCCATAATTTCTAAAGCATATTTTGGAGCCATTGGTGCTTCATCCCAAATAAAAACATCTTTTTTTAAAAAAAAGAGGCCTTCTAAAGATTGAACTTTAATGTTTGAAGATGAATCACTAGGTTTGTTCTCGCTAGCTACACTTTGTACAAAAGTGTACACTACGGCGTTCTCGTTACCAGAAGTGACGCAATAGTGTACACCTAACTCCCTAGAAGCCCGTGCACTTTTCCCTATTTTATTACACCCGATTGCGAGCGAGTGTAATTGAGTGTTCTGATTAAAATGGCGGTAAATGGACATTTTATTAAAAATGCATTAATTATTTTATGAACATAAAATTATAATATATTTCTTAGTGACTTTTAATTTGTAAAATTATTAGTAAGCAATTCTTATTTTGTTAATATTTATATAAAGAACCACATTATAAACAATTAACATTGTAAAGCAATTTTTAAATAATTATTTTCCCATTTATTAAAACCAAACTTTATTTACATAGAATTTAAAAAAAAATTTCTTAATTTTATGATGGTAAACATATTTTTTAAAAAATAATAGAATTTATGAAAAAAATTAAGTTTGAAAGATAACCTTTAGAATATTTCAAAACATGTCGCTTCCGTTTTTCTTGAAACTTATGTGAAAATGAAGCTTAAAAATTCTAGTTTTATTCTCTGTAAACATTATAATGAGCAAATCGGTTGAAATTAAGAAATTAATTAAATTTTACAAAGATGTCAGAGTTTAAACTGTGTAAAAATTTAAAAAAATTAAATTCTGCTCGGTACATACATTTAACCTTCGAAATTCTTGTAAAATTTAATTAATATCTCAAATTTCCATGAATTGCCCATTATAAAGTTTACAGGAAATAATAGGAATAAATCCTATTATTTAAAAAAAAATTTTAACATCATAAAACTGATAAATTTTTCTCTTAAAATCACTAATTTAGTAAATAAATTTTGGCTTTAATAAATGTGAGAAATAATTATTTAAAAAATTGCTTCACAATGGCAATTGTTTATAAGGTGGTTTGTTTTAAATAAAATGACCCATATATTTATTTATAAAACCTAACTATATTACATATTGTATGCAGTTTACAATTAAGATAGCGTTAATTTTTTTTCATTTTTTCGTGCACTTTCTCTACACTTTTGCGTTCTCGATAGATTTTGTACTTTGTTTAAGTGCGCATGCTCCGTTTTACACTCTTGTTACACTCGAGTGTAGCGGTGAAGCTAGCGAGAACAAACCTATTGTATAATGGAACGGGTAAGCCTAAAACTTTATGAACAGTTTTTCCATTAGGAAGCAGAGTCGCAGCTATACCTGTAAATGCCATGTTGCAAACATTTATTCTATTACTTCTTAACAATTGCCATAAAACCATCAAAAGAAGAATCCTTTAGAGCATCAAGTACATAATCAACTACAAGTTTTTGTTTTACATTTAATTTAACATAATTCTGTTCTCCTAAGTTTATATGTTCTGTTAATATGTTTCTACAAGCCCTTTGTTCAGCTTCAATGTCGTTTATTTTTTAATAATCTTCTGACATTTGACCCTTAAATTGTTCCCATATAAAGTTTATCCGAATTTACAGGATGACATTGAATTAAAATTCTTGTAAATAATTGGCGAAGTGAATGAGGCATCATCCATAATGCAGCTTCTTCGATTGTCCTAATTCATTCACTATCATCTTCTACAACTCCTAATGCCAAACAAGCAGTTGTAAAAGATTCATGAACAACTCCATTAACTGTTATGAAACTTTCAAAAGAAGTTGCTCCTTTTACTGTAAGCAACAATAATCTAAAATGAAATAACTCCAATTGATGTGGATTAACTGAATACATTCTTCCCTATACTTTTACTTTACGAATTCTTTGTTTCCATTCAAGAGATTTTGTTACCCATGTATAATGCTCTGGTATATCTGAATAATAATACTTTTGAACATTACTATCTCGTTGGTTAAGTTTAAAATAATCCAAAAGTTTTGTATTTAAATCGAAAGAAATGCCGTTACTATCTTTTTCTTCTCGAATAATACGAAATATACGAATATAATATTAAGACGTCTAAAAGACGTCTTAAAGACGTCCCCTTTTGTCCGCGGACGATTCGGGGACAATGATGGCAATGTCTCTTAGTCATCAAAAAGACAACTAAAAGACGTCTAAAAGACATTCTATGTCTGGTCCAAAAGACGTCCAAAAGACGTCTAAAAGACATAAGAAAGGACGTCTAAAGTAATCTAAAAGACGTCTTTTGGACGTCCTTTTTACATTCCTTCAGATCTTAAATAAAAATTTCTTTTATAACATTTTCTAAGTTGAAATTCAGTAATATTGTATTAAATTTATTTTAAGTTTAATTTTATTTTTTCTAAAATGTGGAGAAATAATGAAAAAATTCCTATGAACTGGGATCGAACTCGGATACCTTGGGCTTGAAACACTGCGCCTTAAGCACCTCAGCAATGAAATATTTCTGAAAGTTTAGGGCAATACGGAACAACATTAGAATTATCAACAATAAATCCATTTGGTCGTTCATACGCTTTATTATTATTTCTTCGACGACAATGAACATAGCAATTTTCATCAATTGTAGTTTCTTCTTGGTAACTTTTTGGATTTTTTTGAATATTTCCCATCAATTAAACACCAATCTTCGCAAAGTCCCTGAATATTATTTTGCATTATTATTTTATGTAAAATAGGATTGATATTTTCATCAGGAATTTCTGCAGAAATATAAAGATCAACACTTTCAACTGTTAATATTTTAGAATTTTCTTTCAATATAGCTAACAAATGAATGTGTGTCAATCCTCGCTTTTGAAATTCAATAACATAAACATAAGAGTTACTTTATCAGGTCTATCAGCAGCAGTTTGATAGGGGAATAAATTTCCCTGTATCTCTTTCCAATTTTTATTACACGTCATTGTGATAAATAAATCTGGTCTACCATGACGAGCAACAATAGCCATCGAATCCTGATATTGTTGCATCATATTGCGAGGTAATCCTATAAAAGTAGAAGGCAATATAAGCGTTTTTCACACGTGTACATCATGTTCCAACACATGATTGTGTAAATAATAATCCATCAGTCCTTTATATCTCTCTCTTCTCACTTGAGCTTGATTATTTGCACAAAATCTTAATCTATCCTTTTCTATTTTTACATCATTTTCAACCATCCATTGTTGAAACAATCTACCTCCATATAAAAATTGATTAAATTCGTTATATCTTACAGCAATTTTGTATTTAATGTAGGCAGACCTAGAAATTGTATGATTTCTAATTCTGTAATCACTATCACTACGAATCATATTAATATTATAACCCTTATTTCCAAGTGGATAAAATATGGGATAAATCCATGGTTCAGCATTTGGATCTAAATTACTAACCAATTTTAATTCCTTTGCAGATTTATTATAAACTGTTTCATAAGATTCTGGTATTTCTCCTTCAGAGTTTGTATTAAAAATTGCAGCAACTTCATTAAAACTTTGAGAATTGTATCTATTTTTGTCAAAGCTTTTTTTCAATGTGAACAATAATTGTAACTCAGGAATTTCTTTATTATTTGTCTTGCTAATTAAGCTTCTATTTGAATTACCTCTGACATCATCATGTGAGATTTTGTGTATGCATTAGAATTTCTCATAATATTTTCTATAGATGTTAAACCGTCTTCATCTAAATTTTCGTAGTCGTTTAATTTACAAAATTTTTAAAAATTCTTTTAACAAATTTTCTTCTATATAGGACTATGTTATATAAGACCCTGAACAAGTGTCCGGATGTATGTATGGATGTGTGTATGTGTGTGTATATGTGTGTGTGTGTGGATCCCGATTTTTGTGAACACGATAACTCCAAGAGGTTTTAACGAATTTGGCTAAAATTTACCAGGTATATTTATCAAAAAAATATCTCGAAATGGATTGATAGACTTTAAAAAATTCTCAGAAAAAATTTTTTTTTTGACTTTTTTCTGAAATTTTTTTTTTTTAATTTTTTTAAGTTGGTTATTGAAGTTAATATACACTACCGTCCACGAGTATCAGGACGATTACACGCAACTCTATAAAAAACATGCCATCACTTTTTCAATCATATCTCGGAAATTAAAGGAGATCATTCCCCCGCATGAATTCGTCTCTGTTTTCTCTCTCATATGCTGCCGCGCGAAGCCAGAATCGAGTCTTCACAGTTGAATTTCAATGCACCAATCGGTCGAAACACGGCTTCACATTTTTAATGATATATCGGAGACGGATTAACCTTTCTTAATTTTCGAAGGCTTATTTTAAAGCTGAAATTCTAACCAAGATTTTTGTGTTTTTAGAAAAATTTTATCTAAATTTTTCTAGATTTTTGAAAAGTTAAAGTCAAGAGACAAAAATGAGAAAATTTCATCATTTTTTTATTTCTTTCTCACTCTACAACTCAACAAATAGTTAACGAAATGACTTCAAAGAAGGCTTATTTTACGCAGAATTTAATGAGCTTTCTAACCGTATTTAATTTTTTTTTGTATCTCCTTTAATTTCCGAGATATGATTGAAAAAGTGATGGCATGTTTTTTCATAGAGTCAAATGTAATCGTCCTGATGCTCGTGGACGGTAGTGTATAATAACATCCTATTCTTTGCATCAAGACGAATCAATTGGTATATAAAAAATATAAATTGTATGAGAATTTACAGAGTTAATTACAATTAAAGCTGAAAAATTCGCATTTGTATCAAAAAATGAGTTATTTCCGCAAAATTATGTTGCCGTATAAGAAAATCTTACTCATTTATTTCTAAAATCTTATTCTTTTCACCAAGTTGGATCGATTGGCATATATAAAGTATCTATTGTATTTAAATTTATAGAATTAAAACCAATTATAGACAAAAAATTTGCACTATTAATAAAAATTCATTTTTCTTAAAAATCATGTTGCTGTACAATAAAATGTTATTATTTATTGGAAAATAAATCAAAAATCTTATTCTTTGCATCAAGGCGAATCGATTGATGTATATAAAGTATATATTCTATTGAAAATTATAGAATTAATTACAATCAAATTTGAAAAATTCACTTTTTTACTAAAAATTTTTTTGTTTATTTAGATTCATATTACTGTATAAGAAAATTTTATTCTTTCTATAAAGACGAATGCAATTTATTTTATAAATGTTAAATTGTATTAAAAATGATTTAAAAATGAAATATATTTATCGTTAATTCTTCCTCCACGAGGAAGCAAATTTTTTTTGCTGATCGTAAAGAGGAAGCAAAATGTTCATGTAATGAACATCTGGATTTACAACTTGTTTAATCTGTATCTGATTGATTCCTCAGGGTCATAAATAAATAATTGACCAAAACATGGATCCTCACCTTTATCCGGATATAAAGCACTATTAATTTGACCTTGAATTTTGTAACAGAATGGTCCTCTTCTTCTGCCATTAAAATTAATTACATTAGCATTTAAAGATGCAAAAAAAAGAATTATTATACAGCCTTATATTCTTTTTAAATGACCTGACTTTTTATGAAACCCTTCTAACAAAAGCCTTAATTCATCTGGATATTGTATTAAAGTTAACACAACACCTCCATGACTACTGCAGTCATTAAAACTAACTTTTTCATCTTTAAAATGTTTAGCTTGACAATGTGTGCAGTAATTATTTATCGGACCTAGATAATTTTCAACATTTAATTCATTTTGAATTTGATCACAATAATAATTTCTTTGACATCGAGTATTCTTTGTTTTTGACAAAGAACTTGTATCACTATTTTTATTTTTTAATTTAAGGTTCTCAGCATATTCTATTTAGGATTCGACTTGAAGTTTTTTCTTAGTTGAAGTGTGTTTTTTACTTAATAATTTACGTTATCAATTGTACGTTTGTTTTAATTTTTGACTCTAACGATAATTTTTTTGAATTTTAGCCCAACTTTCTTTAAGTGTTTTTGATACAATATTTCTTTCTTTATTTCATTTATAATTCTCAAGAAAGAAATAGATGTGTATGCTTCCTCTGAATAATTTTCATTATCAATTTTACGTTTTAATTTTTGCCTCTCACGATAACTTTTTTGAATTTCAGCCCTACTTTGTTTAAGTGTTGTTGATGCAATATTTCCTTCATTTATTTCATTTATTATTCTCGAGAAAGAAATTTCTTTCTTAATAGAGTTTTTAGAAAAGTTTGATTCTCCATACTGAAGTTGAATATCTATTTCATTTAAAAGGCAATTTCAGTCATACACAACTATGCAAGATCTACTATTAGAAAGTTGTACAGAGGAAAATTTACATAAACTATTGTTTTCGAACATTAACATTAAATGATTTCTAATATTACAATAATAGTAATTGACAGAGTGGGGCAGAATATTAAAAAACAACGATGTTGCAAATGCTATTGCATATTCTCCATAAGAAAGACTGTATTCTGGTTGTTGATCAACAGTTGTGAAAACTACTGGTGGTTCAAAAGGATATAATTTAATTAAATAATCTCTTTGATCATGATTTAAACATTTTTTATTAGGACTATCAAAAATGTAAAGGCTTATTCCATCATAATAAGTACAAATCCAATGACCAGATTTATAAGAACCACTAAGAAGTATTTGAATGTGCTGCTTACTTTTCTCGATTGGAACTATCAAATCAATTGTTTGTAAACACTAAGTATTTTGCATATTATAAAAAAAATTTGATTGTCTTCCCAATAGCTTTTAAAATTCATACATATGATCATTATTTAGCATTGCTCCTTCAGTGACAACAATACTTAAATCGTGAGTAGTCGAATTAACAGTTTCTCCTTTGTTAGACATTGTTCTTTTATTTTATAAAATTTACTTATATCAAGGAATTATAATTTTAAAAATAGTAATATTACATTAGAATTTTAACATCAAGTTTTATACATTTAATTATAAATTTTATAATTTCCTTTTATCACATGTTACCAAATTTTGCGTCTTATAGAAAAAAACAACAAATTGACAATTCTCTCCTTATTCAAAACTTTTAAATTTTTCCTTCTATCAAATATAATCAATGTCCAATTTTGTCTTTCATCCAATTTAACTAATTTCCAATTTTGTCTCTTATCCAATATTTAATGAATTTACAATTTTTCCTTTTCTTCAATTTAACCAACTTCCAGCTTTGTTTTTATTCAATATAAATAATTTACAATTTTTCCTTTTATCCAATTTAACCAATTTCCATCCTTGTTTTTATCCAATTTAACAATTTCCAGCTTTGTTTTTATCCAATATAACCAATTTCCAATATTGCACTTTATCCAATTTAACCAATTTCGAGCTTTGTTTTTATCCAATAGAACCAATTTACAATTTCTCCTTTTATCCAATATAACCAACTTCTAATTTTGCCTTTTATCCAATATAACCAATTTCTAATTTTGCCTTTTATCGAAGTTTACCAATTTCCACCTTTGTTTTTATCCAATATAATCAATTTCCAATTTTTACTTTTATCCAATATAACTAATTTCTAATTTTGTCTTTTATCAAATTTAACTAATTTCCAGCTTTTTTATCCAATTTAATCAATTTCCAGATTTGTTTTTATCCAACATAATCAATTTTCAATTTTTACTTTCATAAAATTTAACCAATTTCCAGCTTTGTTTTTATCAAATAGAACCAATTTCCAATTTTGCCTTTTATCCAATATAACCAATTTCCAATTTTGCGTTTTATCCAATTTAAACAATTTCCAATTTTGCCTTTTATCCAATATAACTAAATTTCAATTTTTCCTTTCATAAAATTTAACCAATTTCCAGCTTTGTTTATTTCAAATAGAACCAATTTCCAATTTTGCCTTTTATCCAATATAACCAATTTCAAATTTTGCCGTTTATCCAATTAAACCAATTTCGAGCTTTGTTTTTATCCAATAGATCCAAATTAAAATTTTGCCTTTTATCCAATATAACCAATTTCTAATTTTGACTTTTATTTAATTTAACCAATTTCTAGCTTTTGTATCCAATATAAACAATTTCCAGCTTTGGTTTTATCCAATACAATCCATTTTCAATTTTTCCTTTCATCCTATTTAACCTATTTCCAGCTTTGTTTTTATCAAGTAGAACCAATTACCAATTTTGCCTTTTATCCAATATAACCAATTTCCAATTTTTCCTTTTATCCAATTTACCCAATTTCCAAGCTTTTTAATCCAATTTAAACAATTTCCATCTTTGTTTTTATCCAATATAACCAATTTTTAATTTTGCGTTTTATCCAATTAAACCAACTACTAATTTTGGCTTTTATCCAATTTAACCAATTTCCAGCTTTTTTACCCAATTTAAACAATTTGCAGCTTTGTATTTATCCAATATAATCAATTTTCAATTTTTCCTTTCATCCAATTTAACCTTTTTCCACCTTTGTTTTTATTAAATAGAACCAATTTTCAATTTTGCCTTTTATCCAATATAACCAATTTCTAATTTTGCCTTGATTCCAATTTAACCAATTTCCAGCTTTTTTACCCAATTTAAACAATTTGCAGCTTTGTTTTTATCCAATATAATCAATTTTCAATTTTTCCTTTCATCCAATTTAACCTATTTCCAGCTTTGTTTTTATCAAATAGAACCAATTTTCAATTTTGCCTTTTATCCAATATAACCAATTTCCAATTTTGCCTTGATTCCAATTTAACCAATTTCCTGCTTTTTTTTATCCAATTTAAACAATTTCCAGCTATGTTTTTATCCAATACAACCAATTTCCATTTAACCAATTTTATCTAATATAACCAATTTCCAATTTTGCCTTTCATCCAATATAAAAAATTTCCAATTTTGTCTCTTATCTAATATTTAACCAATTTACAATTTTTCCTTTTATTCAATTTAACCAACTTCCAGCTTTGTTTTTATCTAATATAAATAATTTACAATTTTTCCTTTCATCTAATTTAAACAATTTCCAGCTTTGTTTTATCCAATATAAATAATTTCCAATTTTTCCTTTTTTCCAATTTAACCAATTTCCAGCTTTGTTTTTATCCAATATAACCAATTTCCAATTTTGCCTTTTATCCCATTTAACCAGTTTCCAGCCTTGTTTTGATTAAATATAAATAATCTCCAATTTTTCCTTTTATCCAATTTAACTAATTTTCAGCTTTGTTTTTATCCAATATAACCAATTTCCAATTTTTCCTTTAAACCAATTTAAACAATTTCCAGCTTTGTTATTTTTAATATAAATAATTTCTTATTTTTCCTTTTATCTAATTTAACCATTTTCCAGCTTTGTTTTTATCCAATATAACCAATTTCTAATTTTTCCTTTTATCCAATTTAAACATTTTCCAGCTTTGATTTTATCCAATAGAACCAATTTCCAATTTTTCCTTTTATTCAATATAACCAATTTCTAATTTTGCCTTTTATCCAATTACAGACGATTTTCAAATTATAACAAAATTTTAAATTGATTAAAAACATCAAAAAAATTATAAAAAATTTTTTAACTTCATTAATAATTAACATCAAAAACAAAACACAACTTAATTAATTATTTAATGATTAAAAAAATTTAGGAAACAGTATCCTAATGTAATTCTATTATTATTTACTATTCACTTATTATCACTAATTATGTTCACTAATACTTACTATTCACTAAATCACTATTTACAAATTCACGAAGTATTTACTAATAATTCACTTATTTAACTTTATATTGACGTTTTTTAATAAAGATTTAACAACTAATCTAGTTCCATTGCATAACCCTTGAACTAAATTCATATTTCTTAATAGCATAATTATACTTCCTACCTTCAACGATAATTTATGAGGAGGTAAACCATCTGGTGTTAAGGTATTTAAAAATTCTACTGTTATACAATTGTTTATGTCTTTTGGATTCTCATCATCAACATGAAAGTCATTACTATAATAAACTACTTCTTTTCCTTCTAACTTTGATAAAATACATTCATTCATATCTAATACGTCAGCATTAGTTAATGAAAGTATGCAAAAAGAATAAACAGATGAATCATTTAGATTTATTGATGATCCATATACTTCATCAATTATATTTCCATTTGAAATTAAATCTGATGGAATTTCTAAAACATTATTTTCTTTTTCAAATGTACTTTCTGGATTTCTATCACCGATACTTAATAACCAATTTGAAAATTCTGTCTGATTCTTATCTTATTTAACATTCGCATGTAAAGACCTAGTTTCAAAATGACGCCACAATATACTATTTTTTACACATATTTCAACAATATGAGTAAGATTACCATTAGGAACAATTGGCAAAGTTTGTCGAAAATCTCCTGAAAGCAAAATAACTTTACCTCCAAAAGGTTTGTTACATTTTGTAATAGCTCTTAACATACATTTCATTGCTTGCAAAGCATATTTAGGTGCCATTGTTATTTCATCCTAAATAATTATTTTAGCTTTTCTCAAAAGTTCTGCGTGTTTTGATAATCCACTTATGTTACACGTTGAATTTTCGTTAATTGATATAGGAAATTTGAACATATTATGTGATGTT
Organism: Leptopilina heterotoma; assembly: GCF_015476425.1. NCBI lineage: Eukaryota > Metazoa > Arthropoda > Insecta > Hymenoptera > Figitidae > Leptopilina > Leptopilina heterotoma. The sequence goes on from NW_025110919.1 coordinate 312,007, forward strand.
CGACCACCTTTTAGGAGATTAGCAGCTATACCAGTCCATGCAACAGACAGTACTATCATTCTTTGACTTTCAACACTTGTAATAATTGTATTATGTAAATAACTTTTGCCATTACCTCCTGGTCCATCAAGAAAAATATATCTATTAATACAATTATCATCATTTATTGCTTTCATAACATCAAAAATTTGACACTGTTCAATATTTAAACTTTGATAAGAGCAGTAGCTTCTTCTTCTAACAATTGTAATGCTAACACATTATTTTCTATATCAATAGAATTATATTTTTCAAGAAGTTTCTTATCTATATGTGGCAAGCCAAATTGATGCAACGTAAATCCATGAAAAGTGAGTACTTCGTTAATTAAAACTAACGACTTTTGAATCGAAACATCCACAGGTAAATTATTATTCAGAATCATATACTCTTTATATTTATTCCATAAATCTACAGCATTCACAGGCAATCCAAATACACATATGTATGCAAATAATCGACAAAGTTCTTTAGGAAATTTCATACCTACTGCTTCATTCAAACAATTATCCCATTCATTATCATCTATCATTAAATTTCGTGCGCGAGCTGCTTCTACAAAAGTTTTATACGTAATACCTTCATATGTCTTTACGCCTTCAAATGATTTTGCACCACGTACATACAATAATAAAATTCTCAAAAAATACCGTTCAATATCTTTGGGACTTACAAAGTACATTCGTGAAATCACAGGTTTAGTAATTCGTTCTCTTTTTTCCAAGTTTTTGATTGTTCAACGAATACATAATGATGTGGTATTTCTGAATATAAATATTTATGTGCTTCAGGATCTTTAGAATTCAATTCAAACCATGCTGTCAATGTTGTTTTTTAAATTTCTCAATTGCTTCTTGTTCCATTCCTTCTTTAAAACATATTGATTGTTGATCAGGCAAATGCACAGCTAATCTATCTGGTGAATGTGATAGTTCGTGCATAGAATATTCTAATAACACAAGCCTGCAAAAAAATTTTTTTCCGTTTGTCTGAGATCCGTAAGTCATTTCCGGAAGTATTTGGTGCGCTGAATCCAAATCTGGCAAGGAAAACTCCCCATCACGTCAGGATTTTGAGAAAAGTGGGGGTAAAGGTCCCAAAAAACACGTTTTTGGCAGTTTTTGAAAATTTCTACCGGGTAAATCCGACGTGCTAGAGACTTGTTCAAGGAGTCAAATTAAATCTTGACCCCTGTACTTTACGAAGATATAGCGATATTGACAACAACGAACTAAATCATCTGTCAAAAATGATTTTTTAAAAGTTGTCAAGCATAAATTTGACTAACATTGCCCGTCAAAAGACCATTTTAAAAAACGATTAGATTCACTTAAAATTTGTTACTCGGGGGTTTTCACAGTCCCTGATTACGAATATGATGTCAGATTTTCAAAATTCAAAATGGCGGATCCAATATGGCGGACGACTTGTTTTAAAAATCGATTTAATTTTCCTGAAACTCGTTACTCGGGGGTTTTTGGGGTCGCTGATTACGAATATGATGTTAGATTTTTAAAATTCAAAATGGCGGATCCAATATGGCAGACGACTTTTTTTAAAATCAATTTAATTTGCTTTAAACTTGCTACTCGGGGGTTTTCAGGGTCGCTGATTACGAATATGATATTAGATTTTCAAGATTTTAATATTTAGATTGCAATTGTTAACATTTAAAGTTAACATATTTTAATGTTTTTTCTCTTATATTTATGTTTTTCATAAAATAAAATTTATTATTGGAAATATAATATCAAAAATAGATCGTTTTGCCTCAAATTGTATGTTATTTTTAAGTTACCCAAAGTGCAACGCGTGGAGGCGATCTATTTCACACTTCTTTTTAAAAATTTTTTTTTATTTTTATATTTTTAAAAATTTTTTTTACTTTTATATTTTGTTTTTTTTATTTTTTTACTTTATATTTGATATTATTTGCATATTTTTTCTTGATTTATATCTTAAACCTTTTTGTTTCATAAAATTTATTTTTAAATAGCAACTTTGACAATGATAAAAATATCTTTAAATCGAATATAACATGTTGTCAAAACGGATTTTTTTTGATCGTCTTTGATGAATTTGACCTAGATCGTCTCGCTTAAGGGACCAGCAGTAGTCCGCTAACATTTTAGCATCCCATCTTCCCTGATATCTCCTCTCCATGTCTTTGATATCCTGGTGAAATATTTCACCTTGTTCTTCGCTCACATTTCCTAAATTACCATCAGGGAAAAAGTCTAAATGGTTATATAAAAAATGAAGTTTTAGGCTCATGTTGCATCCTAAATTCTTGAACTTACAATTAGTAAGCTTTTTTTGTACAATAGATTTGTAGTTTGGAGCCTTGTTGTTTCCTAAAAAGTTATTAATTACGTCTTTTAACGCGTCCCAAGCTTCTTTCTCTACAGGAATCATGGTCTTCTCAAACTCTTTATCTTTCATTAGCAATTTAATTTGTGGCCCAATAAAAATCCCTTCTTTAATTTTCGCATCACTTAAGTGAGGAAACTTAGTGCAGAGATATTTGAAACAATTGCCTTCTTTGTTTAAAGCCTTTACAAATTGCTTCATGAGTCCCAGTTTAATATGAAGCGGAGGCAGCAGAATTTTAGAAGGATTTACGAGAATATCGTGAATTACATTTTTTCCCCAGGTTTTAATGTGGTTCTAGGTGTCCATTTTTTTTCGTCCAATGAAAATGCCTAGCTCTACTGTCCCACTCGCACAAAAAACATGGAAATTTGGTATAACCTGATTGTTGACCTAAAAGCAAGCACACAATTTTTAAATCCCCGAAAATTATCCACTTATATGTTTTATAGCCAATCGCTTCTAAAACTGTTACCAAATTTTCGTACGTTTCTTTCAAATGCGCTGAGTCAGCAATTGGGACCGACGCGAATTTATTCCCATTATAGAGAAGAACAACTTTTAGACTTCTTTTGAGGAATCGATAAAGAGTCTCCATTCATTTGACAAATGACTATGTCCCAAATCATTGAATAAGTCTGGTATGTTGTTACAAAAAACTAGTGATCCTTCTTCAGAAAAATATGGAAGAAATTCTTGTTGTTTTAGCATCCAACAAATTTCGTTCTTGTAGTCTTGATCCAAGAATTTCTGAGTTCTCTTTTGTAAGTCCTAAGTCTCTTACTAAATCATTTAAAGCGTTTTGTGTAAAAGGATTCATTTTCTTAACGTCAAATGAAGAATCTATATAATCATCACAATCTTTATCATCAGAATCATTTTCATCATCTAGAACATTCTCATCATCAATAATATTTTGATCAAAAATATTTTCATTTAACGTGGATGAAGGAATAAGAGTAGGTGATTTAGGATTCAAAGAATCAAATCTATGGAAAACAGGTAGTGTTACAGATGAGACATTAGGGTAGGAAATACTTCCTTTATTTTTAGTATTGAATCCCATTACAGGGCACTTGCAAAAATAACAATCTTCTGCATGATTGGTAGGTTCACGCCAAATCATTGGGCTAGCGAAACGTATATTTTTTCTTTTTTCTATTTTCTATTTTCCATCCCCGTAATGATTCCAAACAACTTTTACAAATTTTATGAGGAACCCAAGTTTTTGCCTGATGTCAAATATTTATTTAAAAATATTCGAAATACGTTTCGCGTACGAATTTAGAGATCGGTTTTCTGTCTCTCGGAAAGGTATATCTGCCACACATATAACAAAATTTCTCAATGTCATTTTTACAATGTCGCGAAGACATTTTCAGAAACATATGCTAATTTGAATGCCAATGTAATGGTATTACTCAAATAACAATAAATTAAAAAATTTCCCAATACTAACGTTTACAAAGTATAATATGTCAAAAGACAAATTAAAAAAGTTATTAAGAATTAATTTCCATTCTAAACAATCTCGAAACTGAAAAATTAGAAGTAAAATTGAAATTGCTATTATAAGTAAGGTATATTCAGAATCTTATAGTTCGACAATAATCTTTTTGAAAACAACTTTTTACTCTTTAAATTCAGTCGTTTAGCTCAAACAACATTTTTACAGGTTTCTTTTATTATTATGGTGATTGTTTCGCCATAGACAGCTAAATAGTGAAGATAAAAAAAAAGTCATGCATATTGGATCCGCCATTTTGAATTTTGAAAATCTAACATCATATTCGTAATCAGCGACCCTGAAAACCCCCGCGTAACAAGTTTAAAGCAAATTAAATCGATTTTTAAAAAAGTCGTCCGCTATATTGGATCCGCCATTTTGAATTTTGAAAATCTAACATCATATTCGTAATCAGCGACTCCAAAAACTCGTTAGTTTCAGGGAAATTAAATCGATTTTTAAAACAAGTCGTCCCCCATATTGGATCCGCCATTTTGAATTTTGAAAATCTGACATCATATTCGTAATTAGGGACCTTGAAAACCCCCAAATAACAAATTTTAAGTGAATCTAATTGTTTTTTAAAATGGTCTTTTAACGGGCAATGTTAGTCAAATTTATGCTTGACAACTTTTATAAATCATTTTTGACAGCTAATTTAGTTCGTTGTTGTCAATATCGCTATATCTTCGTAAAGTACAGGGGTCAAGCTTTAATTTGACTCTTTGAACAAGTCTCTAGCACGTCGGATTTACTCGGTAGAAATTTTCAAAAACTGCCAAAAACGTGTTTTTTGGGACCTTTACCCCCACTTTTCTCAAAATCATGACGTGATGGGGGGTTTTCCTTTCCAGATTCGGATTCAGCGCACCAAATACTTCTGGAAATGACTTACGGATCTCAGACAACCGTAAAAAAAATTTTTTTTGCAGGCTTGTGTAATCTATGTATTGCTTCTGGTGGACATACATAGCGGGTATTTAAATAATGTTGCGGTTCATTATAATGTAATACTTGATTACTGTTATCTTTAATACCTACTATTGCACAATCATAACCCTTATAACAATATTTAAATAAATATTTAACACCACCTATACTACCACATGCTACAACATTGATATGACATGCAAATTTTTTACTTAAATAAGGACTGTAGGGTACAATTATCGAATTGTCAGCAGTACTTTTAATTGAGTCATCTTTGTTATGAAAAATTATTTTTTCACCATCATTTCTTCGCTTATTTTCTGAATAATTTTTTGAATGATAATCTGTTTCTGAAGAAAATGGTTTTGGATAGTGTTTCATGCAAATTTTTCTTTAAGGATCCATACAAGGCGAATTCATATTTTGCTTTCCACAAGGTCCATGAACTTGAAATTGTTTTACAATCTTATAAAGTTCTAGGTATTTTTCTTCGTCAGGAATTTCTGCACATATTATTTTATCAACAGTTTCTGCATCACGAATTGCAAATGATTTATCTAAAAAGATTATTAAATGTACATGTGGCAATCCACGCTTTTGGAATTCTATTACGTACACATAGGCTAGCAGTGGTCCAAAAATTCTTTTATCTTTTAATTCACTCATGAGCTCTTTCACCTTTTGTTGAAAAACTCGAGCTACAATATCTGGTCGATCAGACGCAATTTCATTATCTAATAAATTTTCTGTAATTTCACGCCATTTTGGATTACATGTCATTGTAATAAACAAATCTGGTTTCCAAAATTCTTGAACTAATCGCATGGCATCCATAAATGATTGTTGATACGAACGTGGTCCTCCAGTAAATGTGGAAGGTAAAATAGTTAAATTTCCTGGTTTAACATTTTCCTCTTTTGCTTTATTGTGTAGATAATCCATTAATCCACAGTACATTTCTACCCGAAGTTGTTTTTGATTTTTATAAACAAAACTTATGCGTGAAGCTATAACTTTTGAATAAGCGTCAACATCAAATTGTTGAGTTAGTTTTCCCATATGTAAACATGGATTAAATGTTCCTCTATATGACATACGATAATTATAAAATTGTAAAAGTGAAACATTATGTTTACCCCTAGTTTGTATCATGTTTACAGTCTATCCAGGATCACCAGAAGGAAACATTAAAGGATATATTATGGGATCAACATTTTGACTAAGAAAATTAATTGGAATTCTTTTAATTTTGTTTTTACTATCATTTTGATCTTTTGGCATTTTTGGATATATACATATATCACGTTCTATAGGAGGTTCACCATCTTCACTGACGAATACAACCGCTACTTCATTGTAAGATGGAGCATTAAATTTCTTTTGATTTAATGATCTATCACGTTTAATTACGTTTTATCACGTTTAATATCTCTTGGAGGTTCATTTTTCAATTTTGCTCGTTTTTCTTCTTCTAATTCTACTTCTCTCATCATTTGTAATCCTTTTGCATAGGGATTATCTTTTCTTAATAATTTATCTATTTCTGTCATTATTAAAGGGTCACATTTATCATTTAATTTATTCTTTTTTCGTTCAAGTACTGCTTCATTGGTATCAAGAATATATAACTGACCATATTTTCGAATGTGTTCATCATTATCAGGATGAAGAGCGTATGTGTTATGATACACTTGTCCATGAATACGAAAAACATAAGGTCCATGTCCTTTCGGAATTTCTAATTTAGCACCCATGCTAGCGAAAGCGGATGAACTATTGTAAGAACGAATCTGTTCTCTAAAATTCTAACCTTTGGAGGTAGAATCAAATATTAAATCTTTTAAGTAAATCGGCTAAGGCTTTAAATCATCTAACTTTACTAACCCCTTATGACAACAGTGAGTAAATAATTTATCTGGTGATCTTTTACACAAAAAATGTAATGCGTTTCAAAATTTACACTCTACATTCATTAAACCTAAATAATTTTCTGAGATTTTACTTTCATCAAAACGTTCAAGTGTCACAATTGCAACTCCTACTGTCTCTAATATTTTGTTATTATTTTTATTTAATTTACTTTTTAAATCCTTTTCTTCGCGCTTTTTTTTCTACTTCACTTTCTAATGACAATTTTTTATTTTTACATGCTAAATTTTGTTGTTGTCGTTCTATCGTTTCAGCTTCTGTTTCCAATGATAGTTTTCTTTTTTCGCTGTTAAATCTTTTTGTTGTCGAATTTTTTTTTCATCTTCCGTTTCTTGTTAAATTTTTTTTTTTGCACAATTTTTGTTTTTTGCTCTTCAAATTTTGTTTTAATCGTACCTTCTTTTCGGTTTCCGTTTCTAATTTTTGTTTTTTGCATGTTAAAATTATTTTTTGACGCATTTTTTTTTCATCTTCCGTTTCTGATAATAATTTTTTGTTAAAATTAGTTAAACTTTTTTGTTGGCGCTCTTTTTCACATCTTCCGTTTCTAAGGATAATTTAATTTTTTTACTTATTAAGTCTTTTTGTTGACGCTTTTTCGTTTAAAGTTCTGTTTCATTTTCTCGATTACTACGTTTTCTTAATCTATCATTTTCTAATCTAATTATTTTCTGATCATACGATTCTTCAAGTTTTGCTTTCATTCTCCTTTCTTTATCTTTCATTGCACGAATTTTCTTTTTTTCAATTTCTTTATTCTGAGGACATTTGATTTCATAATAATCCTTAATGGATAAAACGCTATTTACATTATTTTTAGAGGGAGTCTCAAAGAAATTTGAAAGGTTTTGTTTCTGCCATCGAAATTCCTCAAATCTATCCTGAAAAAGACACTTCCAATCACACTCCACAATAGATATTCTATTATTAGTCGCTCTTTCTGCTCAAAAGGAACTTAAACGATTATTTTTAAACATTGATTTTAAATGCCTTCTCATTTCGTTCCTTTCGTTATAATAATTAGGAGTATGTGGCATTTTATCAAATAACAAGGATGTTGCAAATGCAATTGCATACACGCCACAATCAACACTATCAACAGATTGTTGATCAACACCTACAAAAACTACTGGTGGTTCAAAAGGATATAATTTTTTTAAAAAGTCTCTTTGCTGAACATTTAAACATCCCGCATTAATGCTGTCATAAATATAAATTCTTACACCATCGTAATAACTACAAATCCAATGACCTCTTTTAGCATTACCGCTAAATAGTATTTGAATATGTTTTTCACCCTTGTTTATCGGCTGAATGAGATGTTGTATTTGTATAAACAGAGTATCGCGCATATTAAACAAATAATTAGAATCTTTAGTCAATAATTTTTAAAATTGAAGCATATGGTTATCATTTAACATTTCATCAGGGTTGTCAATTGATATATAATCATCATTACTTAAAATATTAACATACCTTTCTCTGCTTGCCATAGCAGTATTCGTCAACTTGACTGGTTCCATACTCTTTCTATCTAAAAGATTTTTTTATATGTGACTTCTAGAAACTTACCAATACATTTTATAATATTTATTTCATTATTTTAATAATTAATAAAATTAATCTACAAAAAATTACTATTTTTTATTTTATAAATTATCTATGATAATACCATTAAGATAAAATGAATTTAAGGTTTTTAAATTAAAAAAATTTTTTATAATAAATGTTAGAAACGAATTTTCTAATATAAAAAATTAATTAAACTGTCAATTGACATTTCCACGTAACAGAATAGCCATTTAACCGAATTCTAAACGAAAAACCCCTTTTTCCTAATGTTTAAACAATTTTTTCAATAATTATTTATCAAAATTTTGCAAAATTCCGAGAAAAACGCGGGTCACTCAGAAAAGGTGAAAAGAGGAATTTTTTATGAAAAAAGAGACAAAAAATATACCAAAAATTAAATTAAATGTGCTAAAAGTAATATTAACGCATTCAATGTATTAATTCCTAAATTTCTTATCATTATAGTTCATCCAAAGAAAGGCAAATATTTAAAAAAATTAATTAACATTTAAAAAATTTAAATTTTATTCTTAACCCCTTCACAGTGTTTGACGTCTGTACAGGCAAAAATAATTCGTGCCCCCAGTGTGTATGACCGCTATAGCAGCATCGAAAAAAAAGATATATAAAAGTTAACGAATCTTGCTAAAAATGCCTACTCGGGGGTTTTCGGGGTCGCTGAATCCAAATCCGTTATTGAAAATTTTAAATTCAAAATGGCGGCTTTAAAATGGCGACCAAAATTTTTTTTAAGTTTACGAATTTGGATGAAAATGCTCATTTGGGGGTTTTTGAGGTCTCTAAATCCAAATATTTAGTCAAAAATTTAAAATTCAAAATGGCGGCTCTAAAATGGCGACCAAAAAAATTTAAAAGTTTACAGATTTGACTAAAAATGTTTACTTGGGGGTTTTTGGGGTCGCTGAATTCAAATATTTGGTTAAAAATTTTTAAATTTAAAATAGCTGCTTCAAAATGGCGACCAAAAATTCTTTTAAGTTTACGAATTTGACTGAAAATGCTCATTCGGGGGTTTTTGAGGTCTCTAAATCCAAATATTTAATCAAAAATTCAAAATTCAAAATGGCGGCTCCAAAATGGCGACCAAAAAAATTTAAAGTTTTCAAATTAGTTCTTAAAACTTAAAGCAGAGGAATTAATATGTCCGATGTTTTTGTGATGTTTTTAGTCATGAAATTTTATTTATAATATTTTTCATCCCTTCGGAAATCACAACAACCAAATTAATTATATATATATATCTTTAAATATTTATAAGTGAAATAATCTTTTTATTTATGGGTTAGTTTTCCGATCCGATAGAAGGTTATTTTACAAAAACACTTTTATTTTATTAGGAATTCTCAGTAGGCAATTAAGGGTTATGAAAAAAGACAACTAAATCCGATCCTAGTTCAATTAGTTTATTTTCAAGAAAATCAGGTTAAAACATCAAACATAGTATTCCGAATAAAAGTTACTTTATAATATTAAGAGTTGCATAATTAGAACTATACAATTTACTTACGTATGTAGTTTCCTTAATTCCTACCGCACTGAACGAAATGAAGGAGGATCGTTTTCGAGACTACTTGCTTTCCTTCAGGCGGGCAAAACGATTTGAACATCTTCTATATTTTCAGCGAATTAAATTATACCGAACTGACTTGTCATAACAAAATTCAATAAGGAAGTAAAACATTCCTTACCCGTTGAGTTCATTTCATTGAAAACATTGTAGAGTATATCTGACTTATGCAGAGATACTCCATCTAACACTTGCTTTAATGATTTAGTTGTTTTCACTAACAAACTAATGACTCCGATCCATAATTGAAATAATGTCGCGGGCCTACCGGAAGGACTCATTTCTACGGATGAATTTAATCAATTTAGTAAGGTTTTAATTTAGTATTCACAATATAGAATTTATTTTAATGGAAAATTCAAACCACTCAATTCAACCTTGTTGTCTTCACTCGTCTGAATTCTTTAGCCTTTATGCGATTATTTAATTCGGTTATCTATTACCTTGAAATTATCGTATGGTTACTTTCATAGACTAACAAGGCAATTCTAAGTTTACCGAAAAGATTGCACCGGTCGTAGAATTAAGAGTGAGTGATTGACATGGTTTAAATTTATGATTCAGTTCAAATTATTCCATATTCTTTATTTAACGTCCATCCGATGTTCACGATGAACAGACGGTCAACTCCGCGAGATCACGCTGTACACGAAGAACTACCGCGAAGAAGCAATTTGCATTGGGGAACATCGGTTTTTATATACGAAATTGAGCTCTGGGTGTGTCAGACTTTAATGGAGAGGGTTAAAGGATTAGGAAATAATCTTTCAATTAGACTGGAATTTGGAAATTTGCAATGTCATTGCATTCTTATATTGTGAAACAGTGTTAAGCACATCATATTTGTTGCAGCAGATAATTTGCAACTGAGTCTTTGAGGTTAAAGACTTTGCAGAAACGCTCATGTTTCTGTTTTATCAGCAAACTACATTTTGGTCATTGACGCAAAAGAGTTTCTGATACTTTTAATTTAAGGAGACATTTCACAAGAGTGATGAAATTATTTCTTTATTTCTTACTCAGCAATTGTTCAAATTTAAATAAAAATTATATTCCAAGAGAGGATATGTAATTTAGGACTCTCAATTCTGTAAAATAATAATGCACGCACAATGCAATCTTCTTATGAATTATTGATATGTTTAAGACTCTAGCGTTTGGAATAATTTGAATAAGAATCAAAAACTACTAAAGAAATATTTGTGCACAAGAGAAACTAGACCTTTGATTCTACTAAATTGTTAATTTGGGAAGTCAGTTCGGCATTTTATCTTCGCTTGGCAAAAATTATATAGGCTGAAAGCAAATAACGAAGACAACGAACTCTCTTCATTTTAATATAAATTGCAAGTTTGCAATTATAAATTTTTGTGTCATATTTTAATTCATTACGCCATCCTTGTCTACAATTAGACAATGATGTTGCAACACTATAGAATATATTATCACAATACGTATAATTTTATATATATTCATAATAAATTGTACAAAATTTTGTAATCGTGCATCCCAATTTTAATGCAGCATGGATAATCAGTTAAAAAAATCGGTACAGATCGTAACGTTACAGTTTTAAAACATTGTGAAATACTCAAAATCGATCTATATTAAAAAATTTAATAATAGTAATAAAAAAAAATAGTTCGTGACTCCGGATTCGACTAAGAGCGGTGTTTTAACCCTCCTGCGTACCGTGACGAGTATACTCGTCCAAACTAAGTTGTTACCAAATGCGCGAGGACGAGTATACTCGTCCAAATATTTTTTCTCATAACTTTTAAACAAATTAACTTTAACACACGAGACAAAGTGCAACTTACAGTGCAAGGTTCATAGTTAATGATACATACATAATAAAGTCTCTAATTAAAGTATTTGTTAATAAACAAAGTATTAAATATTTGTTATAAACAGTAGAGGATAGGTCACAAAATAAAAGTTGCAAATACATACTTCTCTTAAAAAAATTGTTTGATTTTAATGAAACTTGGTATCTCAAGGGTTTTTGGGGTTGCTGATTAACAATCTGAAGCCAGATTAAAAAAATTTTAAATGGCGGATCCAATATGTCGGATGAGTTTTTAAAAAATTCATCCAAATTTTTTGAAAATTTATAATCGGGGGTTTTTGAGGTCGCTAATTACGAATCTAAGGTCAGATTTAAAAAATCCAAAATGGCGGATCCAATATGGCGCATGAATTTTAAAAAAATTGTTTGATTTTAATGAAACTTGGTATCTAGGGATTTTTGGGGTCGCTGATTAAGAATCTGAAGCCAGATTAATAAAATCCAAAATCGCGGGTCCAATATGGCGGATGATTTTTTCAAAAATTTATCCGAATTTCTTGAAAATTTATAATCGGGGTTTTTTGAGGTCGCTGATTACGAATCTGAGGTCAAATTTGAAAAATCCAAAATGTCGGATCCAATATGGCGGATGAATTTTAAAAAAATTGTTTGATTTTAATAAAACTTGGTATCTAGAGGTTTTCGTGGTCGCTGATTACAAATCTGAGGTCAGATTTTCAAAACTTAAAATGTCAATATAAGAATATTTTATAAATTTAACAATTCTTTAATTGTTTAAACAAATAATTGTTGTTATGTACTAACTTTTTACAAAAAATATCTAGAAATGTGCAGCTTTTTTCTAATTTTGCAATTAACTAAGCTGTGTAATGAAAGCTAAGCTATGTTACATGAAGATTTTTTATAAATTTAACGATTCTTTAATTGTTTAAACAAATAATGTTGTTGTTTACTAACTTATGACAAAAAACATCTAGAAGCATGCAATTTTTTTAAATGCAATTAACTAAGCTGAATAATATACCTCCAATTTTGCAATAAACAAACATGAATCTTACAATAATACCCATCTTGTTAACTTTTAAAATTTGGAAAAAGCATGTTTCTAAGTCTTTTGTGCAAGGAGTTAATCAACATCTATAATTATTTGTTTAAATATGTGTTAAATTGTGATGTTCATAAAACATCATTATGTAGTACTACTTAACTTAGGAAGTCTAAAAAATGCACATTGTTTTATATAACAGAGATGTAGTTTATGAAGGACTCGTAAAATACCAATATAAATAGAAAATTTTTAGATAGAACCAATAGAAATAACCAATAGAAATTTTTTAGATTTGTTATAGATATAACAAATCTAAAAAATTTCTATAACTGGCATTTTGAATTTTTCTAATTTGATCTCAGATTCGTAATCAGCGACCCCAAAAACCCCCGAGTAACAAGATTCAAGCAAATCTGAACAATTTTTGTATTTCGTCCGGCATATTTGATCCGCCATTTTGAATTTTGAAAAACTGACATCGGATTCGTAACCAGCGACCCCGATAACCCCCGAGTAACGAGTTTCAAGCGAATTCGATCAATTTTTTAAAAAAGTCATCCGCCATATTGGATCCGCCATTTTGAATTTTGGCAAATGGACATCATATTCGTAATCAGCGACCACGAAAACCCCTGAGTAACAAATTTCAATCAGATTTGAGCAATTTTGAAAAAGTTTGTCATCTTACGTAAAATAAGAAAAAAATTTTGTCCTTCAAGCGCCATTTTAAATTCAAAATCGAAAAAAATAAAATTTAGAAATGAATATTTTTCAAGTACAACTATCGGGAACACGTTTTTGATACTTTTTGTTCTATTTGAAAAGCGTTAAGACACAGAAAAAAATTCTTTTGAAAAAAATTACATTAAAAAAACTTGACTTTTTTTAGTATTTTTTAAAAAAGAAGGGTTAAATATCATTTTTTGAAAATTTTGACCACACCATTCGAAAGAGCGACCCCAAAAATAGTAGGGTATGGACTTTTAACAACTTTTATAGCTTTTTTCTACTAATTGTAAGAGATTGAATTTCATGTTGAAAAGTAGCACATCTCGTCGTTAAAGGGTTAATTGTCCAAATTTTCGAGTTATGAATTTTCGAAATTTTTTACTTTTAATTGTAGACCTATATTCAGTAGCTTATAAGTCCGAAAATATTGAGTTTAGAAAAAAGTTTTAGAAAATGAAAGTTTTAGTTTTCTTTCGACTTTTAAGAAATGTGAACAAAAAATTTTTCTTTTAATTTTTTATTAAAAATTTTTTTTTTTTTATAAACAGTGGGATTTTATTTTACAATTAACTTTTTAAAACTGTCTACATCGTAGATCCTTCGATTTAAAACAAAAAACACTTAAATAGATTAAAAATTATACGCTGTAGACAGTTTTAAAATGTTAATTGTAAAAAAATCCCACTGTGATGCTTGTAAGTGATTTTTGAAAATGTTTTAAAACTCATTTAACACATCAGGCCCATTTCGGGACATTTTGGAAAATCTTCTCTATATTATAAGGTATAAATTTATTTTAAAAAAATAGAAAAAAATCCGGCCCAAAGTTAAAAAAAATTAATTTGTTTATAAAAAAAAAATTTTTGTTTACATTTTCGAAAAGTCGAGAGAAAACTGAAACTTTCATACTTTGACAACTTTTTCCTAAATTCAATATTTTCGGACTTATAAGCTACTGAATATAGGTCTACAATTAAAAGTCCAAAATTTCGAAAATTCATAACTCGAAAATTTGGACAATTAAACAAAAATAAAAAAATACGTATCTGTTTTTTCGATACAGAACAGAAAAAAAATATTTTTGGACGATTTTAAGAGGTCGACCTAAATCTCACGTGGAATTGTCCATATATTAAAAAAATTTATTTGGTTAAATTTTCCACATTTAAATTGAGCAGTATTAAATTCTACACATAATTATTGAATAAAAAAAATTTATTTTATTAAATTCTACACACTTCAATTACTCACCGTTAAACTCTACACACGTTTAATGTATCTTAAAAAAAATTAATTTTCTTAAATTCTCCACATTTAAATTGAACAACGTTAAACACTACACACGTTTATTAAATACGTTTATTTTATTTATTTTTTTAAAATTTTTTATTTGTATTTATTATTTAAAACGTTTATTAAATCCATCTGTATACAATTGACTGTATAAATGCCACCAATATACAGTTCATATGTGCAGAATCCGAACCGCCCCAATTTTTTATTTATTTAATATAAACGTGTGTAGGGTTTAACGGTGAGTAATTGAACTGTGTAGAATTTAATAAAATTAATTTTTTTTATTCAATAATTATGTGTAGAATTTAACAGTGCTCAATTTAAATGTGTAAAATTTAACCAAATAAATTTTTTTTAATATATATTAAACGTGTGTAGAGTTTAACGTTGTGCAATTTAACTGTGAAGAATTTAATAAATATATTTTGCATTATTAAACCAGCGTGCGTAGAGTTTAATGGTGAAGAGTTTAATTGTGTAAGATTTAAAAATATAAAAATAATAATTTTTATTTACTTAATAAACTTGTATAGGGTAATGTCACCTTGAGTGGACCGCCTAAGCTTTTTTTCTAAAAAATTCTTCATGACAGCAAATTAATCGGAGGTTTCTATTTCAAGCTTTAGTTTAGATCCCTAGATAAGTGTTTATACCATAATAGCATTGATTTTTTTTATTTGGAAAAAACAATTAACTTTTAAAAAATAGCTCATTTTTAAGGAATGAAAAAAGTGTAACCTTGAGTGGACCACTCTTAAAAAATTGTAAAAGTTATTCTAAATTCTTTAATGTATTTAATATTTCTGATATATTGAAACAAAATTCATGCTTATGCAGCTTCAGACCATGTTTGTGTCGCAATGTTTACAAGTGAAACCATTTTCAATAATTTTGGCACATATCACATCAAAATCACAAAAAAATTAATAAAGAACATAAAACAGTTTCAAACCAATTTATTGTCAATTTATTTCCATCAAAATGGTAAACTGACATTAAAAATATAAAAAACAGGCAGTCCAATCATGGTTATAAACAGTGGTCCACTCATGGTGACATGCAACTTTTTATGGCAGACACCAAAATTTTTTTTTGAGTCAAAATTATCACTTAATTAAACTAAGACAATCAATTCCAATGTCCAAAGTAGTAGGAAAAAAATAAGTTACCTTTTAAAACTTAAATTTTGCACTACTTTTACGCTTCCGAATCACTTTACTCATTGTAAGAGTGACTTCTTTTTTGGTTTGTGTTCTTAAAAATGCGTTACATCAAACAATAACGTGTATGATTATCGCGGAACATAAATTCTTACTGTTTCTAGGTGCGGTGCTGCTATTCGTTTTATTTATTTCACGTTTCCGCTGTCAGATAACTTAAAAACTCAGGTGGTCCACTCAAAGTAGCGGTCCACTCAATGTGACATTACCCTACAGTTAAAACAGTGTAGAAATAAACAAGGCTGGAAATATGTGCATAATCGTGAATTAGAGAATTGAACTGTGTAGGATTTTATAATAATACTAGCAGAGCTACGCGCGCGCGATATTTCGACTTTTATCTTATGAT
Organism: Leptopilina heterotoma; assembly: GCF_015476425.1. NCBI lineage: Eukaryota > Metazoa > Arthropoda > Insecta > Hymenoptera > Figitidae > Leptopilina > Leptopilina heterotoma. The sequence goes on from NW_025110919.1 coordinate 328,394, forward strand.
ACTCAAGACCTTATTTTGTGTGTATATAAAAATGTGACTAAGACTTTAAGATCTGTTTTTTTCTTCTTCTGAAATATTGGAAAAAGATTACAAAATTTTTTGAAAAATATTAAAAAACACGAAAACCAAAAATTAAATTTAACACACTGATCAGTTTCACGACATAAATATAATAATATTTTTTTATTTTTATAATTATTTTCTTAAATTGTCAGTTTTTTGGAAAACTGTATTATTTCAAAAATTCGTTATGAACGAAAAAAATTTGAAAGTCGGTTACAAAACATGCCTTTTTTAAACTCGTATAAACTATGCTATATTGTAAAATGTTTATAAAACGTTAAGGCAATTACAGATCTTCTTTAAGATGATAAAGAGGTTCTTTCGCAAATAGAAATAACATTACCAATTTGTTGAAATTTGTACCACTGTTGGATAAAGGTTTTAAAAAAATGTAGTTAAATTTTTGAGACCTGTGGGTACTTGCGAAAAAAGTTATAAGCGTCTTTGTTTTTAACTTTTAAGTTTTAACATTAAGTATTGTGGGAATTGAGTACATTTTCAAACATTTTTACTCACCACAAAGTACTTAACCCATTAAGGACCAGACGGACGAAAAATTTCAATTGACTTTGACCTCGTTTTTTATTAAAATGCATATAAAAAATTTGGCACATACCATTTTTAATGTAAAATTTACTCCTCTTTCAGATTCTGCTGTAAATATTTGTTTTTACCGAATTGTTAAAACGTTATAAACAATTTTTTATGCCACATGCACAAAAATGACGCTTTCTGATAGCATATGATAGGGAGGAAAGTCATTCATTTCTTCGACCGTATGAAAATGGCGGCCGTGTTCTTCCAAGGGCAAGAAAATTAGCTGTTCACATGGATTTTTCTTGCCAATGGGAGAAAACGGCTGCCATTTTCATACAAGTCGAACAAGTGAATGACTTTTACTCCCTGTCGTCTGCTATCTGAAATCGCCACTTTTGTGCATTAGGAATAAAAAATATCGTAAGTAAGACGAGAATAAAGGCAGCCATTTCTTTACGGTGATTTTTGTGACACGAGTGAAGGTCGAGGGCGCCCTCGACGGCGCTTTCTCCTCTTATCCACGGCGCTTTATCCTCTTGTTGTTTAATATACTATTTTCCAAAAAAACACGATTTTTCGGGAGAAAAATTTCATTTCAGACGTATTTTCACCCGACAAAAGTAGGTAGATACTCTCAAAATATCGCGTCTATGGACCCTCAGCTACCAAACCCTGAAGCGAACAATTTTTTTTAAATAGCGGACGCTAATATAGCGGCTAAAACTAAAAAAATGGCTCACATATGAAACATAGTGCTCCAACTTTTTCAAGTCACTGAAATCGGCTGAAACTCGTTACTCGGGGGTTCTTGGGTCGCTGATTACGAATATAATGACAGTTTTTAAAAATTCAAAATGTCGGATCCAATATGGCGGACGAGTTATGTAAAAATTAATTGGATTCACCTGAAACTCGTTACTCGGGGGTTCTTCGGGTCGCTGATTACGAATATGATGTCAGTTTTCAAAAATTTAAAATGGCGGACGAGTTTTGTAAAAATTAATTGAACTCACCTAAAACTCTCTACTGGGGGGTTCTTGGGGTCGCTAATTACGAATATGATGTCAGTTTTGAAAAATTCAAAATGGCGGATCCAATATAGCGGACGAGTTTTGTAAATATTAATTGGACTCACCTAAAACTCGGGGATTTTTTGGAGGCGCTGATTATTTTTCTTCAAAATAGATGTATTGAGCGACATAAGATAATTTTTATAAAAGATAATATCCTATTTCAGCTTGGAGAACACACAGTAAAGTCACCGGGTGTCGCATACCCAGTGTGCGGTTTGAGAATGGATTCGTATATGGAGAGAAAAAACAAGGCTTTTCCCAGTGACTTCAATTCATGCCTTTATAGGTAGTAGTTTCATCGGATTTCGCGATGAATTTCTTGCGTTTAGCGGTTAGGCCACGCCTTAGCCGTTATTGGTTTAAGCTCGTTGTAAGAATCTCACCGGGAAAAACCGTGTGTGTCCTGCATTTGTACTGTGATTAAGAGTTAAAATGTCGAATTTGATCAAAACTCGTAACTTTAGGGTTTTTGAGGTCTCTGATTGTAAATTCAGTGTTAGTTCTTCAAAATTTAAAATTATAGTTCTAATATGGCAGAGTTTTTTAAAAATTATCCCGATTGACCTAAAACTGTTTACTTCTGGGTTTTGAAGATCACTGATTACAAATCTTATGTCAGTTTTTTAAAACTCAAGATAGCGGATCGAATATTGCGGATGACTTTTATAAATAATCTTATTACCCTGAGACTTCTTACTTGGGGGGTTTCGGAGTCGTTGGTTTGGAAACTGACATTATATTCGTAATCAGCGACGCCGAAAACCCTAGAGTGACGAGTGTCAAGTGAAATAGACAACAATAAAATTTTTTTGTTCGCCATATTGGGTCCGCCATTTTAAATTTTTGAAAACTGACATCATATTTGTAATCAGCGCCCCTAAATAACCCCCGAGTAGAGAGTTTCAGGTGAATCTAAATAATTTTTACAAAACTCGTCCACCATATTGGATCCGTCATTTTGAATTTTTGAAAACTGACATCATATTCGTAATCAGCGACCACAAGAACCCCCGAATAACGAGTTTCAAGTGATTTCAGTGACTTGAAAAAGTTGGAGCACTATGTTTCATATGTGAGCCATTTTTTTAGTTTTAGCCACCATATTAGCCTCCGCCATTTTGAAAAAAAATTGATCGCTTCAAGGTTTTGTACCTGAGTGTCCATGGTCGCGATATTTTTAGCTTTTGAGAGTATCTATCTACTTTTTTCCGGTGAAAATGCGTCTCAAATGAAATTTTTTTCTCGAAAAATCGTATTTTTTGGAAAAAATTGTTTATAATTTTTTAACAATTTGGTATAAACAAATTTTAACAGTAGAATCTGAAAGAGGAGTAAATTTTACATTAAAAATGGTATGTGCCAAATTTTTTATATGCATTTTAATAAAAAACGAGGTCCTCAGAATAAATTGAATTTTTTCGTCCGTCTGGTCCTTAATGGGTTAACTTTAAGAAAATGATAAAACATGTTTTATTACGAGACAGATATATAATGATTAAATATCTGTTAAAAAAAGTGTCATTAGGTACCTGTGTGAGTTGCAGTAAATAAATTTGTAAAAATATATCATGTTTAATGCAGTAAATTGAACAGCTGTTTAAAAATCTTGCGAAATTGCACACAATTTTCTACTTAAAACTAAATGTAAACATGTCATACCAAACATTTGCAACACGACTAAAGAAATATAGTGTTGCCAGACGTTTCAAAGTACCAAGCAAGTCAAATTACAAAATAATGGTTTTCGTTTCGATTAGTTAAGTTAAGCGATAGAAAAACTTTATATAAATTCATTATACGTTAGAAGAATTATTTTATTGAAGTATTCTTCCTTCTTTGTCAAAACATTGACACTGAGATTTATTGATAGTCATGATATGAGCCGAGGTATAAGCTTAGGGTCCGTCCATAAACCACGAGGACAATTTTTCACCAATTTTTGACCCCCCCATCCAATATGGAACAAAAATTTTTACTTTATGCAATTGACCTAAATTTTGTCACTCGGTGGTTTTTAGGGACGCTGATTACGAATGTGATGTTAGTTTTTATAAATTTAAAATGGTGGATCCAATATGGCAGAATTTTCTTTTAAATTTATACAATTGACCTTAATTTTGTTACTCGGGTGTTCTAATACCAGTCAGGTAGCTGTAAATGTCCTACGAGCGCTCACTGACCATCGTTAAACTTTAAATTTTTGAAAACAAACATTGTATTCGTAATCAGCAACCCTAAAAACTACCGAGTGACAAAATTAAGATCAATTGCATAAAGTAAAAATTTTGTTTCATATTTGATCCGCCATTTTGATTTATTGGAAACTAACTAAACTAACCACCGAGTGACAAAATTAAGGTCAATTGCATAAATTGTTAAAATTTTTGTCCCACATATTGGATCCGCTATTTTGAATTTTTTAAAAATAACATTGAATTCGTAATCAGACATATTTGGTCCGCCATCTTTAAATTTTAAATTCTAATTTACGTTACTCAAAAGTATACAATTTTTGTGCCCTTGTGGATGAGAATTGAATATTATTCACGCACGTTTATCCCCTTAGCTGTGTAGTCAAAATAAAGTTTTTCGAAATTTCTTTTGTGTTTTTGAAATTAAAACCGCCATATTTAATTTTTGGGTTGAACGAAATTCTTTTTTTCACACCGAAATCGAAAAGAACACACTCAATACCTATAAGAAACATACTTGCGGTATAAAATATGATCCGTTTTATTCATAAAAGTATAGGTTGAAATTGCGCAAAGAATTTTCTTATTTCAGGCGTTAATGGGTTAATCATTAAAATAATATTATAATATTTGGGGGTGAGTGGGGCAAACCGGTCAGGTGTCAATATCTTAGAAATGGCGAAATTGTGAAAAGTGATATTTAGAGTTTCGAAACAGCTATGTGTAGTATACCTTATTTTTAAATAAATATTTATTCTCAAAATGAGCCTATGGGGCAAACCGGCCATAGGATATTTTCATTGTTTCAGAGTTTCATGAAAATTATTATTAATTATTAGAATGTTTTTTTCATTAAAATATTTATTTTCAATGAAAAATAATTGTCTTCCAATGAGAACTAGACCCTTTAATATTGTTTCCCTGATAATTTCAAACATTTTTGTTTGTTATTAAAAAATTATTTATTTAATTAAAATTCAATCCTGTATTATTATTAACATTATTACAACCATTGTTCATATGATTCTTTATGTTTGTTGTTATTGTAGATTATACAAATGCAATATTACAGACAAAAAAGCGAACAGGCTGGAACCGTTACACTGCAAAAAGAGGTGTCTTATTTTGAGACGTTTTTAGTGTCTTAGACACCAAAAAACGTCTCCTAAGACTTTTTTTGGTGTCTAAGACACTAAAAACGTCTCAAAATAAGACACCTCTTTTTGCAGTGGTATGGCCGCCAGTTTACTCCACTCTCCCCTATATTAACACCATAGACAGGGAAATGTCAGAAAAAAATTTTTAAGGGCAATTAAGATAATTGAGACTTTTTTTCGACTTACTTTAAAAAATTGCGACTTTTTCATCTTTTCCTTCAAACATCAAAATACTACAATTTTTAGTAAAAAAGTGGAAGTTATTTTGATAATGTGAAAAGTACAGTGCCGCTCAATAGGATTTGCCCACCCTACGCCATGCAAGGGCAATACAAAAAGTTTTGTATCTTCAATAATAATAAAGATAAAATCTTAATCAAATATTTATTTTAAACTTTAAGTATTTGACTTGAAATAATGCCAAAAAAAAATTAAAAATTTTTTTTTATTGTTTAATTGCTGAAAATAAAAAAAAAATTTCACTTTTTTTGAAAAATTTCAAATTCATAAAATTTTTGAAGAAATCATCACATTTAAAATCTACAAATGGCATTGGAAAGCATTTTTTGTCACCTTTCAAACGATTTTTTTGAAAATTGCTCTACGATAAGTTTTAAGAAAGATATGATCATTTGTTTATAAAAATACCCCATTTTTTCAATTGTTGGTAACTTGAGAACAATTGATTTTTGAAAAAAATTGTTAAGGAAAAAATGTGCCTCTTTGTGCGTACAATTAGAAAAAAAATATTTAATCATTAAAAAAAAATTTTTTTTACATTTTTTCCTTCTGTATATATTTTTAAGACGAATAACATGTACTTATCAATACATATCGATAAAATCTAACACAACATAAATTATTACTGTTAAAAAGAACAGTTAATAATTACACTTTTTAAATATTTAAATAACATGAATTAATTAATTACTTTCGTGATTTTATATTGAATGTTATTTTTAACAACACTGATTTAATTATTTATAAACAAATAAATGTTTTATAATTAATGTTTTTTAAATATTTAAAAAGTGTAATTATTAACTGTTCTTTTTAACAGTAATAATTTATGTTGTGTTAGATTTTATCGATATTTATTGATATTCGTCTTAAAAATATATACAGAAGGAAAAAATGTAGAAAAAAATTTTTTTTTTAAGTTTAAATATTTTTTTCTAATTCTACTCACAAAGAGAAACATTTTTTTCCTTAACAATTTATTTCAAAAATCAATTGTTCTCAAGTTACCAACAATTGAAAAAATAGGCTATTTTTATAAACAAATGATCATATCTTTCTTAAAAATTATCGTAGAGAAATTTTCAAAAAATCGTTTGAAAGGTGACAAAAAATGCTTTCCAATGACATTTGTAGATTTTAAATGTGATGATTTCTTCAAAAATTGTATGAATTTGAAATTTTTCAAAAAAAGTGAAATTTTTTTTTATTTTCAGCATTAAAAAAAAAAAAAAAATTAAAAAAAAATTTTTTTTTGGCATTATTTCAAGTCAAATACTTAAGGTTTAAAATAAATATTTGATTAAGATTTTATCTTTATTATTATTGAAGATACAAAACTTTTTGTAATGCCCTTGCATGGCGTAGGGTGGGCAAATCCTTTTGAGCGGCACTGTAACTATAAACGAATAATTCAAAAAATTTTTTTGAATCATTTTTTAAGACATCTTTTAAATAGTTGAAATTTTGTAAAATTTAATTGAAAAATAATGTATTTTAAGTGTTTTGCTACAATTTTTGAAAATCAATTTTTGAAGTATAAAAAGTCTTTAAAGGCCAATTTAAAAATAAAAAATATAGAAAAGTAGCTTCTAATTTTTTTTAAATTTAATATTTTTAGTATTTTCAATTTATATTTCCAAAAATCTAAATACACACAAAAATAATATTTTAGAATTATTTTTAACATTTTGGAAAAAACATTTATATTCAAAATTTTTAATTAAAATTCATAAAAATATTAATTAGTTTTTTTAAATTATACAAAAAATCTTTTAAAGAAAACAATTAAAATTGGGTAAAATCTTTTAAAAATAATAGAATTTTTACTAAAAAATATAAATAAAAATGATAAAATTTTTAAAGAATTTTAATTTTAAACATGACCATAATTTCTCAAAAATTTCAATAAGTCCTAAAAGTTAATATTCATAAATTTTTATTTACATTGTTCGAAGATAATTGAATCTTAAATAATTATTATATTATAAAACAATTATACGAATTAGTTTAAAAGAATATTTGCGATTGTCCACAACCGGAGGCGGGGTGAGGGTTAAAAATTGGTGAAAAATTGTCCATTTGGTTTACGGAACAACGGTAAAATTAATACCTCTCACTTATATCTCGTTCTCGATCTCCCTCTCTTTCACTCCTTAATATATCTGCGAGTGAGAAAAGAAAAATAATCAGCCAGTAAAGAAATAAGACGCCCTTTTGGTATTTTCGATTAAAAGTGAAATTCCCTACTTTTCCTTCCTCTACCAATTCTTGTTGCACTCTTTCTATCTGACACAGAAAAGGGAGAAAATATGATACCCCCTTCTAAACTCAAAAAGTAGGCGTTACTTTCTTAACTATTCGTCTCTATTTTGCTCCTACTCTAAACTGAAAGGCGAGACAATACCTCCCTTCCTCTCTTTCTCTCTGCAGACGGAATGTACACGCTGTGGACAGACTGAATGAATGAAAGAATACGAAGATTATTATAGTTAATAATTTATTATGCATAAAAAATTGTGTAGGGTTTAAAGGTGTTTAATTTAAATGTGGAGAATTCAACAAAATTAATTTTCTTCTTTTTAATTACTGTGTACAGAATTTAACAGTGTTTCATTTAAGTGTGAAGAATTTAACAAAATTAATTTTTTTACTAAATAAGTTTGTGTAGAGTTTAACAGTGTGCAATGTAACTGTGTATAATTCTAACATAATTAATTTTTTAAAATATATCAAACGTGTGCAGAGTTTAACAGTGAGTAATTTAACAGTGTAGAGTTTAAAAAATCAATTTTCTATTTACTCAATAATTATGTGAACAATTTATCAGTGTTTAATTTAAATGTGGAGAATTAAAGGAAATTAATTTTCTTATTACCTAATAAAAGTGTGTAGAATTTAACTGTGTGTAATTTAACTGCGTAGAATTTAATAAATATATTTTTTATTAATTAAGAATGTGTGCAGTTTAATGGTAAAGAGATTAACTGTGTTAGGTTTAAAATTATTATTTTTTATTTATTTAGTAAACATGTGTAGAGTTTGACCAGTAGTGAATTTAATTTTGTAAAATTTAGAAATTTAATTGTGGAGAGATTTAACAGTGCAGAATTTAACATTGCACAGTTTACCGTGTAGAGTTTTAACAGTGTACAGTTTAAATGTGTAGTATTTGAACCGCCCCGTGAAAAATTAATAAATGTCTCAATAGTATTAAACTATCCAAAAATACCTTAATTATTCCAATAATTAATTATTTATTGCAATTAAAGAGATATTAGTCTGAATTAAAATAATTATTAATAATGAATAATTGAAAATTTGATACAAATATATATGTAGTTATTTCAAAAAAATTATTTCATTGTTGCAAATAAATTCTCTCATTTGAATTAAAAGAACGGGAATTATTAAATCAAGCAATTTTTATAATTGATTTACAGCAATATTTATTAGATCGAATTATTCCATTTATTTGACCTTAGTAGTTTGAATTTGGTATAAATAACTAAATTATCCTTATAAATAACATTGCACTTCTGCATGTACATTTTTCTAATGAAATAATTAAAGGTAACTTATTATTTTATTTTTTCCCAGTCAAATCAAATTTTCGGCTATTTCTTAGTTTTCTAGGTTGGTAGACACACTGTTTAATACATTATCAGAAACTAAAACCTGTCGAAGACAGGTACGATAGCCAGTATAATATAATAGCAATTTTGAATTCTGTGCAATATACTGACAAAAGTCTCATATTATTAATATGGATATTGTTAATATTCTGACCTAATAGAATTCTTTTAAGAAAGTAAACTTATGATTTTAACAACAAATTTTTATTGTTGACCTAAGAAATGCAACCGTATAAAAATTAATTACAAAAAAATTTCAATTTTTAAACTTTTAATTTTTTAATCTTTCAATATTTAAATCTGACATTTAATATTTGTTATTCAAAATTTTATCCTTCTGACGACTAAATCTTAATTAGAAACAGTAAAATTAACCATGTACCAAGTTTAAGTACAACTTACTGAAAAATATAAAAAAACTAAAAATTTCGAATTTTTGAAAAAATAGCATAACTTCCGTCAATATTAATATTTTTTAATCTACTATCGCTAGGGTTTTAAATTAGGCTAATGCTTAAAAGACTGCCAAGTTTCACTTTAAACGATCCAACCGTTTTTCCGTGATGCGGGGTCGAAAATTTGCGGACATACATACACACATATACACATAATTTTCTTAATAGTATTTTCGCATTTCTTAGAGTGTAAAAAGAAGGAATATAATAGAAATTTTGAATTTTATGCAATGTACAGACAAAAGTCTGATTTTATTAATAAGGATCAAAGATGTTTTTGTTGGGATTAAATTATTCTCTGATAAATGATTTATAACGATTTATTCAATAAATTTTAATTAATTGTACACTATCTGCAAAAATTGTGTAAATGCTACATTTTAGTGCTATAAATAATTTTTTCATTTTGGAAAATGTATTAGATAACATTTTTCCCGACTAAGACACTAAAACACAATATCATTTTTTAAAAATTAAACTTAAAAGTAAAATTTAATTAACTTTCTAAAATTATTTAAAAAATTCTTGAGTTTGCCTTGTTTTAACCCATTAACGCCTAAATGACCAAAATTTTTACTTGGACTTCAATACACGATTTGAAGTATTTATAGACAATAAATTTAAGCAGCAATAAGATATAGGGGATTTTGGGGGTCGCTCTTTCAGATTCTGGAGTCAAAATAGCGATTTGATGAGCACAAAATCCAATATGGCGGCTATTTTAAAAAAAAAATAAATATATTTTTTTAAATATTTTTTTTAATTTAAAAAAATTTTTAAATCTTTCTTAAGTATGCTATTGGTGGGCAAAATAGTTGTACTTTCAAAATATAAAATAGAGAAATTCTGATTTCAACCCTTTGAGGGTTTCTGGTCGCTGATTACAAATCCGATGTCAGTTTTTCAAAATTTAAAATGGCTGATCCAATATGGCGGACGTCAAAGTTAAAAGTTTGTACTATTTACTTGAAAATCGTTACTCGGGGGTTTTTAGTGTTGCTGATTACGAATCTGAAGTCAGATTAAAAAAATTCAAAATGGTGGATCTAATATGGCGGACATGGAAATTTTAAATATAGTCTATTTCAATGAAACGTGGTCCTTCGGGAGTTTTTTGGGTTGCTGATTACGAATCAAAAGTTAAATTTCAAAAATTTTAGTGTATTGATTTAATTTAATACAGAAGTCAACGAAAATTAAAAAAATTGTATGAATTTTGTACTTCTAGAAAAGTCGGAGAAGCTTTATATGCTGTAAAGAATTGACGATCGAAGTAAATGTTACACCGTTCGATACGATTTTTCACACATGAACGAAGCAAGGATTTTCGGAAACTAGAGCCAAAAAATACCCGTACACTGAAAAACTGTTGGTAGAGCTGTTCGCCCAATGCGGTGAACTGCTGCGTTAAAAAGAAACGCACAGCTCACTTTATTTTTGGGCGAGTTACTCTCCTTTTTGGGCGAGCAACTCTCCTTTTTGATAGAGCTGCTGACCTTTTTGTCTAGCAGCCGCTCGCCAACGCCATTGGTAGTCAAGTTTAGGAGAGCAACTCGCCTAATTTTGATAGAGCTGTGAGTTTAAAGTTAAGTAGCGCTGCACAACAGTCAATAGCGGAACTGCTCTACCAACAGTTTTTCAGTGTATCTGGCCGTTTTTCGAGATCAAGTCGTTTACGGTTTTTAGTGGTAATTGAAATTGACGGAGTTTTAAATTTTTTTGTTCTATATACACTATCTTCTTGCACCCCTTGAAATAAACACACGCCTTGCTTTAAGGATGCATGTGATCAAATCGACAGAGGACTCATTTTTAAGGGCATGGTTAAACCTTTAATCTATCTATCTATCTATATATATATAAAATCAGACTTTTGTCTGTACATTGCTTAGAACATTAAATTTCACACTTAATTATTCGTTTTGAGTATCAAGGATTCCAAATATACCAATAAAAAATTTCGTGTATGTATGTACGTATGGATGTATGTATGTGTGCATGTATGTATGTCACAGAATCATTGTTCGCGCATCACTTAAAAACGAGGCTGAACCGTTTGCAACCAAATTTGGCAGAATGTTAGGCCTTGGGCCAAGGAAGGTTTATAAATTTACAGATTTGAAAAATTTTAATTAGAACGGGAGATATTCAATTTAAAAAAAAAATCAAAAATTTTCAAATTTTACATTTTTTTAAAAAATGCTTTCAAACTTTCTATAATGGAGTATTATTATTATTATTTTTTTGGTTCGGATTCTACAAGTTCATACAAAGAAGTTCAGCCTATTACACAAATATGGAAGAAATTATCTTTTGTACACTTAATTATAAAACAACAATTCAATACCATCTATTATTTTTATAAAATAAGCAATTTAAAAATTAGTTCTAAATACTTCCGTAATAAAATAAAAATTTCTTCTGATAGCAGTCGGATCACTCACACTAATTAATCTAATCCATGTCTCTCTACCTAGATTCTCATCACAGGATTCTGCAATATATTGTTTTCTAATATCATTAAAGCAGTCACAAACTACAAACATATGATAAAGGTCACTTACTGGTTTTCGCTCCACACATTTACACAGTTCGTCTGTAGGAATTTTATAAGACTTTCCTTTTATTATTATTCTCGAATTGAGTTCGTTAAGTAACCTAATTTGAGATACAACTTTCAGATAAAAGAGATTAATCTTTGATCGCAGATATGGTTGGGGTCCCTTATATAACGAAAGTTGAGGATATATTTTTAGAGACGAAGAAGCCTGGACTCTTTGTGCATCTTTTTCGAATAGCAGTTGTTCAAATTTCAATAATATTTTCTTTTTATTTATTTATTTATTGGTTTATACACCTGTCTTCAGCCTTACATACTTGGCTATACAAGTGTTTTTACATTTTCGTAAATTTCTCTTACAAATTTTTCGCTGACAAACTTAATACTAAATTTTGCGCCTACAGATCGACTTGAAAATTAGGAGTACTTGCATTTGCCTGGACCACCCGTCTAATGGGTTTGCTCACCAATGGAGAGGGAAACTGTAGAAAACCTCTCCTGAGTACAACCGGTTTATCGACAGTCGAGTTCTAATGGTGTGTACCGGACAATAATCGACGGTGCACATCATTATACCTCGACGTCAAACCTCTCGCTCAGATTGACTCACGTGCCGGAAAAATACCAAGCCAAATGGGCGCGAACCAAGGGTACTTACCCTTGGTCCTTAAACGACCGCCAAGCGAGGCATCTATCCGAGTGAGCTAATCTGTCGGTATATATTTTCTTTTTATTTTCCCTAAAAGAATTGAGAGTTAAATTGTTTCAAGCTTCCTCCTCACCAATTACAACAACAAAATTTCTAACCTGAAGGGCCCAATTATACTTAATTTTTTATTCTTTATACTGAATTGTCTAAATGACAATGATTTCAATTTATCAAAACAAATTCTCGGGTATCGATCACTTTCCATCACTAAGATTCTCTCAAGCCAATTCAAATCTGCGCCGCATACAAAGCATTGCTGGATACCAGACTTTTGAACAGTTTGTCTACCGTACTCCACGATTCAGGATTTAATTTATACAATAATGGGATAGTAGTACCGATAGCCAAGTTAGCCTTGCTCATAGCTAGATTAAGAGCCGATGTGAAAAGTGCAGACTCAGAGAACGGAATCCCCAGGTAAACGTATTCATTAACCATTTGTATTTTATCTTCTCCGAAAAAGAGACTAGGGTATTTTTTTATATGACTATGACCTTCTTTTTGAAATACAACTACCCTTGTTTTATCGATATTACCTATTAATTTATTTTGTTTCGCGTATTCTAAAAGGCCTTTCAATACTTTTATCATACCGACTATATTTTCAGCCATGATAGCCAAGTCATCGGCATAAGCTAGCAGCAATATTTCCGTCTTGGAATCAATCGAAACCCCGCTTACTCCTCCCTTAATCAGAAACTCCTCTAAATCTGCAGTAAACAAATTAAAAATAGTAGGACTTAAAGTTTCCCCTTGTAGTACCCCTTTGGTAACTTGAATTGGCTTCGTCAGACCCTCAGGACTCTTTACCGAAACAGTTGCCTTGGAATAAAGACTCATTAAGATTTTGATACATTTAGAACCGATTCCTAATTTGTATAACTTTTCCTATATAAGTTCGTGTGATAGAGAAGGAAAGGCAGCCTTAAAATCCACGAATAAAACGAATAATTTTACCCTTCTCCATGCTTAACCGATTCTCGACCATCGCATTTAAAGTGTAGATGTGATCTATGCATCCTCTACCCTCTCTAAAGCCAGCTTGTGATTCTGGTATTAATTTTTCATTTTCTATCCAATTGGTGACTCTTCGAGAGAGGATCTGGGTAAACAATTTAAGTATACAATTTAACAGAGCAATGGGATTTCATCTGGACCAGGGGTTTTATTGTTCTTAGATTTAACAAGGGCAGCCAATATTTCATCCTTATGAATACGTTCAACTAAAAAGCTATTTCTTAATCTTAATTTTTTGTTTCATAAAAACTTGGCACTCGAGGAAAAAGAGGTCACTGAAGTAGTTATACCATGATTCTAGGTCTATTGAGTTTTCCAAAGCTGGTTTGAATTGAAATCTATTAACAGATTCCCAGAATGATCTAGAACATTTCGAAACCGTGAACATATTAAACATCCTTTTGTTGTATTCAGACTTTTTTCTTTTTAATAGTTTTAAGTGAATTTTTTTATATTCAATTTCAGGTGAGGAAAACTCCGCGACTCTGCACAATCCCAACTTGCTCTTCAAAATATTCTTACTATCTAAACATTCACGATCAAACCAAATTTTAGATTTACCGAGATTTACATTAGGTTTTGTTATCATTTCCAGGATAGAAGCAACGTTTTGAATTGTGTCTATTATATTTTCTGCTAGAGAATCAATATCATTTATATTTATTTTATTAACATTCAAGTTGAAAGACATATCATTTACATAACTTTCCACCAAACTTTCATTCCATTTGTATTTATATTTATTTGATTTTACACTTATTGGAATATCTAATGAGAGAACCAAGGAAAAATAATCAAAACCTGAAACCCAGTTCATTACCGGCAAATCTTTTATGATATGAGAAAAATTTAATCTTGTCCAAATTAGATCAATTAAAGATTTACCTCCCATTGAGTTCAGAAAAGTATATTTAGATAGAGTATCTCCCTTTGTTCTCCCATTAGTAGGTAAACAGGGAGCGTTCTAACTCAAGATCCCTGCACCGACATGTTACCGACACTTTTAGCCCAGACTCAAACCACTTAGCCAAGACTCAAACCCTTGTGGGGGGGGGATATTCAGACTGTTATGCTTAGCTGGATATAACGTCATACTTCCTAGAATTTTCGGGGGGGGGGGGGGTATTGAGATCATGATGCAAATGTGATTCTTGGAATTTATCTAATTTCTTGGAATTATAAAACAATCCTAGAATTTGATGACTCATTATCATTGGTATTTCCTGTTTTTGTTTTTTACATGGTGCATTCTTTAACGATGACACATAATTTCTTTGTTTTTCGCAAAATAGGGTTGATGACTCAGAGTTTTGGAATTTTTTATGGATGACTCATTATCATTGGTATTTCCTGTTTTTGTTTTTACTTATTTTATTCTTGGAATTATTATTTTCGTCTAAATATTGCAAATCACTGTTTATTAGATTCTTATCTAAGGAATTTTTACAAACATTTTTGGTTCTTTTCATAAGAATGCTTTTGATCTTACCGAAATTCCAAGAAATCTATAATTAACTTGAAGGTCAAATAGGTCATATCTCATGTATATAAAGAGGGCAATTTTTATAAACGAAATCATTCCTGCAGTTTAAGTTGGTTAATGAACATATTAGCAGAACAACGTCGTGAAATTCAAGTGCGCTTGAACAAATTAATTCAAGAAATACATAAAGTTAAAAGTTTAATTGAAGCAAGGTCGCAGTTAAATATTTTAATAAAAAAATTTGAAAATTTAAATTTAAGTGATGAAAATGAATTTCGATAAATTAAACAAAGCAAGCAAAGTCTTGGTCACCAAAACAACAAAGGAGTTAACCATCGATGCATTCTATAAAGTAACAGACATTCGAAAAATTGATACGAAATTTGGTCCGAAAATTGTTGCTGAAATAAATAATGAATTTAACATTTTCCTACCACCAAGAATGCTAAAAATATTTGAAGAGGATGCAAATCTTTTCAACAGTCTAAAAGCTGAAGCTGTCAGAGGTGGTGTATATTTAAGAAATCGTGGAGGACCTTACAATCAGATAGAGTTTGTTCCTGAGAGAGTTGACCAGTAGAAGACATAAAATGTCATATTTACCATGCAGAGAAATGTTATTATCAAAAATTTACAACTTGAATCCATCATTTACAAAGCAAGTTGTCGTTGGAGCAGAACTAGACATAAATGGGAAAATAATACCTAAAATTCAACTAAGAAGCAGCCATCCACGAGTATCATTGTCTTTGGAGCTTCAAGAATGGCGCCTATTGTGTGATGCAGTAAAACATATAATGCGATTTTTCAACGGAGATTGTGATGCATCAGTGCTGGATTGTGAAACGTTTACAATACGTTTTAGTGTTACATATCGTTTAATATTAATTGAGCGTTTAGATCAATCATTTACATTTAGTGAAACTTCATTTGCAATATTTAATGAACTTATTCCTTGTGTTGAACAAAAACATGTAGAACTATCAAAATTCAATTTGCAGTATAGTAAAGATATAATTGTAAAGTTTATTGCAGAATTAATCTTTAAAAATAATGTAAAGTCTACAAAACATGCCACGGATTTTATTAAAAAACATTACAGTAGAATACTTCAAAAAGTGATGGGAAGAACTAATGTTTTAAATTTAGAGACATTATTGCTGGAACTTGTCACATTTCACTGTAAACAAATATCAAATGAAGCTATTCAACAAATGTCAAATATTCAATATATCAATGGTAAATTATTGTAAAGAGAGGATAAATAAATACAAAAATGCATACAATTCAATTTATTTTTATTTTAACCTTTCTTAAATACATTATAATTCAGATTCGTTTATCCAACTGTTATGAGAATTATCAAAACCCAACCATTTTACAAATACATTAGATCCTCGTTTTTTTAATACTTTTTCAACTAAACATACATCTGGATATTTAACTTTAGAAAGTTCTTGCTCGTAAAAGCATCCACTTATTAGATTTTCCTGATAATCCTTTAAGACATATGTTATTGGATTAGTATTTTTTACATCGCTTATAGTAAATATTTCTGTAGTCCAATTTGGTGTATAACCTTTCTCAAAAACATGTTTAACTTTACTTATACGTACTCTATCTCCAACTTTAAATTTCTTATTATATTGCCTGTTTACTGCAACTTTTTTAAATACATTAAACAACAAATTATTTTCATTTTCAGCATTTACATCTATTGGTTTCATTTTTATTGTTCGATGTTTACTATTATTATACGCATTTACTAAATCACTTAATATCTATCCATTTGTAATTACCGCGTAAACTAAATTGCATCCACATTTTATTCTTCAAAGTACGATTAAATCGTTCACAAATTGACGCTTTCAAATTACTATGAGTAGAATACAAATTAATGTTATAATTTTTAATAAGATTTTCAAAATGTGAATTATAAAATTCTTTTCCTTTATCTACTTGCAAATTTTTCGGTATGCGTTTTTTAATTAAAATAGATTTCATTGCCGCAGTCACATCTTCACCTTTTTTAGACTTTACTGGAACAGCCCAGGCAAACTTTGAAAATGTATCAATGGTTAACAGGTACTTGTAACCTTTATTTTCTCTCGCATAAGGTTGCATTTCAACAAGATCAGCTTGCCAAGTCTCGTCAAAACCTCGAATGTCAACACTTCTTCGCTTATAATTTTTTCTCGCTGGTTTATGTAACCCTTTCACCAACTGTAGTTTTTGATCCTCCATTGCTAATTACCTTCAAGTGTGCGCAGTCTGCTGTCTAATTGTAAAATAATGTCTTTGTTGGTAGGCATCATCTCTATATTTCTTTCAATACTGATTCTTAGATTTTCAAAATATTTTTTTATCAAATCTTCTAAATCTAAAATCTTTACTACATTGTCATTTACATCATTTCTCACGGAACCAATTACATCATAGATGGCGTTCGCTTTAGATTCAATAACTTTGTTTACAATATTCAAGTTTACTGCATCACCGTTGCTCTCGGCATCAGCTACGTTACAAAGTTTCTTATTTTCAATAGTAAAATCTCCTTCAGCAGTCAACTTAAAACCAAGTCCTGGTGGACCTCGATTTGAAGTTTCTGTGCTTTTAAACTGACGTCCGAATATGTCGATACTCATCATGAAAATGATAAAAATTTCTACAACTGTTAATTAATAAACAATTCCAGCTTCTCTCAACTCTTCAATAATTGATATAATCTCATTATTATGACTGGGATTTCCAGCTGCTTGAGATGCCAAGAGCAATCTTAAACGATCAACCAATTCATTAGGATCATCCCAATAAACATAATCAATTTTTGCATCTTCTTGTTGAGTCATATATTCTGGAATTAAACCTTTACCAGAATGTACTGCTATATAGTTTAGATATTTTAAACTCTTTTTATCTCTAACAGCGCCATCTGCTTTGTAATATTTTCTATGAGCATTAGTTGATATTACAATATTTTTATAATTTTCCCGATCAACTACACTTAAAACAGCTTCTTCTGGAACTTTTTTGAATAAAAGCTCAAGTAAACCTTTCGTTGCAGGATATGTTTTATTACCTACACTAATATTATTTTGTTCAAAATTTATTCCTGAATTACCAATCATTAATTGCCCTTTAGATAATTTACGAACTCCATATGAAGGATCTAAATCTTTTCCCTTTTCATCCAACATTTGAAGATATAAAATAGCACCATCTTTCTCTGATTTATCTCCATCTCCATTATCATCTCCATCATCATCATCATAATCATCACCGTTATCGTCATCATCAGCAGCTGTTGCAAATGATAAGTCATCTCTTAAAAATGAATCATTCTCTCTCTTAACTTCTTGATCTTCTTCAAACTCTAAAGGAAGGTCTCCCTCTCTTTCAATTTTTACTGGTCGAATTTGTTTGACAATTTCAATGTCGTCAACTAATTTCTGAATTGGTGTCACTATAGGTTTAAAGGTATTATTTAAAGTCTGTTCAATTTCTTCCTTGCCCAATTTCATCAGTCTATGCTTTCGTCGAATAGCATCACTGGCTTTTGCAATTTGACCAAGAATATCTTTTTGTTTTCGCAAATGTTTCAAGTGTGTAGAAGACATGTTGATTGACCAATGTCTTGAATGAAACTGTTTATAAAGAATATCATTTCTCTAATTTTATAAAACAATCAAAACACTTTCTATATCTGCCTTCATTGATATCACGATCTTTATCAATCACTATAAAATCATGCTTATTTTTCCAACAAGAGTTGCAAAGTTTTTTAAATTCCATAAATGTCATATCAGTATTTACATGATCATCATAAATATGTCTAAGATTCATTTCATCTTGTTTGAATAAAACTAGTAAATTAACATTGTCACGTATTAAATGTTTTGGAATGCGCGCATATGTTTGACATAAATAAAAGCAATCCACCGCTTTGTGTCTTCCCATAGCAAAAAAAGCTTTAATATTATCTTGTTTTTCACATGCTACGTCATCAAATATAAATATTGAGTTTGGTAACGCATTGTTTGGTTCTACAACATCCACATGTTCATTAAATGGAAAGTAGCCAACACCCTCTACTGGTTGCAAAATGTTTTCTAAAAATTTGTATTTTGGTTGATATAACGATTTTGAGTACACATAAACATTTTCAAATCGTAATCCATTGGGATGTATTAAAAGAGCAAGTAAAGCATTTGTCTTTCCACAATTTGACGGTCCACAAAATATTGCTCGCACACTATTTGGCAATAAATTTCCATGACGATTATCTGTTTTTTTATTACAATCTTGAACAAGAGTGTCAAAATTGTAAACTGGTAATTTAATCGATTGTGCTTCGAACTCCATTCTTACGATAACTGAGGTTAAAACTATAAATACAAGGTTTTTAATAGTTTCAATTTCAGTTTACTGTAGTCGCTTGTAACGTTTGCATGCAAGTCCAATAATAAGGTCCATGCTACTTTACAGCATCTGATTGCTAAGTCTAGTTTTTTAGGAGAGGTTTGCGATTTGGTGTCGATCGTCAACTCTTTCATGCTTTGGGCAAGGTCCACGTTTCCTACTGTCGGAGGCAATTGGGATAATTGACTATTGCTGTCATAATTTTTTTGTTAGATCATTAAAGGTCGACTGTTTGTAGTCAAATGGCAAAAAACTATAAATACATTGGTTATATAGATTTCCCCTTTAGTCTTGAAAAAGTTTTCTAACCGTAAAGAATATAAATATGGGTGTAAATAAAAAACAAATTAGTTTAAAGAAAACTTCGAAAAGAGTAAGACGAGGTAGAGGTATTTTGAATAAAATTATCAATAAATTACCTTTCGAACTTCATATACCTGGCTATCAATACTGTGGTCCAGGAACAAAATTGTCAAAAAGATTAGCACGAGGTGATCCAGGAATCAACCCGCTTGACGCTGCTTGTAAAGAGCACGATATTTCTTATTCAAAAAATAGGGAAAGTGTAGAAGCGAGAAACGCAGCTGATAGAGTACTTGCTGATAAAGCTTGGCATCGTGTGTTTGCTCCTGACGCAAATTATAGTGAAAGAGCTGCAGCTTACGCAATAACAAATGCAATGAAGGTCAAATCAAAATTGGGCATGGGAATCAAGGCAAAAGAAAATATGCAGAAAAGAGAGAAAATAAAAAATCAACGTTGAGCAAAATTGTAACCGCAGCTAAAAAATCTATGAAATTAGATACAAATGCACAGTCTACTATTAAATCAGCACTTGAAGGTGCACGTTTAGCAGTTAAAATTGCTGGTGGCAGGCGAAAAATTAATAAACCTCGAATTTTACCAATACCTTCTAAAGTGGGAGGAATTTTACCTTTTCTTATTCCTTTGTTTGTGGGTTTAAGTGCAACAGGGGCCCTAGCAGGGGGAGCAGCTGGCATAGCTAAAGCTGTAAATGATGCAAATTCTGCTAAACGTCATCTTGAGGAAAGTAAACGACACAATCAAACAATGGAGTCTATTGCCTTAGGAAAAGGGCTCTATTTAAAACCATATAGGACAGGTCTAGGGTTACACCTTAAACCTTATAAAGCAGGACAAGGATGCAAGTCAAAAAACTTGAAGTAAAGCTACCTCACCGAGCCCTAACCGACTTAGATTTACTTAAATTTGCAAAGCTTTTAAAAATTCCATATTTTCGAGGAGTTTTTATGCGAAATGAACCACCTATGCGTGGTCCTAAAGAAACTGAATTTGCAATTATTAATCTAGATGATAAAAATGGTCCCGGTACACATTGGTGTGCATATAAAAAGAATAAAGATAAAATCGTATATTTTGATAGCTTCGGTAATCTTCGACCACCTTCGGATCTTGTTAAATATTTTGGTGTTGGTAGCATAAAATATAATCATAAACGATATCAAAACTATAATACATATGTATGCGGACATTTATGTCTTAAATTTTTATGTAAACAATTGAATATTCCTGATTTGTATACTCTGCATATAAATAAATGATATTCTTAGTTTAAACGTTAGTTATTACTTTGACCTCATCATGAACGATTCACTTATTTTAACGTTGTCTGGAAATTCTTCCATCTTAGAATCTCAATTTTTTCCACCAATAGAGTTGTCTAATTTTAAAAATTATGCTCTTGGTCTTGTTGAATTTTTAACTTTTAATTCTATTCCTAATATAGATGTTGGAAAGAATAAATTTTACGTAGGAAATGAAGAAATTATTATACCCACAGGAAGTTATGAAGTTAGTGATATTGATCAAGTTTTGCATTTAATTTTAAAAAATAAAGGAATTAATTTTAGAATCAAACCAAACAATAATACATTAAAATGTACAGTTTATTGTGATAAAGAAATTAATTTTAAACCCAATGATTCTATAGGTAGTTTGTTAGGATTTTCTCCTCGCAAATTAAAAGCTCAAGAATACCATGAGTCTGATCAACCAGTATCAATCATTAAAATAAATTCATTAAGAGTAGAATGTAATATAACAACGGGAGCATACATTAATGGTGAAAAAGTGCATACAATTCATGAATTTTTTCCTATTGTTCCACCAGGATATAAAATAGTGGAAGTACCAAATCACGTCATTTACTTGCCAGTCGCTGTCAAGACAATAGACTATATTCAATTGCGAATTGTAGACCAAGACGGAAATTTAGTTAATTTTCGAGGGGAAACTTTAACAATAAGGCTTCATATTAAATCCTTAAAATAATGGGTATTGTTTTTAATAATAGAAAAAGGATTGGTTTTGGTTATAAAATTAAGACACCATGCCAGAAGCAAATCAGTCGTCGGCGAATCTTGAAGAGATTAACACCTCAGAACCTGCAACTACTGAAAAATCTCGGTCTAAGGATTGTAAAAAAAGGAAGAGAGTAAAAAAGAGATTTAAGGTTATTTTTACTTGTATTTGTGCCTTTGTATTTCAACGTATTATTTTTTGCTATGGAAGGGGAAATTTTAAATATTGATTCACCAGTAATTATTGATGAATCTATTGCTCATTATGAAGTTCATGCGCAACAACCATACACCTCATCAACATACAACAATAGTGACGAAATCCGCATCACGGTACAGAATCAGGATCATTGCTTATTTCCAAGCAAAAGCTCGATAAAAATGTTGGTCTTACAAGTTTAATGAAAAATTATATTTCTTTCGATTCTAGTCAAAATAAATTTCTTGAAAATGTTGGCTGGTTAGAATTTACCAATGAACCAACCTTAACAAATGCACAAGGTTATTTTGATGTTTGTATTCCTCTGAGTATGATTTTTGGTTTTGCTGAAGATTACCAAAAAGTTACTATTAACGCTAAACATGAGCTTATTTTAATCAGATCAAGAACTGACGCTAACGCAGTGTTGCAAGTAGCACCTTTAGAAGAGTTTAAAATTGTCATTGAAAAAATTGAATGGTTATTACCATACATAAAATTATCAGATGCTCGAAAGTTTAAATTATTAAAATATATTGAAAAAGATCCATCTATTCCAATAAGTTTTAGAACTTGGGAATTGTATGAATATCCTTTATTACCAATTACTCCTAAGCATATTTGGAGTGTAAAAACTTCAAGTCAATTAGAGAAACCTAGATTTATTGTATTAGGGTTTCAGAGAAACAGAAAAAATAATACAGTTCAAAACTCTAGTTATTTTGATCATTGTAATCTATCTGATGTAAAATTATTTTTAAATTCACAATGTTATCCTTATGGCAACATGAATCTGAATATTGGTAGAAATCAGTACTCTACTTTATATGAAATGTTTACAAATTTTCAAGCATCTTATTATAGTAAAGAGTCTCAACCAATTTTATCAAAAAAAGAATTTTTACAATATGCTCCTTTAGTTGTAGTAGATTGTTCAAAACAAAATGAGTCTTTAAAAAGTGGACCAGTTGATATCCGCTTAGAATTTGAATCAAAAGAAAATTTTCCCGCCAATACTTCAGCTTATTGCTTAGTTTTGCATGACCGCATCGTTGCATATAAACCAATCAGTGGAATTGTCAAAAAAATTGTTTAACTTTAAGCTTATATATATTTAACTCTTTACGCGTAATGAGATTAGTTGATTTAAAAATGCAGTACTTGATAGATGTGCAAGGATTCAAATTGCCAATTAATAAATTCGTTTTAAAAGAATTAGCTATAGTTTCTGTAAATAATGATTCAATACCAATAAATATGGTTTTCCAACCTCCTTGTCCATGGAATTGCGTTACAAACAAATATAAATGTATCAATCGTTGGTTAGAAAATAATTTCCATGGTATTCGTTGGAATGCTGGTGATGTACCGTACGTTTATTTAAAAGAAATTTTAGAAAATGTGTTTAAAGAAGCAAAGACAATTTATGTTAAAGGTTTAGAGAAGAAAAAATGGTTAAAAAGCTTAATCGATGAAAAATATTGTATAGAAATTATCGATATGAATGATTTAAATTGTCCTTCATTAAAAAAATTAAACATTGAAACATGTATTGGAACTTGTTCAAAACATTTAATCAACAAGAAAACTTTTACTTGTGCTCTTCAGAATGTTATAAACTTAAAAACTTGGTTCTGCAAAAACTGTAATATTTGAGTATTTTAGTTGAAAATGTATTCTATTTTTTTCCTCAATAAAAATTGCACTGTAATTATTATTTCTAACCTAACCTTATTGTTTTCAGGAATAAGAAACGACATTTATTTTAAATACATTTATTTATTATAATAAATTACAATATTTTTTAAGTATAATTTATTGTAAAAATTGTATAAATCGAATAGCAGAGAACTAATACAAACTACATTTTAAATAAATATTTACATTTTATACATCAATTTCATCTATTTCCATTGGATCATGCTGTTGGTAACCCCAAGGAAAGGTGTCAGTTTTCCCTGGTATCAAAATTCTTTTATCATCCTGCCAACTGAGAGCAATTTTATTTTGTTTGACAGTAAATACTTCATGTTTTTTGCTGCGTATAAAGTGCTGAGATCGGATCAGGTTTTCATTTTCATTGAGAGTATGCTTAAAATCATCGAAACCTATTTTTTTTAAAGTTGAATATTTTACCCCTTTTGCTTTCTTTTTAGCTTCCTCATCACCCCATAACTTGAATGCATTTAGTTTTGATCTTAAACCTATAAATTCGTCTACAATTTTACTGTTATTTTCGTCTTTCATAAGACCCAGGATTTTTTTATTTGCAAGTGGTATTTTATAAATGTTGTTTTCAGGATAATCGGATGTATCGAATTTATGTAAATCTCTTTTAATATAATCATAAAAATTTGGTACTGTGATGTGATAAACAAGACTGTCAGTATCTGTGTAGAGTAATTTTGCAGAATCACTGAAAGTCTCGTTAATGTAATTGTAATGAAAGTCATATGTTATTATTTTTGATATGTCTAGAATAGTGAATCCTATGTAAATTGGTTTGTTAAAGTATACCTTTGTTTTATTCATCTCAATAATGACCATATCTTTATCGAATATGGTGCAACTATGAAAGTTTGGTTGAGCAATTAAATTTTTCGCGCAATACCTTCCCTCCCATTTTGTTATTAATCTAACATCTTTGTGTTTTCTAACATTTTCCATTGTCTTGCCAAATACGGAATTGTTCATTAGCTTGTAAAAATTCTTCTCAAATTCATTACTCGATTTTTTTCGATGCTCGGTATTTAAATCAATGTAGGGTTTTAACCATTGCTTTTGCTTAAATTTTTAAACTCTATGTATTTTAGTTAATTTCATTCCCAAAGATTAATATAGCTTTAAATTTCTATAGTGAATTGTATAGTTCTTCTTTGGTAATAAATTTGGAATCAATTTAGGAATTTTATATTTTGGGAGAGGAGGTATGAAATGTTCAGGGCATAAGGGCAAGTCTTTATGTGAATCATGAAGTTGAGTTGGATAATCTAAATCTACTTCAAGAATATATCCTTCAGGAGAATCATCTGGAATATTTAGGAAAAAGTCATTACTATAATTTTCTAACCATTCAAAATCTGTATATGGCAAGCTCTCGCTCATAGAAGCACCATACTGATTATTTATATCGAAATACATGATATAAGATTCTGGTATTAAGGGATTAAAATCTTTTTCCATAAATCTATTATTAGATTTCGCGTATCTGTTTGAGCATTGTGAAACACCACCTCTAATTCCCTTTTCAATAAAAAGCAACATTTCTACATCTGTCAACAAATCAAGTTTTATGTCTGTGTACTTGAGCATAGCGTCAAATGCCAGTCCTGGGGCAGTATAGTAATGTAACGCGTCCAAGTTATAAGTTGTAAAACAGGTTTTTCTAAAATTTTCAAAAATGTCGGCAAGTAGTAGAACGTCAGTCTGTAAATACAAGTCAGAGTCACTCCTATTGTTTTTAAATTAAACGTTTTCCATACGTTACAAGCATGTTCATAGTCTTCGTCTGAAATATAAGCGTCATTTAATTTAGAGTAGAAAGAGTCTTTTACTGGCAATTGTCCTTCTTCTAATTTTTCCCAGCTACTAACATATTCGTAAGGAAATATTCCTTTTCTTGTCAATAAATTAAACTCGTCCATATTTTTACAATACTTTTTAGTAATTTTTTTCTCATCATTTTCAAGATAGGAGGATAATTTGTCTAAACTGCTGGGCATAAATCTAAATGAATCCAGAAATCTTAATACTACTTTTGTGCCTTTGACATACTTTGAAAATGAAATGTACTTTTCCTTGTTTATTGGTAACAGTTTCATTTCACCCTCAAAAGACGTTGCTAAAGCTTTAATAATGAAATGTGCATCATATCCTGACAAGTTGTGAAAAATTATGGGAACAACATGCGAATCTTTATAATTTACATTGCAACCTTGATGTGCTGGACCACGATATTTTCCCGTGAAATGACAATGGTCGCGGTGTTTAATGTCATCATTTTCAAAAGGTTTTTCACAAATATGACAAACTGTTGCTGTATCAAATTGAATTTGTTGTAAAATAGTTAAATTTTCCATTGGAATAATATTTGTAAAATAAGTATTTGCTTTTTCAGCCAATTGTTTTAATTCAGCCATGAACCAATCAACACAATCTGGACCCCGATATGATTTAAATTCTGAAAGAGATTCATTAAAATTGCAATGTACATAGAAAGCAAAACTTGTTGGGATATGTTTTTGGTATGTTGATGTGTTTGTGTGTGTACTTGCTTTAGGTTCTAAGAGACTTTCAGTGTCAGCATACACGACAAGGGAACACTTTCTTTATTTCTGTAATTTTTAAATTTTAAAATTTTATTCTCTTCATTAGGTAAAATCACTTGACACATGTTTATTTTATCACAATCAATTTTATGATTATTAAATGATTTTTCATATTTAAAATGGCATAAACATCTATCACAAAGTATGGTTCGATTTCGATCTTTTGTTATTTGAGATTTTACTAATCGAGATAAATTATTAATTAATGCAAAATGATAAACTTTGTTATTTTGAAAATTATTATCATCATCATCATCGTCTAAATCAAGTTCTGTATTTTCAATCATTAATAAGTGATAAGTAGGTTCATCTGATTTGTTTTTACTTAAATAAAGTGGAACAATTTTATTCTTTTTATTACTGCTTTTATCAATTCCGTAAACATTAATACTTAAATTGTTTAATTTTTCAAATTTTGGAATATCGCTGAAAGTAATGGGGAATTAAAAATCATCAAACTTTAAATCAGTATCTTTAAAGTGAGGATATGAACTTGTACGTTCCTTATTCTTTACAACTTGATAACGTTGTGCAATGATGGACCATAAAAAACAATGTTTGTCATTATTTATAACATTAATAACAGCTCTTTTATCAATTATAAATTTTGGCATTCTTATAAATGTTGAGTATCCAGCCGCAAGAGGGACATATTTATTTATATTAACACTTAAATTTATAATTTCATTTAAAGACCATCCTGACTTTTTTTGTTGAAAATCATCAATCTTAACAAAAAGTTTTTCACAAATTTTATGATCAAACCATTCATCAAAGTTTGTTGATTCTAAAATTTTTGAATTTCTAGTATTGAAATATTTAATATCTTCAATTTCCTCACCTTCTTCTAAAACAGTAAAATTTGCCGCAAGAACAACATTAACTTTCATGTTTCCTACCTTTTTAAATGCATTTTTTAATCGAGAAATAATCATTTTCTTTGCATCACTGAGAAAACTGTCCATATTTTTATGTTTCAAATTAATAACAACACCTGTTCTAATTCTATTCTCGAAAGCATTCTCTAATTCTTCCCACCTGATCCATCTCTCATCCTTTTTAAATAAACCAGTTCCTGTTCTTCTTAGTTTCTTAAACTTTCTGCTATTTGCTTTTAATAGTCCAATAGTTGACAAAATCTTTTTTTTCTCTCCACATGACACAGATCCATTTCTTAACAATTTATTCAGTAATCTAATGTTTTTTACATTATTATTTATCCAAAAATTTAATTCCTCTGTTGTAGTTTTTTTACTTAATGTTTTAAAAGCATTGTTCATAATTTTCACAAAATCTTTACAATAGTTAGAGCTTTTATCAGTTTCCATAACTTTACTTGCTGCATTTAATTTATCTAAATTCATTTTTATCACTTGTATTAAATGTCAATTTTTTCACTACAATGATTAACTCCGATCAGACTAAAATTAAACTTTTAACTTTAGCGATTTTTTTTTAAAACGAGATTTTTTAAGCGCACTTGAATTTCACGATGAAATTCTGATATGTTGATTGAACAACTTAAACTGCAGGAATGGTTTTGATAAGAAAAATTGCCCTCTTTATATACACAGATTATGACTAATTTGATTTCAAGTTAATTATGGTTTTCTTAGAATTGTGGTAAAAAACAAAAACAGGAAATACCAATGATAATGAGTCATCAACCCTATTTTGCGAAAAACAAAGAGATTATGTGTCATCGTTAAAGAATGCACCCTGTAAAAAACAAAAACAGGAAATGAGTCATCAATAAAAAATTCCAAAACTCTGAGTCATCAACCCTATTTTGCGAAAAACAAAGAAATTATGTGTCATCGTTAAAGAATGCACCCTGTAAAAAACAAAAACAGGAAATACCAATGATAATGAGTCATCAATAAAAAATTCCAAAATTCTGAGTCATTAACCCCTATGGAAAATTCTAGGATTGTTTTATAATTCCAAGAAATTAGATAAATTCCAAGAATCACATTCGCATCATGATCTCAATATCCCCCCCCCGAAAATTCTAGGAAGTATGACGTCATATCTGGCTCAGCATAAAAGTCTGAATATCCCCCCCCAAGGGTTTGAGTCTTGGCTAAGTGGTTTGAGTCTGGGCTAAAAGTGTCGGTAACATGTCGGTGCAGGGATCTTGAGTTAGAACCCTCCCTGCTTACCTATTCCCATTTAACAGAATAAAACCACTAGCTTCCATATTTTCAATTAATGTTTTCCCTCTATGATTGTGGTATCTAAACTAACTCTATTATTATTAATGTTAAAATTACACAAATCGATATCCTCGCTTATTTGATTTAAATTCCCAATTAACTATATTAATCTTCATACTCATTCTGTCTGTCACAGTATGAGAGAGAAAGCATGATAAAGAGAAAGAAAGGGAGGTATTGTCTCTCCTTTTAGTTTAGTGTAGGAAGGAAAGAGAGACGAATAGGTAAGATAGTAACGCCTCTTTCTTTAGTTTACAGAAGAGAACATTACAGAAGAGCATAATGATTTCTCCATTCTCCGTGTTAGGTAGAAAGAGAGAAACAGAAATTGGTAGGCGAAGGAACAGTGGGGAATTTCACTTTCAAGCCAAAATACGAAAAGGGCGTCTTATTTACTTATTAGCTGATTATTTTTCTTTTCTCACTTACAGATAGATTAAGGAGTGAAAGAGGGGGAGATCGAGAACGAGGTAAGAGTGAGGGGTTTAAATTTTATCGGTATTCCATAAACCAAATGGACAATTTTTCACTAATTTTTGACCCCCCGCCTTAGATTGTAGACAATCGTGAACATTTGGAAAACCCCTCCCCCTTTACACTTGTCCATGTAGACAATGCACATTTGAAAAATATGTAAGTAATTTCTTTTGTTACACCTGCATTTTAAAAAGTAATAAAGCTCATTTTTGAAAATATTTTAAAGCACGAAATTACGAAAATGATTAGTGATTAAAATAATAAATAAACACTATAATTTAATTAAACCTTTTTTTTAATTATTATATTGATATATTAACATCATAGTCAGGGAAACAAAACTTTTTCAGTAAAGTCAAGGAAATGTCAATAAAAAAATTTTTTTTCAGGGAAAGTAAGAAAATTGAGACTTTTTTTCGACTTATAAAAAAATCTTTTAAATTAATAAAAACTAGCGTCATATTCCTCGCTCGCTTGGAAGACATTTTACTTATTTATTTCCACTTACATAAATAGTTTTTGAGGTAAAAATTTTGTTTAAAAAATCTTTAACTTTAAAAACGATCCTTATACCTCATACAGTAAGCATGCAGGCTAATTGTTTATAACATTTTTACACCAATAGGTCTTTTTTAAAAAATTATGTAATATATGTTTTCGTAGTGGTTTTTAGCGTAGAATCAAATAGCGCTATAAGTTTCTTATAAAAATCGATTTTTCTTTATTTGTTTATAAAAAAAAATTGTTAAAAAAATATTTGTTCAACATTCAACGACAAAAATTATTATTAGATCCCATGCCAGGATTCCAATAGTTACTTTTATTATATCTGCATTTCTTTTCTTATAGGCATCAATGGGTTAATGTAAAAAATCTTTTCCAATCTTTTCTTTTTTTATTTTTCCACTGAAAACTATAAAAATAAAAAATTAGAAATATAAGCCTGGATAAAGTGTGGAGGAAAAGATTTTTTACAATAAAAAAGGAAAATAATGTTTATAAAAAAGTTAAAAATATATAGTTAATCTGTTTATAATAATAATATATACGAATATAATTAATAAATGTATTAGAGGCGAGCAGTAAAGGTCATATCTTCTTTTAAAATACACTGATATAGGCGCTGCTTAGTTAGTGCAACGCACAAAAAACTCGTAGCGCAAACTTAAAAAATTTTTTTCTCAAAAACATCAAAAAGCACTTCTTTAAAAATTTAACCACTTATTAAGGAAGGTTTACATTTTTAAAAAATAATTTTTTTAGGAAACTCCATGATGTCCTTAGCATATTTTTTTAACAATAGAAAATTTAACTTTTCTTTACTTCTTTTTAAATTATAAAAAATTGACATTTATTTATTTATTTTCAGTTTCCGATTTTTTAAATCTAAATATATAAATAATAAATATATAAATAAATATATAAATATATAAATAAATAATAAAATATAAAAATAAATAATAAATAATAAATATAAATATATAATACTATAAAATTACAAACTTTAAGAAAAATCGGTGATCTACCATTTACTTTTCGTATGGAACTGTCCTTGATATAAAAATTTTAATTTGTAGTATCAAATAAATAGTTATTTGTAGCAAATTCGAATTATTTAAGGAGACATTATAGTTTAAAACAGGCAAAAAGAAGGCTTTTTCAGTATATATTATTAAAATAACTATGACATTTATTTAAAAAATTTCTTTTACATGTAATAAATAATTTATTTAAGAATTTGTAAAATTTTTTTAATTATTTTTATTTTAAAATGGCGGCGATATACGCCATTTTCGAAAATGCCCATTTTCGGTGGTAAGATCGATTCCAAACTTTCTAAAACAGATAAAACCAAAAACGAAGTGACATTCTCTTCGTTAGTAGATAGGCAGGGCCGGTTCTAGACACAGATCCCTGCACCGACATGTTACCGACACTTTTAGCCCAGACTCAAACCATTTAGCCAAGACTCAAACCCTGGGGGGAGATCTTGATGATTGGGCGGAAATGACGTCATTTACAGATCCCTGCACCGACATGTTACCGACACTTTTAACCCAGACTCAAACCACTTAGCCAAGACTTAAACCATTTGGGGGGGGTTAAGATTCTGATGCTGAGGCGGAAATGACGTCATACACATTCCTGCACCGACACTTTTAGCCCAGATTCAAACCATTGGGGGGGGGGGGGTAATATTCAGACCATGATTCTGAGGCGGATATGACATCACAAGGGGGGGCAGACCACGATTATGAGGCGGATATGACATCACAAGGGGGTGCAGACCACGATTCTGAGGCGGATATGACATCACGGGTGAGGGTGCGATTCAGACCATGATGCTGAGATGGATATGACGTCACACTTCCTATAATTTTTGCTTGTGTAATTTGATATATTCTTATCTAAGGAATTATTTTCTTCATTTAAGCTATTGTTTTACATGTAATTTGATATCTTGTTATATTAGATTCTTATCTAAGGAATTTTTCCCATGCACTTGTTGTTTATGATATCTTTGATTTATTGCTTCCAGTCTGCTTTATACAGTTTATTTATTTTGTTTTGACTAAGTTTTATCTAAGGAATTTTTACAAACATTTTCGGTACTTTTCATATGAATATGCTTTTAACTTACCGCAATTCTACGAAATCTATAATTAACTTCAAGGTCAAATAGGTCATATCTTGTGTATATAAAGCGGACAATTTTTCTAAACGAAATCATTCTTGCAGTTTTAGTTGGCTGATGAACATATTAGCAAAGCATAGTGAAATTCAAGTGCGCTTAAACATCTCGTTTTAAAAAAAATCGCTATAGTTAAAAGTTCAATTTTAGTCTGATCGGAGTTAATCATTGTAGTAAAAAATTGACAGTTTAAATACAAGTGACAAAAATGAATTTCGATAAATTAAACAAAGCAAGCAAAGTTATGGAAACTGATAAAAGCTCCAGTTATTGTAAAAATTTTGTGAAAATTATAAACGATGCTTTTAAAACATTAGGTAAAAAAACTACAACGAAAGAATTAAATTTTTGGATAAATAATAGTGTAAAGAACATTAGATTGCTGAATAAATTGTTAAGAAATGGATCTGTGTCATGTGAAGAGGAAAGAAAGATTTTGTCAACCATTGGACTACTCAAAGCAAACAGCAGAAAGTTTAAGAAATTAAGAAGAACAGGAACGGGTTTATTTAAAAAGGATGAGAGATGGATCAGGTGGGAAGAATTAGAGAATGCTTTCGAGAATCGAATTAGAACAGGTGTAGTTATAAATTTAAAACATAAAAATATAGACAGTTTTCTAAGTGATGCAAAGAAAATGATTATTTCTCGATTAAAAAATGCTTTTAAAAAGACGGGAAACATGAAAGTTAATGTTATTCTTGCGGCAAATTTTATTGCTCTAGAAGAGGGTAAAGAAATTGAAGATATTAAATATTTCAATACTAAAAATTCAAAAATTTTAGAATCAACAAATTTTGACGAATGGTTTGATCATAAAATACGTGAAAAGCTTCTAGTTAAGATTGATGATTTTCAACAAAAAAAGTCAGGATGGTCTTTAAATGAAATTATAAATTTAAGTGTTAATATAAATAAATATGCCCCTCTTGCGGCTGGATACTCAACTTTTATAAGAATGCCAAAGTTTATAATTGATAAAAGAGCTGTGATTAATGTTCAAATTTTGATAAATACTGTTTTATGGTCTATCATTGCACAACGTTTTCCAGCGAATAGTCACGTAGATTGTACAAGTTCATATCCTCACTTTAAAGATACTGATTTAAAGTTTGATGATTTTAAATTCCCCATTTCTCTCAGCGATATTCCAAAATTTGAAAAATTAAATAACCTGAGTATTAATGTTTATGGAATTGATAAAAGTAGTAAAAAGAATAAAATTGTTCCACTTTATTTAAGTAAAAACAAATCAAATGAACCTACTTGTCACTTGTTAATGATAGAAAATACTGAAATTGATTTAAACGATGATGATGATGATGATGATAATTTTCAAAATAACAAAGTTTATCATTATGCATTAATCAATAATTTATCTCGTTTAGTAAAATCTCAAATAACAAAAGATCATAATCGAACCATACTTTGTGATAGGTGTCATTTTAAATACGAAAAATCGTTTAATAATCATAAAATGGATTGTGATAAAATAAACATGTGTCGAGTGATTTTACCTAAAGAAGAAGACAAAATTTTAAAGTTTAAGAATTACAGAAATAAAGAAAATGTTCCCTTTGTCGTGTATGCTGACACTGAAAGTCTCTTAGAACCTATAGCAAGTACACACACAAACACATCAACATATCAAAAACATATCCCGACAAGTTTTGCTTTCTATGTACATTGCAATTTCGATGAATCTCTTTCAGAATTTAAATCATATCGGGGTCCAGATTGTGTTGATTGGTTCATGGCTGAATTAAAACAATTGGCTGAAAAAGCAAATACTTATTTTACAAATATCATGCAAATGGAAAATTTAACTATTTTACAACAATTTCAATTTGACACAGCAACAGTTTGTCATATTTGTGAAAAACCTTTTAAAAAAGATGACATTAAACACCGTGATCATTGTCATTTCACGGGAAAATATCGTGGTCCGGTACATCAAGGTTGCAATGTAAATTATAAAGATTCACATGTTGTTCCCATAATTTTTCACAACTTGTCAGGATATGATGCAATAGGAGAATACTCTGACTTGTATTTACAGACTGACGTTCTACTACTTGCCGACATTTTTGTAAAATTTTAGAAAAACATGTTTTACAACTTATAACTTGGACGCGTTACATTACTACACTGCCCCAGGACTGGCATTTGACGCTATGCTCAAGTACACAGACATAAAACTTGATTTGTTGACAGATGTGGAACTGTTGCTTTTTATTGAAAAGGGAATAAGAGGTGGAGTTTCACAATGCTCAAACAGATACGCGAAAGCTAATAATAGATTTATGGAAAAAGATTTTAATCCTTTAATACCAGAATCTTATATCATGTATTTTGATATAAATAATCAGTATGGTGCTTCTATGAGCGAGAGCTTGCCATATACAGATTTTGAATGGTTAGAAAATTATAGAAATGACTTTTTCTTGAATATTCCAGATGATTCTCCAGAAGGATATATTCTTGAAGTAGATTTAGATTATCCAACTCAACTTCATGATTCACATAAAGACTTACCGTTATGCCCTAAACATTTCATACCTCCTCTCCCAAAATGTACAATTCCTAAATTAATTCCAAATTTATTACCAAAGAAGAACTATACAATTCACTATAGAAATTTAAAGCTATATTTATCTTTGGGAATGAAATTAACTAAAATACATAGAGTTTTAAAATTTAAGCAAAAGCAGTGGTTAAAACCCTACATTGATTTAAATACCGAGCTTAGAAAAAAATCGAGTAATGAATTTGAGAAGAATTTTTACAAGCTAATGAACAATTCCGTATTTGGCAAGACAATAAAAAATGTTAGAAAACACAAAGATGTTAGATTAATAACAAAGTGAGAGGGAAGGTATTGCGCGAAAAATTTGATTGCTCAACCAAACTTTCATAGTTGCACCATATTCGATAAAGATATGGTCATTATTAAGATGAATAAAACAAAGGTATACTTTAACAAACCAATTTACATAGGATTTACTATTCTAGACATCAAAAATAATAACATATGACTTTCATTACAATTACATTAAAGAGACTTTCAGTGATTCTGCAAAATTACTCTACACAGATACTGACAGTCTTGTTTATCATATTACAGTGCCAAATTTTTATGATTATATTAAAAGAGATATACATAAATTCGACACATCCGATTATCCTGAAAACAACATTTATAATATACCACTTGCAAACAAGAAAATCCTGGGTCTTATGAAAGACGAAAATAACGGTAAAATTGTAGACGAATTTATAGGTTTAAGATCAAAACTATATGCATTCAAGTTATGGGGTGGTGAGGAAGCTAAAAAGAAAGCAAAAGGGGTAAAATATTTAACTTTAAGCAAAATAGGATTCGATGATTTTAAGCATACTCTCAATGAAAATGAAAACCTGATCCGATCTCAGCACTTTATATGCAGCAAAAAACATGAAGTATTTACTGTTAAACAAAATAAAATTGCTCTAAGTTGGCAGGATAATAAAAGAATTTTGATACCAGGGAAAACTGACACCTTTCCTTGGGGTTACCAACAGCATGATCCAATGGGAATAGATGAAATTGATGTATAAAATGTTAGTTTGTATTAGTTCTCTATTGTTTACTTTGTACAATTTTTACAATAAATTATACTTAAAAATATTGTAATTTATTATAATAAATAAATGTAATCAAAATAAATGTTGTTGTTTCTTATACCTGAAAATAATAGGGTTAGGTTAGGAATAATAATTACAGTCCAATTGATATTTAATAATTTTATTGAGGAAAAAAATAGAATACACATTTTAAACTAAAATACTTAAATATTACAGTTTTTGCAGAACC
Organism: Leptopilina heterotoma; assembly: GCF_015476425.1. Taxonomy (NCBI): domain Eukaryota; kingdom Metazoa; phylum Arthropoda; class Insecta; order Hymenoptera; family Figitidae; genus Leptopilina; species Leptopilina heterotoma. Next base: position 364,038 of record NW_025110919.1, read on the forward strand.
ATGTTTTTAAGTTTATAACATTCTGAAGAGCACAAGTAGAAGTTTTCTTGTTGATTAAATGTTTTGAACAAGTTCCAATACATGTTTCAATGTTTAACATTTTTAATGAGGGACAATTTAAATCATTCATGTCGATAATTTCAATACAATATTTTTCATCGATTAAGTTTTTTAACCATTTTTTCTTCTCTAAACCTTTAACATAAATTGTCTTTGCTTCTTTAAACACATTTTCTAAAATTTCTTTTAAATAAACGTATGGTACATCACCAGCATTCCAACGAATACCATGGAAATTATTTTCTAACCAACGATTGATACATTTATATTTGTTTGTGACGCAATTCCATAGAAAAGGAGGTCGGGAAACCATATTTATTGGTATTGAATCATTATTTACAGAAACTATAGCTAATTCTTTTAAAACAAATTCATTAATTGGCAATTTGAATCCTTGCACATCTATCAAGTACTGCATTTTTAAATCAACTAATCTCATGACGCGTAAAGAGTTAAATATATATAAGCTTAAAGTTAAACAATTTTTTTAACAATTCCACTGATTGGTTTATATTCAACGATGCGGTCATGCAAAATTAAGCAATAAGCTGAAGTATTGGCAGGAAAATTTTCTTTTGATTTAAATTCTAGGCGGATATCAACTGGTCCACTTTTTAAAGACTCATTTTGTTTTGAACAATCCACTACAACTAAAGGAGCATATTGTAAAAATTCTTTTTTTGATAAAATTGGTTGAGACTCTTTACTATAATAAGAAGCTTGAAAATTTGTAAACATTTCATATAAAGTAGATTACTGGTTTCTACCAATATTCAGATTCATGTTACCATAAGGATAACATTGTAAATTTAAAAATAATTTGACTTCAGATAAATCACAATGATCAAAATAACTAGAGTTTTAAACTGTATTATTTTTTCTGTTTCTCTGAAACCCTAATACAATAAATCTAGGTTTCTCTAATTGACTTGAAGTTTTTACACTCCAAATATGCTTAGGAGTAATTGGCAATAAAGGATATTCATACAATTCCCAAGTTCTAAAACTTATTAGAATAGGGATCTGAAATCATGACGTCACAAAACAATATGGCCGTCGACAACGGGGTCAGTTTTTAGTAAACACATGCGAATTGACAGTAAATTTTAAAAATTAGTTTCAAAACATTAAAAAATCATGATCAGTATAGCTGAAATATGTCGCTTTAGTAATTCTACACCTTCGTGTAGAAATTTTACAGAAGGAGAGAAAGTGTTACGTGCAAAACATGTAATATATTGTGGAAAGAAATCAAACGAAAATTCCTTGGTTGATCCAAAGAATGTAAACATAATTGCTTTTTGTTTAAAATCATCGGGAATTAGAGAAAACCCACATGAAATAACAGGTCTAATTAACGATAGCAATATTGTAAATATGAAGTGCAGCTGTAAAGCAGGAATGAGTGAAAAGTGCAAACATGTAATTGCAGTTCTATTTCAATTACACGTGTAAGTATGCATATATATCTTTCAAAAATAATTATTATTTTATAAAATGACACATTAAATTGGGAACAAAATTTGAATCTAAAATGTTTTTAACGTTTATTTTTTTAATTTAATTACCTAGAAATACTTTTTCCCTTTGATAAAATATAAACACAATATATTCTAATTTATAGGTTATGTTGACTTATTTGTTATTATCATTGCTGAAAATTAACGAATTATTTTAATAATCGCTGTTTCTGCATGGCATGTTTAAAATTTTGATTTCAAAGGATTAGTTTGTTAAATATTTATAAGAATAATTTTTTAATTTGACAGAACTGAAGCAGAAAATCTAGACGTTACAGCATGCACAGACACTAAATGTCTGTGGAGCGTACCTCAAAAAAAAACATTGGAAACTTACAATCCACTTCCATTAAGGAGTCATGAATGTTTTACAAACTCTTTTAATCAAGAATATCCAGTGCATATTTCCGAAGAAGACCAAGAATTTATAAAGGATCGACTCTACAACGTTAATTTAAACTCATCTCTAACGAAACATCTGTACGCTGTTAATAGTTCTTAAAATCATATATTTAACTTATTTAATTAACTTTAAAATTGAATTTTTTCAATTTGCACTCAAATCAATTTTTACAGTTTTAATATATATCATACATATTATTATAATATATATATGTATGCATATTTTGATACATTTTTATATTTGATTTCATCATTCTAAGTAAAATTAATTTATTAGGTACGGACGACACGAAGAAATTGTTCCGGATATACACAATAATAATAATAATAATGTAAACGAAAACTTTGCACAACTCCAAGCTCTATTAGAAAATTTACCTTCCCAGAGTATGAGTAATCTTGAGAATGAATCAATTGAAGAAGAGATTAAATCGTGCTGTCAATCCTTTTTAAATAGAATCACTGAGGAGACTAGTGTTATTTGCATGGATACTCAATGTAATCGACAAAAGTGGTTTAATGCTCGTCAATTTCGAATTACTGGTTCTCGTTGTTATAGAATTTATACTTACAGTAGTAATACGAATGCTCAATGGGAAGCTAAATCTTTGAATTTTTTCTATCCAAAGGCATTTCATCCAAATGTCGCAATGAAGCATGGTATTACAGAAGAAGAAAATGCACGCAAAGCTTATGTCGAAAAAATGAAACTCGAAGTATTTCAATTTGGCTTGATTGTTCCAAAAGAAAATCCATGGCTTGGTTATTCTCCGGACGGAATTGTTTTTGAAAATGGAAAGCCAGTAAAACTTATTGAAATTAAGTGTCCTTTTTCGGGTAAAGAAAAAACTGTTCAAGATATTCTTGCAGATTTAAAATTTATTAAATTTCCTGAAATTAAGTTAAGAGAAAAGCATGCATATTATGGCCAAGTGCAATTGGGCATGGCTATTCTTAATCTCGAGTTGACAGACTTTATAATTTATTCCTCTTTCGACAAAAGCTTTGTGATCATTACAGTGGAATTAAATTTAACTTTTGTTAGAGAAATGTTAAAAACATTAAAAAAAACATATTTTTGTAAAATGTTGCATTTTGCTTGCATTCAAGAAGGATTGTCAAATGAATAAAATCATAAAAAAAATTTTATTGTAAATTATTTACTTATTTTGTTTTATAAACCTTTAATATAAAAACATTTTTTAAACAATAATAATTCAGTTTTACTGAATTGTTTACATATTAAATAATAAATTGCAATATATTAATGCTGAGATGACTGGATGACAAAAAAGGTTTTTTTTATTTTCTATCCTTAGATGCGTATGTCCTGCACGATGCCAAGGTTTTTCATTGCGATTGTAAAACATCTTGATCAGGGAATCTTTCATCACTCAAAATTGGAGCACTTAAATTGACAACTGCAGATATAATTGTCATTATATTATCGCATTTTTTTACCAAGCAAGAAGGCATTTTATTTCCGAGGATTTGAAAGACTTTCAGTCTCTGATTTAGTCTTTCAATATGCACTCTTGCAGAAGCAATATTGCAATTATTTAATGCTTCAGCTTGAGAGAATTGAGACTTTTGTCTAAGAAACGGTGGTCGGACAATTTTTATGCCGTGCTGAAAACACACGTCATCTATGAGAAAACCCTTATCCACCATTAGTTTCTCATTATTATTCAATAATTGAATGATTCCACTTTGCTCGAAAATTGCCTTATCGGAAACACGTCCTCCATATGCAGGGCTTACGTAGCTAAGCAGTCCACCAGGTGTACACGCTGTGAGAAATTTTAACGTAAATCTTCCTTTGTACAACGAGTAAGTCAATAATTGGCAACACAAACTTTGTGGCTTTTGAATCTCGATTTCCGTACAATCTAAAATTAGAGCAACATCTGAATAATCTTTGAAACAAAAAGGAATATTTCTTCGAATTTCCTCACTTTGAGGAAAGACAATTGCGAATTTTAGGGCATTCCCTAAAATGTCCAAAGTATTGCAAATAATATTTGGAATATGCCTCTCAGAGACTGATTTGAACAATACATTGAGAAAGGCGTAGCTGTCATTTAATTTTAACTTCATAAAAGTTAAAATTATCCGATCCCGAACAGATAATTTACCCGAGTAAAATTTAAATCGTGGAGTCAGCCTTTCAACTATCTCGACAAACATATCCAGCATTTGAAAATTTGGAATACCAGTAGAGCTCTTCAAATCCATTTCTGTCTTTAAAAACGAAGAAAAATTCGAATCTGACAAATCTCCACTTTTAACTTGAACTCCGATGTCTACATAAGTTGGAATTTCATTTTCAACTTGATTTTGAGGTAATTCCAAAGATTCAACAGCTTCCTGGTTTTCTTTCGAATTTATTTCAAAATTCAAATTTTGTACTGAAATTTCAGAGTTGTCTTGCTGAATTTGCCGATCTACTCTTCGTTGTTCTCGCGCTTTCGATTTTTCTTTTAATTTTTGTTCAGTACTTGACGTAATTGGCAATGGTAAATTGCAAGAAGGCACGGCGGTGGGATTTAAATAACGCTTTCCAGCATGGTTTTCTAAAAAAAATAATTTAAATTACTTTTTTTTAAAATTATTATGAATATTACGAATATTTTCTAATTTAAACTGCTACGTAAATTTTGACAATTTTTATTAATTTGAGGTTATGAAAATAAAAAATTTGATATATTATTTTTAAAAAATACATTAAACATTCAATTTAACATTTTTTTAGATTTTGATAAATTGAATTTTATGTACATATTATGTTTATAAATGAAAACACACAAACTTACCTGCTGGTAATGTGTAATCTGCCTGCGAAAAATGTAAAGAACACACACACATATTTGCAGTTACTTTTTTACCCATTCGTAATACTCTTTCCCATTGCTTTCTACGTTCTATGATCTCTTCAATTCCGCTTTTATTTATTACTTTTACAAAATTTTTATTTGGTGGAGGAAATTGATGAAACCTTATATCCAAGTTAACACAAGCTTTACTTGAGCAATTAAAAACTGAACAATATCGCTTGCTCTTTGTTTTTTTTGGACTGAATTTCATTCCCTGAATGTTTTTCTCTCCATTAAAATCACTCATTTTTATATTTCACTTTAAATTAAACAATAATTAAATATTAAAAACAGAAAATTTAGGCTGACACATTCGTAAACAAACGTAAAGTTTTGAATCTGACCCAGTTGTATTAGTTTGTCAATCTGACACCAGATAGCGTGTCGCTGTATTTCAGATCCCTATAGATGGATCTTTTTCAATATATTTTAATAATTTAAACTTTCGAGCATCTGATAATTTTATGTACGGTAATAACCATTCAATTTTTTCAATGACAATTTTAAACTCTTCTAAAGGTGCTACTTGCAACACTGCGTTAGCATCCGTTCTTGATCTGATTAAAATAAGCTGATGTTTAGCGTTAATAAAATAACTTTTTGGTAATCTTCAGCAAAACCAAAAATCATACTGAGAGGAATACAAACATCAAAATAACCTTCCGCATTTGTTAAAGTTGGTTCATTGGTAAATTCTAACCAGCCAACATTTTCAAGAAATTTATTCTGACTAGAATCGAGAGAAATATAATTTTTCATTAAACTTGTAAGACCTACATTTTTATTTTTATCAATTTCTATACCATTAAGTCCATACTTTGCTTCTTCAAATAAATGACATATGCCATTAGAAATTAAATTCGTACGTTCTAGAGCTGTTCCATCAGGTTTCACAAGTTTTCTAGTTATGTAAATCGAGCTCTTGCTTGGAAATAAGCAATGATCCTGATTCTGTACCGTGATGCGGATTTCGTCACTATTGTTGTATGTTGATGATGTGTATGGTTGTTGCGCATGAACTTCATAATGAGCAATAGATTCATCAAAAATTACTGGTGAATCAATATTTAAAATTTCCCCTTCCATAGCAAATAATAATACGTTGAAATACAAAGGCACAAATACAAGTAAAAATAACCTTAAATCTCTTTTTTACTCTCTTCGTTTTTTTACAATCTTTAGACCTAGATTTTCTAGTAGTTGTATGTTCTGAGGTGTTAATCTCTTCAAGATTCGCCGACGACTGATTTGCTTCTGGCATGGTGTCCTAATTTTATAACCAAAACGAATCCTTTTTCTATTATTAAAAACAATACCCATTATTTTAAGGATTTAATATGAAGCCTTATTGTTAAAGTTTCCCCTCGAAAATTAACTAAATTTCCGTCTTGGTCTACAATTCGCAATTGAATATAGTCTATTGTCTTGACAGCGACTGGCAAGTAAATGACGTGATTTGGTACTTCCACTATTTTATATCCTGGTGGAACAATAGGAAAAAATTCGTGAATTGTATGGACTTTTTCACCATTAATGTATGCTCCGGTTGTTATGTTACATTCTACTCTTAATGAATTTATTTTAATGATTGATACTGATTGATCAGACTCATGGTATTCTTGAGCTTTTAATTTGCGAGGAGAAAATCCTAACAAACTACCTATAGAATCATTGGGTTTAAAATTAATTTCTTTATCACAATAAACTGTACATTTCAATGTATTATTGTTTGTTTTGATTCTAAAATTAATTCCTTTATTTTTTAAAATTAAATGCAAAACTTGATCAATATCACTAACTTCATAACTTCCTGTGGGTATAATAATTTCTTCATTTCCTACGTAAAATTTATTTTTCCCAACATTTATATTAGGAATAGAATTAAAAGTTAAAAATTCAACAAGACCAAGAGCATAATTTTTAAAATTAGACAACTCTATTGGTGGAAAAAATTGAGATTCTAAGATGGAAGAATTTCCAGACAACGTTAAAATAAGTGAATCGTCCATGATGAGGTCAAATTAATAACTGACATTTAAACTAAAAATATCATTTATTTATATGCAAAGTATACAAATCAGGAATATTCAATTGTTAACATAAAAATTTAAGACATAAATGTCCGCATACATATGTATTATAGTTTTGATATCGTTTATGATTATATTTTATGCTACAAACACCAAAATATTTAACAAGATCCGAAGGTGGTCGAAGATTACCGAAGCTATCAAAATATACGATTTTATCTTTATTCTTTTTATAGGCACACCAATGTGTACCAGGACCATTTTTATCATCTAGATTAATAATTGCAAATTCATTTTCTTTAGGACCACGCATAGGTAGTTTATTTCGCATAAAAACTCCTCGAAAATATGGAATTTTTAAACTTTTTGCAAATTTTAGTAAATCTAAGTCTGTTAGCGCACGGTGGGGTAGCTTTACTTCAAGTTTTTTGACTTGCAACCTTGTCCTAATTTGTAGGGTTTTAGATGAAGGCCTAGTCCTGCTTTATATGGTTTTAGAAAGGGACCTTTTCCTAAGGCAATAGATTCCATTGTTTCATTATGTCGTTTACTTTCCTCAAGTTGACGTTTAGCAGAATTTGCATCATTTACAGCTTTAGCTATGCCAGCTGCTCCCCCTGCTAGGGCCCCTGTTGCACTTAAACCCACAAACAAAGGAATAAGAAAAGGTAAAATTCCTCCCACTTTAGAAGGTATCGGTAAAATTCGAGGTTTATTAATTTTTCGCCTGCCACCAGCAATTTTAACTGCTAAACGTGCACCTTCAAGTGCTGATTTAATAGTAGACTGTGCATTTGTATCTAATTTCATAGATTTTTTAGCTGCGGTTACAATTTTGCTCAACGTTGATTTTTTATTTTCTCTCTTTTCTGCATATTTTCTGTTGCCTTGATTCCCATGCCCAATTTTGATTTGACCTTCATTGCATTTGTTATTGCGTAAGCTGCAGCTCTTTCACTATAATTTGCGTCAGGAGCAAACACACGATGCCAAGCTTTATCAGCAAGTACTCTATCAGCTGCGTTTCTCGCTTCTACACTTTCCCTATTTTTTGAATAAGAAATATCGTGCTCTTTACAAGCAGCGTCAAGCGGGTTGATTCCTGGATCACCTCGTGCTAATCTTTTTGACAATTTTGTTCCTGGACCACAGTATTGATAGCCAGGTATATGAAGTTCGAAAGGTAATTTATTGATAATTTTATTCAAGACACCTCTACCTCGTCTTACTCTTTTCGAAGTTTTCTTTAAACTAATTTGTTTTTTATTTACACCCATATTTATATTCTTTTCGGTAGGAAAACTTTTTCAAGACTAAAGTGGAAATCTATATAACTAATGTATTTATAGTTTTTTGTCATTTGACTACAAACAGTCGACCTTTAATGATCTAACAAAAAATTATAACAGTAATAGTCAATTATCACAGTAATAGTCAACTATCCCAGTTGCCTCCAACAGTAGGGCCTAACGTGGACCTTTCCCAAAGCATAAAAGACTTAACCATCGACACAAAATCGCAAACATCTCCTAAAAAACTAAACCTAGCAGCATGAAGGAGTTAACTATAGACACAAAATCGCAAACCTCTCCTAAGAAACTAGATCCACATAAACGTCATTATTAGATTTGCATGCGAACGTTACAAGCGACTGCAGTAAACTGACATTGAAACTATTAAAAACCTTGTATTTATAGTTTTAACCTCAGTTATCGTAAGAATGGAGTTTGAAGCACAATCGATTAAATTGCCAATCTACAATTTTGACACTCTTGTTCAAGATCGTAATAAGAAAAGAGAAAATCGTCATGGAAATTGATTGCCAAATAGTGTGCGAGCAATATTTTGTGGACCGTCAAATTGTGGAAAGACAAATGCTTTACTTGCTCTTTTAATACATCCCAAAGGATTACGATTTGAAAATGTTTATGTGTACTCAAAATCGTTATATCAACCAAAATACAAATTTTTAGAAAACATTTTGCAACCAGTAGAGGGTGTTGGCTACTTTCCATTTAATGAACATGTGGATGTTGTAGAACCAAACAATGCGTTACCAAACTCAATATTTATATTTGATGACGTAGCATGTGAAAAACAAGATAATATTAAGGCCTTTTTTGCTATGGGAAGACACAAAGCTGTGGATTGCTTTTATTTATGTCAAACATATGCGCGCATTCCAAAACATTTAATACGTGACAATGTTAATTTATTAGTTTTATTCAAACAAGATGAAATGAATCTTAGACATATTTATGATGATCATGTAAATACTGATATGACATTTATGGAATTTAGAAAACTTTGCAACTCTTGTTGGAAAAATAAGCATGATTTTATAGTGATTGATAAAGATAGTGATATTAATGAAGGTAGATATAGAAAATGTTTTGATTGTTTTATAAAATTAGAGAAATGATATTCTTTGTAAACAGTTTCATTCAAGACATTGGTCTATCAACATGTCTTCTACACACTTGAAACATTTGCGAAAGCAAAAAGATATTCTTGGTCAAATTGCGAAAGCCAGTGATGCTATTTGACGAAAGCATAGACTGATGAAATTGGGCAAGGAAGAAATTGAACACACTTTAAATAATACGTTTAAACCTATAGTGACACCAATTCAGAAATTAGTTGACGACATTGAAATTGTTAAACAAATTCGACCAGTAAAAATTGAAAGAGAGGGAGACCTTCCTTTAGAGTTTGAAGGAGATCAAGAAGTTAAGAGAGAGAATGATTCATTTTTAAGAGATGACTTATCATTTGCAACAGCTGCTGATGATGAGGATAACGGTGATGATTATGATTATGATGATGATGATGATGAAGATGATAATGGAGATGTAGATAAATCAGAGAAAGATGGTGCTATTTTATATCTTCAAATGTTGGATGAAAAGGGAAAAGATTTAGATCCTTCATATGGAGTTCGTAAATTATCTAAAGGGCAATTAATGATTGGTAATTCAGGAATAAATTTTGAACAAAATAATATTAGTGTAGCTAATAAAACATATCCTGCAACGAAAGGTTTACTTGAGCTTTTATTCAAAAAAGTTCCAGAAGAATCTGTTTTAAGTGTAGTTGATCAAGAAAATTATAAAAATATTGTAATATCAACTAATGCTCATAAAAAATATTACAAAGCAGATGGCGCTGTTAGAGATAAAAAGAGTTTAAAATATCTAAACTATATAGCAGTACATTCTGGTGAAGGTTTAATTCCAGAATATATGACTCAACAAGAAGATACAAAAATTGATTATGTTTATTGGGATGATCCTAATGAATTGGTTGATCGTTTAAGATTGCTCTTGGCATCTTAAGCAGCTGGAAATCCCAGTCATAATAATGAGATTATATCAATTATTGAAGAGTTGAGAGAAGCTGGAATTGTTTATTAATTAACAGTTGTAGAAATTTTTATCATTTTCATGATGAGTATCGACATATTCGGACGTCAGTTTAAAAGCACAGAAACTTTAAATCGAGGTCCACCAGGACTTGGTTTTAAGTTGACTGGTGAAGGAGATTTTAACCCTTTAACGACGAGATGTGCTACTTTTCAACATGAAATTCAATCTCTTACAATTAGTAGAAAAAAGCCATAAAAGTTGTTAAAAGTCCATACCCTACTATTTTTGGGGTCGCTCTTTCGAATGGTGTGGTCAAAATTTTCAAAAAATAATATTTAACCCTTCTTTTTTCAAAAATACTAAAAAAAGTCAAGTTTTTTTAATGTAATTTTTTTCAAAAGAATTTTTTTCTGTGTCTTAACGCTTTTCAAATAGAACAAAAAGTATCAAAAACGTGTTCCCGATAGTTGTACTTGAAAAATATTTATTTCTAAATTTTATTTTTTTCGATTTTGATTTTAAAATGGCGCTTGAAGGACAAAATTTTTTTCTTATTTTACGTAAGATGACAAACTTTTTCAAAATTGCTCAAATCTGATTGAAATTTGTTACTCAGGGGTTTTCGTGGTCGCTGATTACGAATATGATGTCCATTTGTCAAACTTCAAAATGGCGGATCCAATATGGCAAGTGACTTTTTTAAAAAATTGATCGAATTCGCTTGAAACTCGTTACTCGGGGGTTATCGGGGTCGCTGGTTACGAATCCGATGTCAGTTTTTCAAAATTCAAAATGGCGGATCTAATATGCCGGACGAAATACAAAAATTGTTCAGATTTGCTTGAATCTTGTTACTCGGGGGTTTTTGGGGTAGCTGATTACGAATTTGATATCAGATTTTCAAAATTTAAAATGGCGGATCCAATATGACAGATGACTTTTTTAAGAATTAATCGGATTCGCTTGAAATTTGTTACTCTGCGGTTTTTGGGTTCGATAATGACGAATCTGACGTTAGATTAAAAAAATTCAATATGCCGGATCCAGAATGGCGGACGAATTTTTCAAAATATCTCAAACCTGATTGAAACACGTTACACGTGGGTTTTTGGAGTTGCTGGTTGCGAATCCGATGTTAGTTTTTCAAAATTCAAAATGGTGGAATCGATAAGGCAGACGAGGTGTAAAAAAATATCCTTACCAATTCTTATAGCTATTTTATACCAAGCATTTTGAATTTTTAAAAACGAACATCGGATTCGCAATCAGTGGACCCGAAAGCCCTAGATTAACAAAATTCAAGTGAATCCGACTAATTTTTTAATTTCGTCTGCCATATTCGTTCCGCCATTTTGAATTTTGAAAAACTAACATCGATTTTCTCGTACCATAGATCACTTTTAAATTTTCCTGTCACATATTGTGAAATATAGATAAGTTGATACTGGTAGAGTCAGAGCAAAAAGAGTATAATAATTCCGACATTTTGAATTTTTGGAATGTGACTTCATATTCGTAATCAGCCACCCTAAAAATACCACACTAACAAATTTCAAGACATTTTGAGAAAAACGCATTTAAGGAAGTTCTCCGGCTGCTACTCTTGAAAAAATCTATTTTCTTCCAATTTTATTTAAATTTTGAGGAAATGTTTCTTCGAGTGCACTCTAAATGTGGTAGAAATTTCAGAACCCTTTGCCATGTGAAAAAACGAAATATCGTAGTTGGCATTTTTCATTTTCAAAATAATCGCATGTAGAAGCTGAAGTTTGAACTTAAATATTTCAAAATTTAGCATGGCAAACGGTTCTGAAATTTCTACCACATTTAGAGGGCACTTGAAGAAACATTTCCTCAAAATTTAAATAAAATTGGAAGAAAATCAATTTTTTTAAGAGTAGCAGCCGGAGAACCTCCTTAAAGATTTGTTCATTTTCGAAATTTAAAAAAAAAATCATTAGATTTGTTTGAAAACCTTTACTCGGGGGTTTTTGAGGTCGCTTATTACGAATATGGAATCAGATTTTTAAAATTCAAAATGGCGGATCCAATATGGCGGACATTTTTTTTCAAAATCATTGAATTTGCTTGAAAATCGTTACGGGGGGGTTTTTGGGGTCGCTGATTACGAATATGACATCATTTTTTTTAATTAAAAATGTCGGATGCAATATAGTAGACGAAAAAAAAATTAAACGAAAAAAAAATTAAAATTAAAAAATTGTCTTTTCCGCCATATTAGATCTGCCATTTTCAATTTTGAAAATTTGATATCTAATTTGTGATCAGCAACACCAAATACATTTTTGTTTGTCTTTTTTAAAAAATGCAAATGAGAAAACATTTAAATCATACGATAGCTTATCCGCATACAAAAACATCTTTGACATAGCGAGGAACAAGGATGTATAACTTTTGTTTTACTTCGAATTTTGCAATAATATTTTAGAAGAGTATTCTTGACACTAGAAGAAATCCGAAAATAAAAACAAAAAAATCGATTTTTTTTACATTTTAAACTGGAATGTCCCCTTAAGTCAAATGAATGGAATAATTGGATCTAATAAACATTGCTTTAAATCAATAAGGAAAATTACTTGATACAGTAATGCATGGATTTTAATTCAAATAAATATTTATTTGCATCAATAAAATAATTTTTTTTAAATATGTAACTAAATATTTATGGGACATTCCGCACGTCAACACGGACAGAGCTCTAAACAAAAATTGCTTTAATAGATTTAAACGTTCTAGAGCTTAAAAGATTTCTACATTCATGTACTTTAAAATGGCGATGGGCGTTCTTTGCAAATTTCCATTTCCCATGCCAATAGAGCTGTCAAAAGTCAAATGGTCCAAAAATCTCAAAATACTTTTATGAATTAAAAGCAAAAAACGAGGTAAATTATTCTGTAACTCATTCTTTAACAGTTTTTTTAGGTCCCCGAATATAAATCTAAAGTTTTTTTTTAAATCTAAAATGTCGGATCCAATATGGCGGACAAAATTCAAATTTTATCAGATTCGATTAAAACTTGTTACTCGGTGGTTTTTAGGGTCGCTGATTACGAATCTACACTACCGGTCAAAATTGAGAGACCATCCATTTTTAGGTGATTGAAAAACATTTTAAAACATAAAATGTATGGAAACTCAAATATTTTGCTTTCTATTTTTTAAAAGATAATAAAATTTTGAAAAGAACAAGATCTTTTAGAAGTCATTTGGCCAATATTTTATTTAGATATTTTTAAACAATCGTCATTTCCAATGTCTTACAAAAATTTGAATAACTTTTAAAATAATAAACGCTTTTTAATGATCTTAAGCTTATTTTAAAGGTCATTTGCTATAAGAATTACTTATAGGCATTAACGTGTAATTTTTTTCTTAGAAAATTCAGGCCGTCAAACTTGGACCAAAAAAATTCAAAAAATTTGGAACAATTTTTCTGTACTAAAAACTATTTTCGAAAATACATAAAACATTAGGGTCATTTGGGGTAAATGCGAACAGTAGATGTTTCAGTCAAATTTACAAATTAAAAAATAAGTACGACGTCAAAATTTTTACCTCTGCTCACCTACAAGATGTTCTGAGTATTGCCAATATTTTATTTTGACAATTGGCAATGCCATAGTGTAAGTTATTTTTTAATGCAAAAAAGATTGAAAATCAAAATTTACTGTTTCAGTATTTTGTCTCGCATTTGCATAAAAATAAATTTAAAAATCAAACAAAAATACGTAATTCTTTCTTATTAATGCCCTAACAAAAATTGACTTTGATTTTTTATTTTCGCCAATTTAGTTAATAAATAATTAAGTGTTTACATTTACCCCGAATTTTAGGAAACTTTCAAAATCTCGAGGTAAATGTAAACAGTCGCTTTTTGGCGATTTAGGTGCATCAATATTTTTTTGAACCTCATAAAATTTTTCTAAGGAACTCTAGTAACAAGTTCATGCAAAAAAAATCCGTCCGTTTTACCTTTTAACAAAAAAACTAATGTTTTTGGTGAAAAATAGATATTCCGTTTACATTTACCCCAATTGACCCTATATGGTGTAGATTGTTCAAGAAAATTTAATAAAAAAATGCGTTTGACTTTTAAAAATTATTTTTTTGTAAATAAAAATGTTTCAAATTTTTTATATTTTTTTGGTTCAAGTTTGACCGCCTGCATTTTTTGAGGAAAAAATTACACTTTAATGCCTATAAGTAATTCTTATACTGTAGCAAATGATCTTTAAAATAAGCCTAAGATCATTAAAAAGCGTTCATTATTTTAGAAATTATTCAAATTTTTGTAAAACATTGAAAATGGCGATTTTTTAAAAATATCTAAATGAATTATTGGCCAAACGACTTCTAAAATATCTTGTTCTGTTCAAAATTTTATCATCTTTAAAAAAATAAGCAAAAAAAATTTTAGTTTTAATCAATTTTATGTTTTAAAACGATTTTCATTCGCCTGAAAATAAGTGGTCTTTCAATTTTGATTGATAGTGTAGAGTCACTTTTTAAAAATTCAAAATGTTGGATCCAATATGACGAAAAAAATTTCAAATTTGATCCTATTCCCTTAAAACGTGTTACTCGGGGGTTTTTAGCGTATCTGATTACGAATTTGAAGTCACTTTTAAGAAATTCTAGCTTCATACTGTTCTATAATGTAAACAATTTGTAATTATTACAAACTTTAAGGGGTTAAACCACTCTAGAGCGTCAAAAAGAGGTTCTAATTTCAACATTTTTTTTAAAGAAAAGTTTAAAAGTAATGAAAAATATGTTTACATATCTCTATCAGGTACACTTTAAAGAGAAAAAAATATACTTTATAAATTTTTTTTTTGTTTAAAAACAGCAGATGTACATGTACGTGATGGAAACCCTTTGTAAAAAGAATTCCTTCGCGGCCGGAAAGGTTTTTTGTACAATTTTTATCCTAGAACAGAAAACAAATTTTTTTCTATTTTTACATCTCAAAAGCTAGAGAAAGACGTAGGGGATTTTTTTTATGTTGCATATTCTTTTAGTTATAAACAATTTAGTGCCTATTTTTTTCAGTCAAAAACTCAGTTTTTCCATAAAATGTTCACCATTTTTGCAAAAATGGATTTAAAAAAAATCCCCTACGTCTTTCTCCAGCTTTTGAGATGTAAAAATAGAAAAAAAATTGTTTTCTGCTCTAGGATGAAAATTGTACCAAAAACCTTTCCGGCCGCGAAGGAATTCTTTTTAAAAAGGGTTTCCATCACGTACATGTACAGCTGCTGTTTTTAAACAAAAAAAATTTATAAAGTATATTTTTTTTTCTTTAAAGTGTACCTGATAGAGATATGTAAACATATTTTTCATTACTTTTAAACTTTTCTTTTAAAAAAATGTTGAAATTAGAACCTCTTTTTGACGCTCTAGAGTGGTTTAACCCCTTAAGCGAAATGTATCAAAATTAGACATTTTCTTTAGTCATATGGGATCCACTATTTTCAATTTTTAAAATGTGATTTCAGATTCGTAATCAGATACCTTAAAAAAACCCTGAGTAACACGTTTTAATTATATCTGATAAAATTTAAAAAAAATTTCAACTTATTGGTTCCGACATTTTTATTTCCAAAAAGTGATTTCATATTTGTAATCTGTAGGCCCATAACCTTCCGAGTAACACGTTTTAAGGGAATCGGATCAAATTTGAAAATTTTTTCCGCCATTTTGAATTTTTAAAAAGTGACTTCAGATTCGTAATCAGCGACCCTAAAAACCCCGGAGTAATAAGTTTTAATCGAATCTGTTAAAATTTGAATTTTGTCCGACTTATTGGATCCGCCATTTTGAATTTAAAAAAAAACTTTAGATTTATTTTCGGGGACCCTAAAAACTGTTAAAGAATGAGTTACAAAATAATTTACCCCGTTTTTTGCTTTTAACTCATAAAAGTATTTTGAGATTTTTGGACCTTTTGACGTTTGACAGCTCTATTGGCATCGGAAATAAAAATTTTCAATAAACCCTTATCGGCATCTTAAAGTACATGAATGTAGAAATCTTTTAAGCCCTAGAACGTTAAAATCCATCAAAGCTATTTTTGTTTAGAGCTCTTTTCGTGTTGACGTGGAATTTCCCTTATTTATATCAAATATGCAATTATTTTTCATATTTAATTATTTTAATTTAGACCAATATCTCTTTAATTGCATCAAATAATTATTTATGTAGTCCTTATACCAAATTTATAATAAATAAATTAATGTTCTTCCATTTGCATACGTAAAAGTATTAGCACGCTAAAAAAATTATCTCATTCAAATAACTTTTTTATCTATATATTTATTTGATTCAAATAACTTGAATTATGCGAATATACGAAACTTTTTTTTAGAAAATGCAGGTTGGCAAACTGAGACCAAAAGTATTTAAAAAATTTAAAACAATCTTATATATCCTTTCGCTGTTTGAAAAAATAATCATATGATTGGCGTTATAGTGATAGAACATTACTGCGCATGCGTAATATTGACAGAACACTACTGCGCATGCCTGACATTGACAGAACACTACTGCGCATGTCTGACATTGACAGAACACTACTGCGCATGCCTGATACTAATAAGAACACTACTGCGCATGCGTTATAGTGACAGAACACTACTGTGCATGCGTGATACTGATAGAACACTAATGCGCATGCGAAACATTGTCCGAAAACTACTGCGCATGCGTAATATTGACAGAACACTACTGTGCATGCCTGATATTCATAGAATACTATTGCGCATGCGTGTATGTATGTACAATGAGTATATGTATATACGATACTATGAATAAATGATAAAAGTCGAACGACCGAACGATGAAGTACGAAAGTACACGAACGACGGACGACAAAACGACAACGAATATGTTAATATTATAGGAGATTAGCATCTAATTTTTTAAAATGCAATATTTTCAGTATTTATAATTACACATATTTCCAAAAATCCTAATACATACGAAAATAATATTTCAGAATTATTTTTAACATTTTGGAGAAAACATTTATATTCAACATTTTTAATTAAAATTCATCAAATAATTAATCAGTTTATTTAAATTATACAAAAAATCTATTAAGAAATTCAATCCTATTTTCAAAAAATTGCATTAAATTTTTTTTAAACTAATTCGTATAATTGTTTTATATTACTTAGTAAACTCAATAAAGTTTCCCATAATATATCCCTTTAAAAAAAAAACAATCACTTTGATTAGTAAGGATATCGACCCTTATTTTGAATTCCTCTTTGAGGATCATTTATTCACTCCAAAGATTATTCTTATTTGGGGAAAATCCGAGGGGCCAATCATTGAGATCCAAGAGATCCAAACGGAAAACAATCGAAAGAGACGGCCAGGGATCCAAAAAGATGGCCAGCGATCGCATGAGATAAGAATAGAACACAACTAACATCAAGCCAAACTCTTACCACATAAAATATCAAAATCTTTTTAGAGAAAACAAACGAACACATTCGCTTTATTTAAATGTCTATATTTTATTGCAATGCATTTTTTATATATTTAGTGTTTATTGCATTAAATTAATTTAAAAATATTCAATGTTTACTTTATTACTATAATAATTGCAATAAATATTTTTATTTAAAAACTATAGTAATATAGTTTTTACTTTATTAACAAATTTTATTATTGATATGAACTTTTTAAAATTTTTGATGAAAATATAGATATTAATGTTACGTTCGAAACGTAACTATTTTAATTTTTTTTAAATTTTATTAAGATTATATAGAATCTAAAATGGTAAACTTGTTAATTAAAATTAAGTACACCTTACACTAAACAAGCATAAAATAAATGCTAAGGATTAATATATATATATATGGGTGATTCTCCTGAAAGGGACCCTTTTTTGGTTGAATTTCCAAAAAATCAAATTATTCTTTTTTTGTTACTTTTCTTTCATAAATAAGTTTAGAAAATGTTTAAAGATATAAATATAAGTTGCGCAAAATTAATTTTCAGAAATAAGACCTCCAGGAACATTTTACTATCATGTGTTCTAGAGGTTAAGTATAATTAATTATAACTTTTAAATTAATTATTTTGTAAAAAAAACTCGGTAGGAATATTTTTTTTAAATAATAAATTGTTATGTTTTAATTTATTGCACTTTTTGCTTGTATATTTTATTTTTATTAAATTAATAATTTAATTTGAGGGTTAAATATTTCAAAACAATGATTAAAAAATTAAAAACAAAAGAAAACGCCTATTAAATATAAAAAAGGCTTCGGAGATGAATTGATAATTTAATGAAAAAATTCTCATTTTTTCTAATTTTAAAAATATTACAATTTTTTAAACAATATTTTTAGTTTTAATCATCAAATATTTTCACATCGATTACATATTATGTTTAAAACGTTAAAAAATATGATGTTATTATATAGAAAATGAGGCTTCGGAGATGAATTTAATTTTTACTCTCATTGATAATACTATTTTAATAAATAATTTAAATAACTTTTTTTACCTTATTTTAAACAAATTTAAGTAAACAATAATCCTTATATTCTGAACTTTAATTTGATATATATCATAAATATGTTGAAATTGTTTAAATACGTTAAAATATAATTATAAAATATACATTCTGTTTAACCAAAATTCGATGACAAAATTAAATATGTTTTTTAAATAGGAAGAAATTTAAATATAAGCAATAGAAGATTATATAAAGATAGATAAATCTTCGTAGATTATAAATAAATTTTTCAAAAAATTTAAACTTGATAAAATATTAATGAAAAATTAATTTAAATAATGAACCTCATGTTGGAGACACGTGAAGTGGTCCCTTTCAGGAGAATCACCCATATATATTACTCATCAATTTGTTATTACAAACCATAGAGAAAATCCATAAAAAAGAAATAGTTATTTTAAATTTTCTTTTAGTATTTAAAATTACTAAATTATCGTCTCGATAAAAAGAATATGAAAAGAAATCATTTAAGGAAATGTAGCGACCGTCTCGGGAATTCGTCAATTCTGCAAAAGTAGCCACTTACACCAAGACTCTTTAAAGTACTTATAAAAAATTACTAATAAAGGAGAATACATATACACACGTGCAAAATCCAATAGAGAACAACGAACTGTATCACGCCATTTACCAAGGAATTTGCAAGCTTGCAAAAAGCTTCTTTAGTAACAATAAAGCATTGGCGGGCCGTGTGCATAAGTTTCTCCCACCTACAAAAATTGAGTCAAATTCTAAGGTGTGAACGATTTCCTTTTTGGATTAATCGAAGAGTCCTAATAATCATTTCCCGCAAGGCGGACGTTTGATTTAGTTTATATTGAGTATTTCCCGCAGAGCGGACGTTTACTATATCCTTATTTTTTCTTTTCCCGCAAAAGGCGGAAGTAGATTATTTTTCTTATCCCCAAAGACAAGGGTTGAAATTAAAATATTGAAGTGAGTGTTTTCTTAAAAAGATAGATTTATAGAATTCTGATATTGTTATTTAACAAGATTATTTAAAGAAAAGGAATCAAATAAAAAAGAATATATTAAAATATACAAAAAAAAACAAGTAAAGAAGTAAAATATTAAAAAAGTGAATATTTAAAAGAGTGATTTTAAAATAAAAGAGAATAATAAGAAAGTAAAATTCATTTAGCTATAAGCTATAGTGTTTTTCTGAGTGATTTAATTAAAATCTCAAAGTGAAGTTCAGTTAATGTCATATTATATTAAAAAAAACGAATACAAGATATTGAAATTCAAGCCTTGTATTTGAGATCTAAGACCTTTTACTCTCAGTCTCTTTAAATTCTGGAATTTATTCAGAAAATAAGATAAATGTTTAAATACGGTGATCCCGAATTTTAAGCATTACAAATATTATTTTTGAATATTGTCTCAGATTTAGACCAATCAGAGAGTACAAATTTAATTTTAAAAAAATAAAGAAAACGAAATTACGTTTTTATAAAGAGTAAAAAGTATAAAATATTGATAAGAGCATAATTGAAATTAAAAACGGGATATCATCCATAAGTGTCGATATTACCCTATATAATAAAAAAGGAGAAAAATATTTTTCTCGTACTAAAAAGAAATTAATTCATTGTAAATTACAATTGGTGAGTAAACTATATAATAATTCCACATTTATAAATTTTCATGACACATACACACACACATACAAGGTGAAATTAATGTTAATATAGTAATTTTCTTTGTTTAATAAAAGTGTTCATGTTACGAAAGTTAAAGAATTTACATCGTTTATTGTATTCTTAAAGGGGGCAATTTTAATAATTCTTAATACTGAATATATATATATATATACATTATTTTCAAGGGATAATTTTATTGTAACTATTACTGTATTTTTCTTGTTATTGCTACTTTATTCTTATGTTTTAAATAAAATAACCTAGATTATGTCATTAATATTTTAGAGTAATTATTTTGTGTCTTATAACCTATTTCCACCCATCTTTTAATATTCTTTCATAAACCTTAAATACCGTCTAATCGGAGACGTTGAACTGATAACGTACTTAAAGGGGGGATCCTAAATTTTTAATTACAGTATTTATTTGAAGTTAATTTAACATCCATTTTTCTTACTATAAAATACTGAGCGTTTTATTGATTTAAAACTATTAAAAATTCTTTTTAATACAGTTAAGTCCGAATTCGATTAAATTATAAAATCTTTTAAATTAATAATAATTAAATCATAAACAATCGAATTCAAACATAACAATTAATAAACTTATAAAATTATTCGTTTGTAATTAGATTTATTAAATATGTTTAATTAAAAAAATTAACAATAATAAACACTTTTTTAAATATATTGTAACGTGGTTTTTAATAAAATCACGTTACTGAAAAACAAACCTGGGATTGCGCCAAAACTGTTTTCATAAATCGGGTAATTGTTAATAATTATGGCTTCCACCAGACTCCAATTTATTTGCAACGACGAGAATTATAATTGTTATAATTCATTCCAATAATTTTGTTTATAAAATATTATTAGCATCGACGATAAAATTTAAGACGAGTTTTGTTTTCTTTTAATACTTTTGTTTTCTGTAATTTGTTTTTTTTGTATTATCTAATAATTGAGAATTACAAAGAAAACACAGCACAGTATTTGACACGACAATTGAATGGACCATGGAAACTGCACATTTATCTTAGTTTCCTGGAAAACAACGACGAGATCAAAACAAATCAACAACTAGCAGACGACAGGTTGGAATCGAGCGAAGTGAAGTTGGTATTGACGGAAGATGGTCACTAATCGATAAAGGGACCATCACACCATTCCTAAGGACCCGTTTGCATGAGAGGGGTGCACACATTGTTAATATGTAGAGCTGTGCAAAATTCGAACCGAACCGAGTTTTGTTCGGTTTTGGGGCGCCGAAATGTCGAATGTCGAATATTCGACATCCGAACTGGGTTAGTACCAGGAATGGGAGAGCAAGTTTTTATTGGCATGGATTTCATTTATACTTTCGGGGTAATACACAATAGGCGAGATAGAACATGGTATTTTGCGGATTACCCGGACGTAATTTACTCATATACCGAAGAAGCAATAGAGACAAAAAGACAGACTAACGCACAAGACTCTATTTTACTCTGCAGACTAGCACAACTGACAGACCAAGAACGAGAACAGTTAAATACCCTAGTCCAAAGAATAATTAAACCCATTCCAGATAGTTTTCCCTCGACGAATCAACCTTCACACAAAATCGATGTCCGCGGAAATCCTCCAGTAAAACAGCGATATTATAGGGTCTCCCCCAGAGTTTTACAAGCAATGCATGTGGAAGCAAAAAGACTTTGGAAGGAGGGGATAATAGAACCGTCAGATAGTAGTTGGTCAAGTCCGGTGGTAATGGCTCGAAAACCAGACGGAACTTATAGGTTTTGCATAGACTACCGGAAGTTAAATAAACTAACACGGGTTAGCGCGTATCCCCTCCCCAAAATGGACATGATCCTCGAGAAGTTACGATCCGCAAAGTATATCACGACAATCGATCTGAAATGGGGCTACCACCAGATACCGATGGACGAAGACAGTAAATTATACTTTACAATTTACAATTCCTAAAATAGGACTGTTCCAGTTTACCAGGGGGTCGATTACGTAACTTATTCTGGATCCCACATTCCGGATTCCACATTCCAAATTTCGGATTCCACATTCCGGATTCCACATTCCAAATTTCGGTTTCCACATTCCGGATTCCACATTCCGTATTCCACATTCCAAATTCCACATTCCGGATTCCACATTCTGGATTTCAAAATCCCCATTCCGGATTCCACATTTCATATTTCAGATTCCACATTCCAAATTCTACATTACATATTCCGGATTTTAAATTCCACATTCCGGATTCCACATTTCACATTCCGGATTCCAAATTTCGGGTTCCACATTCCGAATTCTACATTTCAGATTGCAAATTCCGAATTCTACATTTCACATTCCGGATTCCACATTTCATATTCCACATTTCACACTCCGGAATCCACATTTCACATTTCGGATTTCACATTCCGCATTCCACATTCCGGATTCCGGATCCCACATTAAAAACAGAGAGTACAAATAAGAAATCTTAAAGGTTTATTACCTAACATTTTAGATAAAGAATCGAATCGGTTTTTTGAAATCGGTTCGGTAGATTTCGAGAAAAGGTACCTTTAGGAAGACGCTACCCACATCTGCGATACGTAACTAAATTTGCTTCAAAAAGTTTTTAAAATTCTTTCCACGAAATGTAAAGCAAGGTCCAAAAAGCATTTTGGAAAAAACGGTTATATTTTTTTCACAATAAAAGTTTTAAAAAATGTTTTTTGTCAATCTTAAACCAGAAAAAGTCCCCTTATCACAAATACAGCACAAACATGGATAAAAATGTATATTAAAAATTTGAGTATACTAGATATAAAAAAAAGATACTAATAAATATTATCTAGATGTTATGATTTAATATCTTAGATGTTAATCCTCCTACAGTTTTATTATTTTTAAATTTTGTAGGAAATAAATTTATAATTGTTTTAAAATTAATTTTGACTAATTCATATTTAATTTGACTTTAAACGCAACTATGTTTAGCTTCAAATTACACTGAGTGTTTTATGTATATGACTCTCGAATTAAATTGTTTTAAATTAATAAACGAAAGATACACCCTGAGCATGCTCGGGTAAAACCGTATGGGGGTTAAATAGTATAATCTGTAAATGTGAAGTTAATTCAGGGTGTCTGCTGGTCCTGGAATTCCTGGAAATGTCCTGTAATTTGAAAAAATAGCCTGAAATGTCCTGGATCTTTAACTTTTGTCCTTGAATTTTTCATATTTTACTTTAAAATATTCATTAATTAAAAAATTTTACTCAAACTTAAAAAAAATATTTTTTAGATCTATTAAAAAAGAATTCAAATTTAAAGTTGGATTAAAGAAATAGATATCTACCATATTGATTTTTAACGCTTCATATGGTAATCACATGCTTATAGTAATATAAAATAATATTATCCATTTTAATGTTTTGGAAAAATAAAAAATCTGTCCTGGAATGACCTGAAAATGTCCTGGAATATTAAATCATATTTTTAGTAGACACAATGGGTTATTTTTAAACAAGTTTTTCCAATATCCGTAAATACTAACTTGTTTAAACATAACCCAGTGTGTCTACTGAAAATATGATTTAAAATTGCAGGACATTTTCAGGTCATTCCAGGACAGATGTTTTATTTTTCCAAAACATTAAGGTTTTGGTACGCTCGCGATCGCACTTTTTTAAAGAATTTCATGGAATTTGAAATCAGAATAGTTAATAACAAGATCTATGTATTTGCAAAATATTAAAAAAATTGACCGTTTCTAAAACTACATATTTAAGTTCAAAGTTTGTTATTTAACATGGTTAACCTATGAAAAGTGCATGTAAACGGCACATTTCTTTTAATAACTTCTAAAATTCTCTATAGATTGTTTTAAAAAACTAATATATTATAAATGAATGTTTGAGAAATTTATAACAAAAATATTTAACAATATTAACCGTTTCAGTTAAAAGATATAATATAATATAATATTCTAATCTTACTAGTATACTTGTGTGTGAGTGTGTCTGTACATAGGGCTGACTATGTATTCAGTACAGTCCAAGCAAAAATATGCTACAGTAACTGCACCATACTATAGCATTTTATTAAAATTTACTTTTGAGAGTGACTGTCGCAAGCGTACTACCTTACAATGGATAATATTATTTTATATTACGATTAGCATGTGATTACCATATGAAGCGTTAAAAATCAATACGGTAGATATCTATTTCTTTAATCCAACTTCAAATTTGAATTCTTTTTTAATAGATCTAAAAAATAATTTTTTTAAGTTTGAGTAAAATTTTTTAATTAATGAATATTTTAAAGTAAAATATGAAAAATTCAAGGACAAAAGTTAAAAATCCAGGACATTTCAGGCTATTTTTTCAAATTTCAGGACATTTTCAGGAATTCCAGGACCAGCAGACACCCTGAATTAACTTCACATTTACAGATTATACTATTTAACCCCCATACGGTTTTACCCAAGCATGCTCGGGGTGTATCTTTCGTTTATTTATTTAAAAAAATTTAATTCGAGAGTCATATACATAAAACACTCAGTGTAATTTGAAGCTTAACATAGTTGCGTTTAAAGTCAAATTAAATATGAATTAGTCAAAATTAATTTTAAAACAATTATAAATTTATTTCCTACAAAACTTAAAAATAATAAAACTGTAGGAGGATTAACATCTAAGATATTAAATCATAACATCTAGATAATATTTATTAGTATCTTTTTTTTATATCTAGTATACTCAAATTTTTAATATACATTTTTCTCCATGTTTGTGCTGCATTTGTGATAAGGGGACTTTTTCTGGTTTAAGATTGACAAAAAACATTTTTTAAAACTTTTATTGTGAAAAAAATATAACCGTTTTTTCCAAAATGCTTTTTGGACCTTGCTTTACATTTCATGGAAAGAATTTTAAAAACTTTTTGAAGCAAATTTAGTTACGTATCGCAGCTGTGGGTAGCGTCTTCCTAAAGGTACCTTTTTTTGAAATCTACCGAACCGATTTCAAAAAACCGATTCGATTTCTTATTTAAAATGTTAGGTAATAAACCTTTAAGATTTCTCATTTGTACTCTTTGTTTTTAATGTGGGATCCGGAATGTGGAATGCGGAATGTGAAATCCGAAATGTGTGATGTGGAATGTGAAATCCGGAATGTGGAATTTGGAATCCGGAATGGGGATTTCGAAATCCAGAATGTGGAACGTGAAATACAGAATGTGGAATCCGAAATGTGGAATATGGAATTCGGAATTTAGAATGTGGAATCTGGAATGGGGATTTCAAAATCCAGAATGTGGAATGTGGAATACGGAATGTGGAATCCGGAATGTGGAATATAGAATGTGGAAACCGAAATTTGGAATGTGGAATGTGGAATCCGAAATTTGGAATGTGGAATGTGGGATCCGGAATAAGTTACGTAATCGACCCCCTGGATGCCATTTGGTTTGTCTGGAGCCCCCGCGACTTTACAAAGACTGGTAGATTCTCTTATTCGAGATATGGGACCACACGTCTATGCGTACCTGGATGATATAGTGATTGTCAATGAAACACCTCGAATGGGTTGAAAAAGTCATTCAGGTATTGCAAAACGCGGGACTCACCCTGATCCCTTAAAATCGGAATTCGGGAGAAAACAAGTTCGGTATCTCGGGTTCCTGGTTAACGAGAGAGGGTTAAAAATCGATCCGGATATAGTCGAGCCAATTAAGTCATACGCTGAACCTAAAAACGTAAAACAGTTGAGGCGGTTCTTAGGGATGATGTCGTGGTTCCGCTATTTTATTCTACACCTCGTGACCATAGCAGAACCTTTCAACCGTCTATTGAGATCGAATACGAAATGGGCTTGGGAAAATGAACAAAAGAAAGCTTTCGACGATCTTATTGATCAGATTACAACCGCCCCAATTCTCGCTTATCCGGTTTTCGAGATTCCTTTCAATTTGCACACAGACGCGAGCGATTACGGATTAGGCGCGGTCATTACGCAGAAGCAAGAAAGCAAAGATCGAGTGATCGCTTACGCAAGTAGAACCATTGACAAGCGCCGAAAGAAAGTACTAAGTCACCGAGAGAGAATGTCTCGCGGTGATTTGGGCGGTGAAAAGGAAATTTCGTCACTATCTAGAGGGCTTCCACTTTAAGGTCATAACTGACCATAGCTCTCTGCGTTGGTTACATAACCTTCACAACCCGACGGGTCGATTGGCCAGATGGGCGCTGGACCTCCTCGAATACGACTTCGACGTAGTGCATCGCAAGGGAGCCGAGCATGTTGTTCCGGATGCTCTCTCGCAAATGTACGAAGAAAAGGAAGCAGTGCCCTTAGCTGCCAAAGACCCCGTGGAGGATGAATGGTATAACAAACGCAGAGACGACGTAAGGGAAACCCCAAATAAATTCCACGGCTGGAAAGTGTCGGATAATATGTTATACCACTACCGCCCAAATCCACTGATCGACTCAGTACTTGAAGACCTCGACGCTTGGAAATTTGTAGTTCCAAAAGAGCGTAGACAAGAGATATTTGATGAGGTCTACCTCGATTCACAGGCGGCCCATCTAGGAATCGACAAAACATACCGGAGAGCCGCGATTCGTTATTACTGGACGGGAATGTACAAAGATTTTACCGAATGGGTGCGAACGTGCGACACGTGTCAAAGAATAAAAGTTAGTCAAAAAGCACCAGTAGGACTCATGGGTCGTAGAATAGTACAACAGCCATGGTCAGTCGTATTGGGTCCGTGGCCGAAAACAGCGCTAGGCTTTGAATATCTCGTAGTTTTTGAAGATCTATTCACGAAATGGATAGAACAAGCACCGATGAGAAAAGCCAACGCTAAGTCAATCATAAAAGTTTTTGAGGACAACATCTTAGACCGTTGGGAAACACCGGAGGTCTTAGTGTCGGATAACGGCACAGAGTACGTCAACCAAGCGTTTCAAGGGTTGACGGAAGTCTACGGAATCCGCCACTTGTTCACACCGGTGTACCACCCCCAATCGGACCCGGTAGAAAGAGTAAACAGATTCCTCAAAACCATGATCTCCGCGTATATCGAGAAAAATCATCGAAAATGGGACGTGTATCTCAAGGATTTTAGGTTTGCCTATAATACGGCTGTACATAGTAGCACTGGCGTGACTCCGGCATTCCTGAACCTCGGTAGAGAGCCACGCCCATTTAACAATATGCGTAACCGCGTAAAAGACGATGTCGAAATTCTTCCTCTTGATAGAGAAGAATGGAGACTTAGAATGATTCGACTTAAAGAACTTCAAGACTTAGTCACCCTACACCATGAAAACGCGTTCGACAAACAGAAAATCCATTACGACAAACGAAGACGACACGCGTTATTTAATGTAGGAGATAGGGTCATGAAAAAAGGAGAAGTTGTTTCAAATAAAGCAAAAGGTATCACACGCAGCTTTGGCTGGAAAAATCAGGGCCCTTTTATAGTAACACAAGTAGTAGGGCCCTCAGTTTACGAACTAGGTACGGAGATTGGAGGTAGGTGAGAATGGATAGGTAGGTTCCCAATCAAACTTCTTGTCCCATATCGCGAACCTAGAGAAGGGGAGAAAGAAGATGAGTAAATTCTCTACCCAAGAAACCTCATCTCCAACTACATAAAGAGCCGAACGCATGCAGATACCAAAAATTACGACAAAAATAGAAGTCACAACTAATTGTTCTTTCCACAGCCGAAGAAGAATGGTGCCTACAACACTTCCAAAAGCTTCGTTTCCTCAAAAAGAAACAGGAGGAAACAAAGCGAGAAATTGATGAATTGCTGGCAAAAGGTCCTAGAAACACCGAGGACGACAGGGGAACTGTAAAAGTTGCTCCCCACCTCCCAGGTAATCAAAGATCCGAAAACACGCAGAACCAAGGAGGAAACTACGGCAGAGACGACCGTCAACTTCAGGGAGAAGACAGAGAACATCGCAGATGGTCCTCAACTCGGAGAGACGATGTCACGAACGCGAATGTGTCACAAACCACACAAGAATCTCAAAAGAACAGTCTTTCTAACTCTGAGGAGACAGTCAACCGGATGGAAACCCAGAGAGGAGAAACCTTAAGATATATTCCCCGCTGGGCTCGAAAAAAACTTGAAAGACTCCGAAAATATGAAGAAGCAACGGAAGCCAGACGAAGAGAGGCGCGTGAAGATTGGGAGAGAACTCTACAGATACAGCGAGAAACAGAGCAACGCCGGCGAGCAGAAGAATAGCGTCGACAATCTCAACGGCAGGAGCCATTTAACTCGGTACTTAGACAAAATAAGCTCCAAAAGACAACACAAGGTAGTCATTCGCAACCAGATTCTAAAGGAGCCAGAGCAAAGATCCCTGTTTTGTCAAAGGCTGAAAAGAAAAGGATCAAAGCCGAACGCAAAGCTCGTGTAGAACGTGAGGTACAGGAAGCAGCCCAAAGAAGACAGAAATATTTAATCCGATGTGCCATCGAGAAAGAGCAAGAAGAAGGGCATAAGAAAACGAAAGTCATGGTCGAAGAACAAACTATGACGAATCAACCCGATAAAGCCAAGACTCAGGGGAAAGAGGTAATCGTCGCCCAAGTACTGGAACTATTGGCAAAAAACAATCGCTCTCCAACTAGTTCAAGTGCATCCACCAGCAGCAGTAACTCAGATTCAACGGAACAAGTGGACGAATTGGTAGAAGATTCCATACCGCCGCCGATTCGTCCCAAAGCCTGCAAACGATGTGGAAAGAAAGGACATTGGGAGGGAATGTGTCCCAAACAAAATCCATATTACTAAACGAAAACGGGAGAAACTAAATGCTCCCCCCCCAGTTTTTTTGTGTTTCCTTTATTTTCTCGTTTTCTTTTTTTTTTGTTCTTCTTACAAGTTAAGTTAATTTCGTTATTAGTTCGGAGAGAACAATATATTATTTCATTTTGAGAAAAGTTTTTTTTTGTTTGTTTCGTTAGTCAGTTAGAAAATAAGACTGATTAAGTTTGCTAACCCAAAGTCAAACTTCTGATCTCCCGAAAAATAACAGATTATATAAAACGGAGGTAAAAATGACCCGTTTAACTGAAAATTAAAGTTTATTAATAAAGTTATAAATATTTAATTTAGTTAGTATAATAGAAATTAAAAGATTTAGTTTTACTTTTCCTTGTTATCATAAAACATTTGTGATAATTTGTGTCGATAATAAAAAAAAGTTGATTTAAACAGAAGTTGATTTAATTGTCCTGAGGAACAAACCCCCCCGCACCCTAATAGAATATTCTAAATCATTTAACAGAGACAGTTGACAATGTTTAAGAGCTATCTCGTGTGAAACTTTTTAAATATTAACGATATTTTTCCTCCCAAAAACTTAGAATCAAAAGAGTAAAATGAGAGGAAGAACACTCCAGGTTAATGTTAGGAGAAATTAGAAAATCGGGAAAGCAAGAGCCATTATCATTGACCAGAGAGAGGATATTGGGGGGAAATAACTCGAAAAAGTCATTCGGGACCGCAAGAAAAATAGAGTTACGGAAATTATGTTTCGGCTAGGTCCGGGGGAGTTGTAACGTGGTTTTGAAAAAAATCACGTTACTGAAAAATAAACCTGGGATTTCGCCGAAACTGTTTTCATAAATCGGGTAATTGTTAATAATTATGGCTTCCACTAGGCTCCAATTTATTTAAAACGACGAAAATTATAATTGTTATAATTAAATCTAATAATTTTGTTTATAAAATATTATTAGCATCGACGATGAAATTTAAGACGCGTTTTGTTTTCTTTTAATACTTTTGATTTCTGTAATTTGTTTTTTTTGTATTATCTAATAATTGAGAATTACAAAGAAAACACAGCACAGTATTTGAAACGACAATGGAATGGACCATGGAAACTGCACATTCATCTTAGTCTCCTAAAGAACAACGACGAGATCCAGGAGGTGTCAAAACAAATCAACAACTAGCAGACGACAGGTTGGAATCGAGCGAAGTGAAGTTGGTATTGACGTAAGATGGTAACTAATCGATAAAGGGACCATCACACCATTCCTAAGGGCCCGTTTGTATGAGAGGGGTGCACACATTGTTAATATGGTGTGCCACCCCCTCCCGAGATCAAAGGTCAGGAACTGAGAGTCAACTAGTATCGTCTTCAGGGTGTAGGAGGCGTGCACAAGTCACCTAGGGCACGTCCTCCTAGAAGATTTGCAAACACAAGACGGTGGACAGGGACTATCAGTGCCGCGGCGGATATTGGTACTTTGGAGTTTCCGCCGCGGGCCCGTTGTCCAAGCGAAGTGGGCCGCAGCTTACCAACCTCACCTGTCAACTAGATCGAGTCCAACAGTCTGGTCGAAGCCGTGAGAAAAACAAGAGTTGATGTTGTTTAAAAAAAATAAAAAGAATAAAAAGGTTTAAAAATGAGTTTCCGAGACGAGGAGAGTCGTCGCCTCGAAGGTTCGTGGTGATAGATTTCTTCCCAGGATCCATTGTCGTCAGCGGTACTGTGCTGTGTCGCGAAAAGATTTGGTTAAAATAGTAAAAGATTGAATAGTGTAAATTTAGGTTAGGAATTGATTACTTAAAATTTTCATTTAATTAAATAAATTTATAATATGTTTGAAGAGGTGAAATTTATTTAAAGAAAAATTAAGTGTCAAATCTCTTGCTCCTTTCCCCTTGAAACCTACGCTTTGAGAAAAGAGTCGAACACGAGGCCGAGCATTAAAAATTATTGTCATACCGGAAGCCACGAGGTCGTCGCAGTTCCGGTAGAAATATTTAATATTTCTACCTGGCGCCGTGCGAATTACGCAAACAGAAAGGAACGTCGTCGAAGGGGTTAATCCGCAGAACTAAGAGAATTCTGCGGATTATCGTGAGTGGTTATTTCGGGGTGGAAAATCGCCAAGTTGTATCTTGGAAAATTTCTTAAGTTCGGCTTGGTCACGTGACCAGCTGACCAGGCCGACGCGCTAGAGAATCCAAGCATTACAATATATAAAAATTAATATTTTTTAATTTATATAATAAGATATTTAGATAAATCAGAAAAATATTGTGAAAAGATGACATGTTGGATTAAATGTTTAAAAAATAAAAAAACTTGTTTGTATAATATTTATCATTAAGATTTATTAAACTTCTCGGAATTGTTGTTTAACAAAAAATTCGAATAATAAGTATGAAACATAATTAAAATAGAAGCTTCGTTTTCTCATAAACTCTTGCATTTAGTACCAAACCGAATTCACTTATGTCAGGATTAGCTATCGTCATTTTATAGTTTTGTATATCAACTTAGCCATGAGTAAAAGAAGTTGATAAACTTAAATAACCATTGGAAATAACTTGAAACCACTGACAAAGCACACCAATGTTTTGTTCATTTCCGTCAATATTTGCAAAATTGTTGGAATATTCTGTCGCTTTTTTTGTTTTTTTATTTAAATATCCAAATGAAAGCGTAAGTCCAATAAGGTATTGTTCGCGATCGATACATTTAAAAATAACCCAATCACCTACACTAATCTCACTACATCTTTCTGCAAAATCATTGTTCTTAACATTTCTATTATCCTTTTTGAATGAATTGTATTCAGATTGTCGAACTCTTTGAAGCCTATCACTACTTAAACGTTCTGTAGTGTCATTTAAAAGTCAATATTATTGAAGATTTTCTAATGACTTTTTCAGCTCCAGTGGAATCTTTAACAATTGTAAACGGACTTGTTTCTTTTAAAATTGAACCACATTCAGAGTAGTCTCTTAATTCTAAATGTCCTTGAACAGTGGATAAAATTGTCAGTTCTTGCAATAATTCGGGAACCGAATTATCGTCATTTCTTACGTTCTTTTTAGACTCATTTACGTTCAAAACAAAATTAGATTCCTGACTACCGTTTTCAAGTTCTTTAAAATCATCTTCGTCATTTATAATATTTGGAAGAGTGTAATTAATTTCCGAAAATAAAGATGTGAAAGAGATTTGTTCTGCAAATTTCAAAACAACATTTGCTTTAATACTACATAGTAATAGATGAGCGTCTCTTTTAGCCGAGTTCATAATTTCTACAATGTCCGTGTTCTGTGGCAAAGCATTATTGTAATTGAACATTGAATTCTCTGGAAAAACATCCAAGTTTTGACATTCAAATGATGCATTTAGATGATTAACGCGGGGAAATAAAAGGTTATTATCGGCATTGAATTTAGTCACTGTAATATCCGACTGTAGTTCAATTCGTGTAATTCGATGAATACAATCAAGCACAATGAAATTTACCATTGTACATAGCGTCATCGTCATTGATCTTAATTGTCGACAAAAACTTTCACAAGTCTGGCTACCGTTAAGCCATGGTAAAAAAAATTAAGGACTGTTATTTTCCCGACAGTGAAAAATAGCTGTTACTAAACAGTGTGCATTAAGCTCAATGCACATGTAAGCATTTCTAGTAATAAAGTTTTCAGTCACTGAGTAATTCGGGATTGAACTTATCCAGGCTCTCCACAACCTCAAAAAATAAACACTGTACCAAATAAAATAAATACGATCTTTAGCAGTGATACTTTGAGAAAGGTAGGAAGTCAAAATGCAGTATATTATTTTTATTTGCTTCACTTCCAGGAACATGATTTTTAAGTAAGGTACATATTTTCGGATCACAAAGCTTGAGAACTGATTGAAAATTCAATTTTTCTTTTCCTGAAATATCTTTTTCCGTTAGACAATGTTTATCTTTAGAAACTGACTGCATCAGTTTCTTTATGTGACCAGCGAAAACCAGAAAATCTCCCATAGGCATAAGAATGGAGTTTGATAACAGTCGATTTCTTAATTTAGTACCTACATGGACAGTATCTTGACTAAATAGGACTTTAAGTTGTGATGATGCATAAAACCCTGGCAAGACAGTACCATCTTCATCAATTGTTTTTAGATTTTGATCCAATGTTCCTAAATAACTTTCTATCATCATACTTTTTAATAATTTAGGGTCTCCATCGGATGATATTCCAGAAACGGTTACAGAATGATCCTTTAAATTTTTGATTATAAAATCCCAACGTCTCCTCACATCTTCACTTGTAAATGAATTGTCAGTCCCGTATAAACAAAGACAAAAAGATGGGCTATCATTAACTAACGGCTGAGCCATAATAGCATACAATTATGAGGCTTTCTTGTTTTTAAAAAAATGATCTTCAATAGACTTTTTAGATGTAGCAAGAAATGAATTTGATTTTGGCATTCCGTAATTATCAAAAGGTAAAACAAATCCAACAAGCTGGTTGGATGGAGAATCATATTGTACTCTATTATTGATACGAGTAGCATCTTCACTTAGCCATACTACCAAGGGAAGGTTTCTAGATGATAAAAACGTTTTCAATTCTTCGGATCGACATTGCCCCTCAGTAATTACTGACCTGTATATTATATTGTTTTATTAATTATATTAAATAAAATAAATATAATATACAGAAGAAAATGGTTGGATAATCTATACAATTCCTTAGAGTCTATGGACTAGTAGTATTCTAGTAGCTTTGTCTAAAATATAGTTGCACCAACTAATTAATTAGATAGAGCACCACATTCCAACGAGTTACATACACTATTTGACTATTTTTATCCGTGTACATTTATAATTTATTTTTAAGTAAAAAGTAAATTATAAAAAATAATATAAAACAATTACAAAAATGGAATTTTAACCTATAAATTACAAAAAAAACTGTTAAACAATTTTTGGAAATTTTTTGCAACAAATTTCCAAAAAATTCATTTGAAACTGCAAATTTTTATATTTGCAGTTGAGATGGACTTTTTTCATGCGAAACTTGACTGGTTTTTACAGTTTGGACAGATTTTTCATTTTGCTGCCAGTAAGTATCCTTTGTACCTTGTACAAATTGTACCGCCTTTTGAATTGATATTTTATCACCGATCATAAATTTAAAACTTTGTGGAGATTTAGAAAGGCAACCGTAAAGGCGCTAGCACAGCTCCTACTGCCTGCCTGCCTGCAGGTTGACATGGTAACACATAAGAGTAAGAGAGTCAGAAAATTCAAATTAAATGTTTTTTCTCTCTCACTCTTATGTCGCCTGCCTGCGCAGGCAGGCAGTGAGGTGAGAGTGTACCTTAATAATCATCAAAATTAACTTCTTGTGACAATAAAGAAGGTAACGTACTTGCTGCAAATTTTTCAAGTTCATCAATAGTCTCATTGGTAATAAGTCGAAACGCATGTTTATTAGCCAAATTTTGACAATTAAATAGGTTTTTAACATAACGTGGAAATGACAAAGTTCTCTTGAAAGCTGATTCTAGTTTTTCCCAGAAATAAGCACAATTTTTCTCCAATGAGCTTTTCATTTCTATTACACCGCGACATTTTTTGCATAACGTTTTTCTCTCGATTTCATCATCATTTTCCTTCTCTAAATCAGTTTCTGACATTTTCTGGATTTTTCAAGTATAATTTCACATGTAAAATAACTTTACAATTAACCCTAAAAATAGAAAATTTAATGTAAATCAAATTTAATTTAAATAAAAATCTTTTAAACAACAATATTTTTATAAAAAAATTTAATAATGTAAATTTTTAGCTTTTTAAAAAATTAATAAAATTTTATATATATGGGCAATTCTACGTGAGATTTCAGTCGACCTCTTAAAATCGGCCAAAAATATTTTTTTTCTATTCTGTATTGAAAAAAAACAGATACGTATTTTTTTTTTATTTTTTTGGAGGCCAAATTTTTGAGTTATGAATTTTCAAAATTTTCGCTTTTTAAATGTAGGTATATTTTTAATGTCAGATAACTAAAAAAATATTGCTTCTTTTCATTTTTTGACAAGAGAAAAAAAGTTTTGTTTTTCTCTCTACTTTTGAATAATCATAACAAAAAAATTTTTTTTTCATTTTTTATTAAAAAAATAAAAAAATTTTATAAACAAATTAATTTTTTTTAACTTTGGGTATGATAAATTTTTAATTTTCTTTTTTTAAAACATACCTGGAAATGATAAGAAGGTTTTGCAAAAAGTTTCAGAGTGGGCCTGACAAGTTTGATGGGTCCAAAAAAATAATTAAGCTCTCCGTGCAGGTCTCACGCACGTGGCACAATGGGATTTTTTTACAATTTATTATTAAAAATTGTTTAGAGCCTAAAAATTCAATAATAATCAAAATCCGATAAAATTTGTAGGCTCTAGACAATTTTTAATAATAAATTGTAAAAAAATCCCATTGTGCCACGTGCGTGCGACCTGCACGGACAGCTTAATTATTTTTTTGGACCCATCAAACTTGTCAGGCCCACTCTGAAACTTTTTGCAAAACCTTCTTATCATTTCCAGGTATGTTTTAAAAAAAGAAAATTAAAAATTTATCATACCCAAAGTTAAAAAAAATTAATTTGTTTATAAAATTTTTTTATTTTTTTAATAAAAAATGAAAAAAAAAATTTTTTGTTATGATTATTCAAAAGTAGAGAGAAAAACAAAACTTTTTTTTCTTGTCAAAAAATGAAAAGAAGCAATATTTTTTGAGTTATCTGACATTAAAAATATACCTACATTTAAAAAGCGAAAATTTTGAAAATTCATAACTCAAAAATTTGGCCTCCAAAAAAATAATAAAAAAATACGTATCTGTTTTTTTTCAATACAGAATAGAAAAAAAATATTTTTGGCCGATTTTAAGAGGTCGACTGAAATCTCACGTGGAATTGCCCATATATATTTATAAACGTAAAATAAAAAATATTTTATCCTTAAACAAATTGTAAACAAACACCATTTTATATTAAACGCCTTGAAGGAAGTTGAGAAGCCAACATCAGACGAATTAACAAAACAATGCAATCAATGCGAGATCCAAGAGACGACAGAAGATCATAATGGATTAAAAAAAAGATTGCGTCGTCCCTGGATCTCTTCGATCTCAGTAAATAGCCCCTCGGGAAAATCACTACAAGATTCACCCAGTCCTTCAGATCTATTTAAG
The DNA here is from genome assembly GCF_015476425.1 of Leptopilina heterotoma. Taxonomy (NCBI): domain Eukaryota; kingdom Metazoa; phylum Arthropoda; class Insecta; order Hymenoptera; family Figitidae; genus Leptopilina; species Leptopilina heterotoma. The sequence continues at coordinate 400,533 of NW_025110919.1, forward strand.
GATCTAATTAACTCTAACTTTACTAATCACACTCTGTTTTTCACTGATGGGTCTAAATCAGAAACAGACCGAGCAGCTAGATGTGCTTTTGTTTGTTTGGCCTTAAATTTAACATACAAATTCAAAATCTCGGATCACGCATCCATCTTCTCACTCGAGGCATTTGCAATTCAATTCACTTCAGACGATATCATCAATCATAATCTTTCTAACAGTCATTTTTTCGGATTTCCTTAGTGTGTTGAACAATTTGGCTTCTGGAAATGCATACAAAACCAAATCTTATATAATATTCGCCATAAGAAACCGATTACATGTCCTATCAAAACTAAACCGACCGTCGACCCTTGTATGGATCCCAGGCCATTCAGGAATCGATGGAAATGAAAAAGCGGATATAACAGCTAAGGAAGCAACCACAATCCTTTTTAAACAACCTAAATGCCAGCCTAGCCAGAAAAAATTATATTCGTTCGGGCGGTTGCCCTCACTGCTCTAACATTGAAGAAGATTTCGAACATATTCTCTGGCACTGCCCCAGATTCGATGCCTTCCGTCCAGATTTAATAAAAGCTCTCTTAAGAGCCGTAATATGTACTCCCCCATTTAGTAGTGTTCAATTCCTTACTAACCCTACCCCTAGAATTGTCTCTCACGTTTTTAGATTTCTAAAAAGAGCTAATATAATAATCTAACTTCTCGATAAGTTTTATACTAGACCTAATCTTAATTTAACAATAAAAAAAAACCGCGCGCATACTGTCTCTTTTTTCATCTCTCTTTAGGAGCCCCAGAGAAGCAATAATTTCCATCAAAGCTGAAAAGAAGTTTTGCTTGGGACTTTCCCCTCCGGATGGATTGAGTAGTCTGGAGCTGCGGTCCCATCCTTCGTCAAACTTTTCTCTGGTTTCCCTCCTCATTTCTTTATATCTAATTTATTAAAAAATATCTCTTCTACTTTAGGCGTTTACAAGATGCTCGCCCTAGGGCGCCCCGAGGCGACCAAAGGTTCTTAAAGTCACTTTTATTATCGTTTGTTTTCATATAAATAAAGAATAATAAAAGTGACTTTGAGAACCTTTGGTCGCCTTGGGGCGCCCTAGGGCGAGAATCTCGTAAACACCCATTGTGTTAACTTCTTTGGAAGTACTCTACATGTTGTGTCTTTCACGGCGAGAACGTGGGAATTGACAAAAATTAAAAATATTGTGTAATTTTAACTAAATAAGAATAAGCATCCTTTCCAAGATGCTTGTTCTTTATAATAATTATGGTTTTGTGTTATAAAATTTTAGTAAGTTCAGTTATGTTTGTAAAATTACGGTTTTTGTTTTATTATCACGAGAAATTGAGGTTATGTTGTTTAAATTTATGAATTTTTAACAGATTTTTTCACCTGAAGAGGATATCAACGTTGATATTGAAACGTCGTGAGTGACGATTTATTATTTTTTAAATAAATATGATTATCCAGTATTTCCTGAAAATTATTTTTTAATATATACATATCACTGGATGTACTAAATTTTGAATTATGTTATTTTTGCTCAAGGGAGAAAACGGCCGCCATTTTCATATAAGATGCATTTTACGTGAAATGTCCTAAGTTGAAATTTCAACTTCTTGAAAAAAATTGAAACTCGAGGAATTTGTTGTTCTATCAAGTAGAAATGTGACCCAAAAAATATTTTTGATTTTTTCGAAAAATTGGAGGGGGTAGAGGGGGGTCAATTTGACCAATTTTGCCAACATCCGCTACTTTGTGAATTTTTTCTGAACATACTTGTAATGGGAAAAATTTTTTAGAATATGTTTCTGAAAGGTTTTTTCGTCCTCTTTCCAATGGTGTATTTTATTTTTTAATATTTTAAAAATTTACCCTAATTTTTGATAATTTATGTTTAATTTTCAATTTCCCAAAAATCGGTCCGTTTTTTTTTTAAATAAATTATTGCAAACGAAAGCTGAGGTTTTTTCCTATCGGCATGTAAATTTTCAGAATGCCCTTTTTTTTGTTTTTGAGTTATTGAATTTCAAAGAATAAATTGCGGCGCGCTGCGTCGCGGTTGCACTGAGCCGCGTGGCAACCCATGGCAACCGGCGTGAGACGAGGCGCCCGGGACGCTGCGCGCCGCAATTTATTCTTTGAAATTCAATAACTCAAAAAAAAAAAAAAAAGGGCATTCTGAAAATTTACATGCCGATAGGAAAACACCTCAGCTTTTGTTTGCAATAATTTATTTAAAAAAAAAAACGGACCGATTTTTGGGAAATTGAAAATTAAATATAAATTACCAAAAATTAGGGCAAATTTTTTAAATAATAAAAAATAAAATACACCATTGGAAAGAGGACGAAAAAACCTTTCAGAAACATATTCTAAAAAATTTTTCCCATTACAAGTATGTTCAGAAAAAATTCACAAAGTAGCCGATGTTGGCAAAATTGGTCAAATTGACCCCCCTCTACCCCCTCCAATTTTTCGAAAAAATCAAAAATATTTTTTGGGTCAAGGAAAATAAAAATAAAAGAAATTCAATTCTTTTTACGTTTCGGCAGCACAGCTGTCCTCTTCAGAACTATAATTTATTATAAAAACAAAATATTAAAAAAAGATTTTTTACAATTTCTTACAATTTTTTGATTAACAATAAAAAATTAAAAATAAAATATTTACCGAAAAAAAGAAAATTAGAAAAATTAAAATTATAAATTCAGATAGGTACATCTTTGTCGCTACGATTACAATATGACACTAAATAAATATACAGACAAGTACGAGTGAACGATGTACAATTTTTCAGGGTCAATGCCCCATCGATAAACAAAACTAAGAAAGAGAAATGTCAAGGTAAACTGAAAAGACAGCTGATTATAAATCCTTCTTTTCATTAAGAAAATGAGTATAATAACTACTAAGATTTAATGTGTCATCTTTTTTATTAATTGAATTTTTTTGTAAGTTAATGTGGATCATTTCAGAAATTAAGCGTTTTTTAAATGAACCTTCTTTATCTACTACTAAAAATCCATCCCAATCAAAATCATGACCAAGTGAATTGATATGTTCAGCAACAACATTTGTTTTTGAAATTTTGTGCTCATTAATACGAACACCCACCATTCTTTTCGTTTGTCCAACATAAGATGCAGAACAGTTTTTGCATCCTATTTTATATACCGAGTTTGTGATTTCAGATTTTTTACTTTTATCTTTTCCTTTAATTACCAAGTTATGATTCATGTTCTTATTATTGGTTGGGATAGTTAGAATACTGTACTTATTTAGGAAAGATGAAGTTTTTTCATAAAGATTAGGAACATAAGGCAAGAAAACTTTCGGTAACATTTTGTAAACCGAATTACTTTTGTTACATTGTGAATTTGACTCAATGGAACACATGCGTTTCTTAATGTGCTTATTAATAAATTCGATGGGATAATTATTATTAATTAATATTTTTTCGACAAATTCAATGTTTTTCTTATGGAATTTTTTATTCGAAAGTTTTATTGCCTTATGTTGGACAAACGAAAAGAATGGTGGGTGTTCGTATTAATGAGCACAAAATTTCAAAAACAAATGTTGTTGCTGAACGTATCAATTCACTTGGTCATGATTTTGATTGGGATGGATTTTTAGTAGTAGATAAAGAAGGTTCATTTAAAAAACGCTTAATTTCTGAAATGATCCACATTAACTTACAAAAAAATTCAATTAATAAAAAAGATGACACATTAAATCTTAGTAGTTATTATACTCATTTTCTTAATGAAAAGAAGGATTTATAATCAGCTGTCTTTTCAGTTTACCTTGACATTTCTCTTTCTTAGTTTTGTTTATCGATGGGGCATTGACCCTGAAAAATTGTACATCGTTCACTCGTACTTGTCTGTATATTTATTTAGTGTCATATTGTAATCGTAGCGAAAAAGATGTACCTATCTTAATTTATAATTTTAATTTTTCTAATTTTCTTTTTTTCGGTAAATATTTTATTTTTAATTTTTTATTGTTAATCAAAAAATTGTAAGAAATTGTAAAAAATCTTTTTTTAATATTTTGTTTTTATAATAAATTATAGTTCTGAAGAGGACAGCTGTGCTGCCGAAACGTAAAAAGAATTGATTTTCTTTTATTTTTATTTTCCTTGACTCGGAGTGATCGTTAATTTTCACTATTTATTAAAATACGACTGAGTGATAGAATCATCTCTACTCTTATAGCATTTTATAGTTGTTTAGCACTTTAGGATATAATTATTAATTAACATTTTGGGCAAGTTAATTTACATCGATTTCAAACATAAAAAAAAACCTCGATACATCGAAAACATCGAAATCAAAACATCGAGGTTTTAAACATCGACCTCGAAGGAAAAACATCGATGTTTCCATGTTTTCGATGTCGATGTCCCATCACTATAACAATTCGACATTTTACTTTGCCTGGAGCGTCTTTTTTCTTTGGAACTATCTATAATGGTGAATTGAAAGGAGATATGCTTTCTCGAAGAATATTTTTCTTTAACATTTCTTTAATTTGTTTGTAAACTTCTTCCTGTAACATAGGTGGATATCTATATTGCTTTGTATTTACAGGTTGATCGTCTGTCGTTCTAATTGTATGCTCTGTTAATTCAGTTAAAGGTAAAGGGTCGTTTCCTAATGGAAAAATGTCGTGAAATTCTGTTATAATTCTTAGTAAATCTTCTTTTCCTTCTTTTATGTGGTCTAGTCGTGTTTTTGATAGTAATTCTTTAATTCCTTCACTACTGTTAAATTGATACATTTTTTCGTCACTCAATTTATTTATAGAATCTATCCATAAGTCTTCATAAGCATCATACATACTTTCAATTTTTGCTGTATTAGGTGGTAAAATCGGTTTTTTTTCATAATTGTATTTTGTAACTGCTGAATATCCTCCTTCAAAATTAATTAAACAGATTTTATCTCTCTTATCTGCACCAGATTGTGGATTAAGTATTTTAGGCCCTAAGTTCAAAATACCTTTTTCTAAGTCAATTTTAAATTTTCGATCGTAAAGTTAATTCATTCCAATTAACCCGTTTTCTCTAAATGCATTTTCATCTTTTGTGACTTAAAAAACTGATTCTTTACCGTAAAGTTTTAAACAAATAGAATATTCGAACATTATGGGATTGTTTCCGATTGTTAAAACATTATGAGGCGCGTATTTTTAAAAGTTTTTCCCTTCTAACATACTTTCTTTTATAATTGATATATTCGATCCTGTATCAACTACAAATTTTCCTGATGCTAATTTATCAAATTTTAAAGGCACAATAGGTGTGTCGTGTCTTCTTCGTTCTCTTGGGATCGGTGGAAAGTCGTGCTTAGCGGATTCTCCGATAAAGAAAATTCTTCGTTTGGCTGCACTCGGTCTGGTGGTTTGGTGTTGATTGGTCGTAACTGAAAATTTTGAGTTTTTTCTTGACGCAGTGGTAAACCTTTTAATTTTCCTCTACAAACATCCTCTGTATGTCCTAAATTTTTGCAATGGTTGCATTTTTCTAAATTTCTCAGTTTGCTAAATCTTAGTTTTGGTACTAGGTTTTCATTTCTTGGATTTCTGGTAAAATTGTCAATTCTTCCTTTATCTTTTATATTCACGTTAATTTCTGAGGCAATATTAAAACATTCATTCAGCGTTTTCGGTTTCTGAGGACGGATTCTAATTTCAAATTCTTCACATATATTTCTTAAGAATGTGCTGACACTTGCTCTTGTTTCTATTTACAAAATTTTCTTGAGGTGTTATATTCCTACTATCTATAGACTGCTGATTTTATCCTGACACTGCATAAATCTTTAGGTGAATGACTCAAAACCTTCATTTTGGCCCATTATACATGAATCTCGAGCCCTTTGAAGTGATTCTAAACTATCTTTTTCTGCAAATTAAATTCGTAATCTCTCAAAAAAATCGGAAAGGTTTTAACTGCACCTGCTCTAATTGTATTTGCTGCTCTTCCTACTAATTTTTGTGCAATTATTGCATGTGGTAATGTTAGTCTTTCATTTCTTTTCGTTTTTCTTTTTGATCATCTTATTAGATAAATGAAATTTTCTAAACCGCCTCCGTTAAATTCTGGTATTAATTTTATGCTTTTTCCAAAATCATATTCTGTAACTTCTTCTAATTCTTCGTGATCGCTGTTTAAATCATTTTCATTTAAGGGTAAACCTTCCTCTCTTCTAACTGGTTGTTCTATAGCTACTAATCTTATTGGGAATCTTTCCATTTTTGCAAGAATATTTTGCAAATGGTCATTTGAAGCACTTGATGTTTCCGGCATGATGTTTAGAATATTGTCTAATTTTCGTCTGTCAGTCAGTGATATTAAAAGGGATGAACTGTCTGTCTATTGTTTTGTTTTCCCTACTTTCTCTATATGAATTTGAATCCAGTTTAATTTAATCAATTTCCTATATCGTTTCGTACAATTTTTATTTTATATCCGTTCGCGTTTTATAATTTAAAATTTCATTTCTTGCAATCCTGCTACAAGGAGTACACAGGAATATGAAATTGGTTTTTAGTTTATTGACGATAGCAATACTCATAAAATCACAGAGTATACCAACGCAACACTTTAAAATAAACTTAGCCACACCCTATGAAGGTCGCTGTTCAACGTACGTAAAGTGGACCTATACGTAGTATAGTATAAGATCGTAGTACTGGATAATCTCAAACTTTGCTTCGTAGATTTGGATAACTCTCTGGATACCTCTCTGTAGATCTGGAGAACTCTGGATACTTTTCTAGAGATCTGGATAACTCTTTGGATACCTCTCTGTAGATCTGGATAACTCTGGATACTACTCTGTAGATGTAGATAACTCTGTATCGTTGCTTGGTTAACACTCTGGATAACACTTCGTAGATCTAGATAACTCTCTGGATACCTCTTTGTAGATCAAGATCACTCTGAATCTCTGTTTTTTTTATTTACTCGTTCACTTTAGATAATCACTTCCTTTGTCTGGAACTAGCTCTGGGTTCCGGATACTCAAAATCTGGATGAACTTCCACAAAAATGTTAAAGATCCTATTGCTGACACCAATTATGTTATCGCCGTAAGAAACAACTAATATTATTTTTTATGAGCTGGTTACTCAACAGAGAGCCAACTCCACTTTATTTATTTAACAAGTAAAAGTACAAAAAACTTGGACATCGTGCTATCACTTTGAGTAGCGACTAATTAATCTGACCACACCTGCTTATGCTTCAGTTTTTTTTTATTATTGTTTATACTCCTGCCCTATTGGCCTTACGCACTTCGACAAGAGTCCCCGAGAAATACTTTTTTGGATTAAGCATAACCATTCTACATATGAAAATTCTATATATTAACCTAATTTTTGCGTCTACAGCCGACTTTTATTATTAGGAGTCCTCGCATTCGCCTGGACCACCCGTCAATAGGTTTTCTCGCCAGAGAAGAGGGAAAACTGTAGAAAACCTCTCTCCTGAGTACAACTGGTTTATCGACAGTCGAGTTCTAATGGTGTGTACCGGACAATAATCGACGGTGCACATCATTATACCTCGACGTCAAACCTCCCGCTCAGATTATCTCACGTGCCGGAAAAATACCAAGCCAAATGGGCGCGAACCAAGGGTACTTATACCCTTGGTCCTTAAACGACCGCCAAGCGAGGCATCTATCCAACTGAGCTAATCCGTCGGTCTTATGCTTCAGTTTTAAAGGACTGCGAACTCGTCCCCACTCTTTTTAATACACACTCATACTTCATACTGTCAACAATAATATTAAAAATTTAGATACATAGTGTGGGACCCGCATCAAATTAGAGTTTTTAAGCTAAAAATATCTTAAATAAACATTAAAACCCTGTCATCAACTAACAAATAAATAAAGTAAGAAATGTTATAAATTGCAAATTAGCTAAAACGTATTTGCAAATATTTAAATAATATTAAAAATTTATATACATCGTTTAGGGACCTTACTCAAATCAGAGTTTTTAAGCTAAAAATATCTTTCTAAAACATGTAATCTGTCTTATCAACTGACTAATAAATAGGGTATAAAATGTTATTGATTGCAATTTAGCTAAAAATATCTTTGTAAAACATTTAAACCCTCTTATAAACTGACTAATAAATAAAGTAAGAAATGTTATAGATAGCAATTTAGGTAAAAAGTATTTGTAAATATTTAAATCATATTTAAAATTTATATACATAGTTTGGGGACCTGCATCAAATCAGAGGTTTTAAGCTAAAAATATCTTTGTAAAACATTTAAATCCTGTCATCAACTCACTAATAAATAAAGTAAAAAATGTTATCGATTAAAAAGTAGCTAAAAAGTATTTGCCAATATTTAAATAATATTAAAAATTTATATACATCGTTTGGAGATCTTACTCAAATCAGAGTTTTTAAGCTACAAATATATTTCTAAAATATGTAATCGCTCTTATCAACTGACTAATAAATAAGGTAAAAAATGTTATTGATTGCAATATAGCTAAAAAGTATTTGATAATGTTTAAATTGTAGTAAAAAAGTTAGATGAATAGTTTAGGGACCAGCAGCAAATCAAAGTTTTTAACCTAAAAATATCTTAGATAAACATTTAAACCCTCTTATGAACTAACTAATAAATAAAGTAAGAAATGTTATAGATTGCAATTTGAGTAAGAAGTATTTGCTAATGTTTAAATTGTATTAATAAAGGTAGATGCATAGTTTGGGGACCTGTGTTAGATCAGAATTTTTAAGCTAAAAATATCTTTGTAAAACATTCAAACGCTCTTATCAACTGACTAATAAATAACGTAAGAAATGTTATAGATTGCAATTTAGCTAAAAAGTATTTGTAAATATTTGAATCATATTTAAAATTTATATACATAGTTTGGAGACCTGCATCAAATCAGAGTTCTTAAGCTAAAAATAAAAATATAAAAATATTTCGAGATATTTATGAAAATGTGATGTTTACACACACACACATACGGAATGACATCTTATAAAAATGTTATTTTTGAACTCCTGAGGTCAAATAACATAAAGATATGTCAAAAAATCGAACTTGAAAAATTTTGGTATTACAATACTTTCTCTATGAGGAAGTAATAATATTAAAAATTTATATACATCGTTTAGGGACCTTACTTAAATCAGAGTTTTTAAGCTAAAAATATCTTTCTGAAACATTTAATCCCTTTTATTAACTGACTAATAAATAGGGTATAAAATGTTATTTTATGTTATTTTTTTTATTTTTTATTTTTTTTGCAATTTAGCTAAAAAGTATTTGTTAATATTTAAATCATATTTAAAATTTATATACATAGTTTGGGGACCTGCATCAAATCAGAGATTTTAAGTTTAAAATATCTTTTTTAAACATTTAAACCCTCTTATCAACTAACTAATAAATGAAATAAAAAATGTTATAGATTGCAATTTAGCTTGAAAGTATTTGCTAATGTTTAAATTGTATTAAAAAAGTTAGAAGCATAGTTTGGGGACCTGCATCAAATCAGAGTTTTTAAGCTAAAAATGTATTTCTAAAACATTTAATCACTCTTATTAATTAACTAATAAGTATCGTAAGAAATGTTGTAGATTGCAATTTAGCTAAAAAGTATTTGCTAATGTTAAATCAGGGAAAAAAAATTCTTCGGATTTTTATAAAACTTTCTATATAGGGGTTTTTTGGGTTGCTGATTACACAAGCCTGCAAAAAAATTAAAATTTCCGTTGTCTGAGATCGAGTCAGGATTTTGAGAAAAGTGGGGGTAAATTCCCAAAAATCATGTTTTTCGCTATTTTTGTAAAGCTCTACTGGGTAAATCCGTCGTGCTAGAGACTTCACATAGGAGTGAAATTAAAGCCTGAATCCTGTACTTTAAGAAGATATAGCGATATTGCTAACAACAAACTAAATTAACCGTCAAAAATGATTTTTTTAACAGTTGTCAAGTATAAAAATTGACTGACACTGTTCGTAAATAAAACTATTTGAAAAATTATTGAATTCGCTTAATATTTGTTACTCAGGGGTTTTTGGGGTTGCTGATTACAAATATGTTGTCAGATTATTAAAATTTAAAATGTCGGATCCAATATGGCGGACTTATGTTTCAAAATTGATCAAATTAACTTGAAACTTGTTACTCGGGCGTTTTTGGTGTCGTTGATTATGAATCCAACTAAAGATTTTTTATTTTGACATCATATTTGTAAGCAACGACCCAGAAAACCCAAAAGCAATAACTTCTAAGCGAATCCAATCATTTTTTAAAATAGTTGTATTTAAGGACTGTGGCAGTCAATTTTTATGATTGCCAACTGTTAAAAAAATAATTTTTGACGGCTAATTTAGTTTGTTGTCAGCAATACAGCTTTATTTTCTTAAAGTACAGGGTTCAGGCTTTAATTTGACTCTTATGAGAAGTCTCTAGCTCGTCGGATTTACCCGATAGAAATTTACAAAAACAGCAAAAAACACGATTTTTGGGAATTTACCCCCACTTTTCTCAAAATCCTGACGTGATGGGAGGTTTTCGTTGCCAGATTCGGATTCAGAGCACCAAATACTGCGGGAAATGACTTCTCGATCTCAGACAACGGAAATTTTTATTTTTTTGCAGGCTTGTGTTACGAATATGATATCAGTTTTTAAAAATTGAAAATGGCGGATCCAATATGGCGGACGAATTTTTAAAAATGACACCAATTTGATTGAAATTTGTTGCTCGGGGGGTTTTTACTAATTTGATGTCCATTTTTTTAAAATTAAAAATGGCGCATCCAATATGGCGGACAACTTATTTAAAAATGCCATCAATTTGCTTTAAATTTGTTACTCGGGGGTTTTCGGGGTCGCTGATTACCGATATGATGTCCATTTAAAAAAATTCAAAATGGCGGATCTAATATGGCGGACGATTTTTTAAAAATGACACCATATTGTTTGAAACTTGTTACTTGGGGGTTTTTGGGGTCGCTGATTACCAATATGGTATCAGTTTTTAAAAATTTAAAATGGCGGATCCAATATGGTGGCCGACTTTTTTAAAAATGACACCATATTGCTTGAAACTATTTACTGGGGCGTGTTTGGAGATATTTATTTCAAATTCGATGTGAGTTTTTCAAAATTTGATGCCATTTCCAGTATACCACAAAGTTTTTTAAAAATTATCTACATTTTTTTCAAACCTTTTTACTTGTTTTTAATTTTTTTAAAAATATTTTATATGTAAAAACACTATTAGACAGAATTTGACTATTCGATAACTGGGTAGTTCTACAAACGAGGGAATATATGATGTCCAAGGTTGTTTTTTACAATAATTTTGAAAAAAATAAAATTATTTTCAATGGGAACTGTAGTGCTTAATGATTACTATTATGCCACAAATCGTTACCCGGTTTCAAAAAATATTTTTTGCAAAAAATAAGCATTCAAGTGCTAAATTCTTAGTTTTCTGTCATGTCCTAATGTGAAAATGAAAGTTAATAAATTATATAAATATTATTTTTAAGCGATTAAATACAAATTTACACTTGGATAATAATTTCAAATGGTTGTACTTAACAAAGATTAAACTAATTGTTACATTACTTGATATTTTATTTAAAAAATATTATCTTGAATTTTGTCCATCGAATTAATTCTCAGTTTCCTGGCATCATAAAAAACGTTAAAATTATTAAGAATTTTCATTCCGATTAATTCGACATTTTTCACAGTGCTTAGTAAAGGTTAACTAAATATGATATCACTTGCATTTTACTCAACTTGCAGTTCAATTAACTAAATATTTGTATTTTGTGATCGAAATGGGAATTTGGTCAGACAAATTCTCAGTTTATACTTTTGTTGTTCTAGGTCTCGTAGAACCTTATTCCCTGTTGACCGGTATTCCAAATTTTGTTATTAAGCCTTGTTTTTCAATTTTTTAGACGAAAAATGACCAAATTCTCAGTTTCCTGGCACTTTCTGACAGAATACACATGTGTTTAAGATGTAAAATTTACAATTTTTATTTTTTTGACTGGACACTTTTAGGTAACTTTGATAATACTTTTAACTTTAATTTAACCAACTTTTTAAAACCTGAACGTAGAAAAATATTGTGTCAAAATTGTCTTCATTTTCGTCCTTCGTTTGTAGAACTACCTAACTACTAACTTCTTGAAATATTGGCAAGTACACCAAACATTGGGATAGGTGCAACTTATCTATAGTAGGTCTGCGGATTGAACTTTATGTACACTTCTAGTAAAATACGTTTCATAATTTAATTTGAATATTCAAGCTTATTATTTTTGTATATTGTTGTAAAAGTTGGGTATATGCGTGTTTGCATCTTTCTTTCTGGTACTGGAACTACAGTCAACATTATCAAACTTTTGCAGCAATAATAGTGCATGAAGCTAATGTTTATAAAAAATTGATTTTATTTAAAATTTTTTTTATGAATAAGCATTTCAATTTTGATTTTCTTGTTTGTAAATAATTTTTTACGTCGTTAGACAATGAAAAGAATTCGAAAAGAATCCGTGCACGATGTTACTTCTGAATTTTCGGACTCAGAAGGGTCGGTAAATTTTGAAATTGTGGAGGAAAATGAAGTTTTGGAAAATGATGTTGACAACGAAGTGAGGGTTTCTTTACTTATTCACAGCAATGCTTCTCTTCAAGAACGTTTGCGTCTGCAACAAATTTTAGCCAAATCTAAAATTTGAGAAGAATCTAGCGAATTTGAGCCAACAATTCATTCTTTCACTGAAAAGAATTGTGGTGCCCAAATGAAGCCTGATTCTGTTTTAGATGCATTTAAATTATTTTTTACAAATGAATTAGCTGATATGATTTGTGAAGAAACCAATTATTACTTCGCTGAACGCTTTAATTTGTTAAAAAATTCTAATAAGTTAAAAGAAAAGTCAAGAATTAATTAATGGAATGATATGACAAGAAATGATTTTTTTCTTTTTCACGCGATACAAGTAATGATGGGAATTACTTCAAAACCTAGCATAGAATCGTATTGAACTAAAGATCTGTTTTTTGAAACACCAGGATTCGCTAAAGTTATGAGCTGAGATAGATATCAAAATATCTTACGTAACTTGCACTTTTCATCTGATCCAGAAATTAGTAAAGACCGAATTTATAAATTACGCCCTGTTTTGAATTATCACATTGAAAAGTTCCAAGCTGCATATGTTCCTGGCAAACATATGTGACCTTGAATGTTAAAACGGACCTTACGTCCGAAATCAAGTTTTCGAGAAAAACGTTCTCAAAGTTAACACACCAATATTTATACTTCTGCATATTAAAATAGCTTGAAATTCGTTACTCGGGGGGTTTTTGGGTCGCTGATTACGAATCTGCCATCAGAATTCCAAAATTCAAAATGGCGGATCCAATATGGCTCCAAAAAATGTTAAAAGCAAATAGATTCGCTTGAAACAGTTTGCAAACTTATCAGATTTACTCGGTACATGTTGCTAGGAGGTTTTTGGGGTCGCTGATTACAAATCTGACATCAGATTTTCAAAATTAAAAATGTCGGATCCAACATGGCGGACAAAAATTTTAAAATTATCTAAATTTGCATGAAATTCATTATTTGGGGGTTTTTGGGGTTGCCGATTACGAATCTGACATCAGATTTTCAAAATTCAAAATGGCAGATACAATATGGCTGACGAAAATTTAAAATTTATTTAAATTTGCCTGAAATTTATTACTCGGGGGTTTTAGGGGTTGCTGATTACGAATTTGTCATCAGATTTTTAAATTCCTCACATACTGTTTTCATGACAATCTATTTGATTTTTAAATCTTGTTCGCCATATTGGATCTGCTAACTTGAATTTTAAAAATCTAATTCCGGTTTTGTAATCAGTGACTCCAAAAACGCCCATATATTGAGTTTTACAAAAAATAAACAACTTTTTATTTTGGATGTCCGCCATATTGAATCCTACATTTTGAATTTTGAAAATCTGGTGTCGTATTTCTAATCTGCGACCCAAAAAACAATTTTGAAGCAAATTTGACCACTATTTATACATTTCTTTTGCACTGATGTTTTTTTACGTTTTTTAGCCAATTGCGTCCATCTTTAAAGCGCAATTGTGAAAAAACTATTATAGCTAGAGGGGTGGGGTTTATTACGTTGAAAAGAGCAGATCGTTTTCTATAAGAATCACTTAAAAACTTAAAATCGATTTTTTTGACCTAAGGTCCCTTTTAACATTCCAGGTCACATATATCTATTGACGAGTCTCTTATTGCTTTGAAAGGTCGTCTCTCTTTCAAACAGTACAACAGAATCAAACGGGCTCGATTTGGAATAAAATTGTTTGTCCCAGCGGAAAGTAAAACGGGGTATGTTTATAATACTACTGTTTACTGTGGTAAAGAAAGTAATTCTAATGACGAGGGTAATAAAAATAAGGAAAACAGTATATCTGAGAAAGTAGTGTTAGAAATTGTTGAGAAATTAACAGGTAAGGGCAGAAAACTGTATGTCGACAATTGGTACAGTTCAGTGAATCTTTATTCGATTCTTCTGAATGGAAAAGAGACAAATGTTTGTGGCACAGTTCGTGCTAACCGGAAAAATATTCCGAAATTGAGTACCAAAAAAATGAAGAGAGGTGAAATGAAATCTTTCCACACTTCTCAGTTGTCCTTTATAGCGTGGAAAGATAAAAGAGTTGTGACGATGCTGTCGACAATGCACAAGTCACAAATGATTACCTCTGACAAAAAATGTAGCATTACTGGCAATTTTAAACAGAAGCCTAATGTGGTAAAGGACTATAATAATAATATGGGCGGCGTTGATCTTGGAGATTAATTGATTCAACCATATTACACAGCTATAAAATGGATGAAATGGTACATCAAACTGTACTTTCATTTATTAGATGTTGCTATAATAAAGGCTCGTATTATTTTCAATGAAGTGCTGCATATATGGTAAAAACTTATCTAAAATATATATACTATTACATATTGCAACACCTACTCGTCGTTCGCAACATGTTGTAATGGTATGATTTTTATTTGCTACGGAATTCGCTCGCCGGATGGAGTCCGGGTACCTATCGTAGTTTCTTTAATTAATAATTACTGAATATTAGGTTGAGCATTACGCAATTATGATTTATGCTGTGAATTCGAGGAGAGGTGTGGTCAGTAACGAGTCCAAATTTAAACCTTCGAAAGTAAATATATTGTAAATCAAAAAAAAAATATTTAACAAACAATAAAAATAAATATAAAAATAGTGAAACATAAAATAGTATTAAAAAAATCTTAACATTTGTTTCTCGCCGAAAGAAATACTTTAGTTAACATTAGAAATTCATTTAAACAAATAATACTAATTCTTATAATTATCGGTTCTCGCTGAGTTAAGTCGATACTTTGCTCGCATTAGATTTTAGTTACAAATAAAACGCGCTTCAGCTTGCATTTCCGATGCAGGGATATAATTCATATTCGAGAGACAGTTCTTGAATAGGTTTCCACGTTACGCGAGTCCGACAATGCCTATGGCGCGCGCGCACTTCTGAGAATTAACCAAAGAGCACATAGGGGTTAATTCAAACTTCGGATGCTACCGAAATCCTTGCCCTATGCGGTAACGAGTTCGTTCGACCTAAGAGCACCTGGGTAAAACAAACATTTCCTTTGACAGCATTTTACTCGCACCAGAAGAGCGCCTCTGTCTGAGTCTAATGCCCAAAGTGAGTTCCTGACCTGTAAGGCAAGAAGAGCACCTCGAGCCAAGGCGGTAGACGAACTGACGATCTGGGATCGTGCAGCGAGGTATATCAGTTCGCTCTGCCGCGACGGGAAGAGAACGAATGGTGGGGGAAGCGGAGGCAGGCGTTTTGTTTCGATAGTTACCACAAAAATTAATTTTTGAACATTTTCGATATGTTGAATTCGCATTCTTTTATGACTAGCAAAAAATATTTTATTCATTTATTGAAATAATCTACTTTATACCTGATAAAATAGAAAATTTAAAAAAAACAAAAAAAAATACAAAAAAAGAAATTTAAAAAAATTGAGAAATAATGAAACTTTTTTTTTATTAAAAAAAAAAACTTAAAATTTTTTTTCTTAAAATTTAAAAAAAATTGCATTTTTAAGCCCTTTATCCAACCTTCTCGTGGGAAGTGCGTAAGTAGGAAAAAATACCGAAACTAATGGATAAAGGCATACTACTCATTTTTCTAAAACTTGTTTGATATTTTACTGCTGTTTATGTACAACGTTTTTAAAACGTTGTCCAGCATATTAGGTCCGACATTTTGAATTTCCAAAAACTGACATCATATTTGTAATCAGCGACTCTAAAAAACCCTGAGTAACAAGTTTTAAGCACATTGGTGTCAGTTTTAAAAAAGTCATACAAAATATTTGCGACAAAATTTTTTTACTTTTTTTTCTTGTTAAAATCAAAATGGGCAAAAAGGAGCATATGTCAGTTAAAGTATACTATCTAAGGAGTAATTTGTCATATTTCTCATTTAATTTGGTGGTGGAAATCGAGGGAAACATTAATTTAAATCTAGTCACGTAGGAAATTTTATATATAAATATTTATTCAATGAGGTGTAACCTAATTTCAAATTAATTAGGACGCTGCAATTATTGATTAACAAACTTTCATCTTATATGTGAATAAGAAAAAGTGCCTTATTATGCCATTTAAAAAAATTGTAAATAAAAAAATGCGTTAAATATTTATAGAAAGCTAGAAAAAATAAAATTTATTGTTCGAAGGGTTGTATAATTCTACCCAATTAATATAATGCAAAACTATTTTAGTGTTTGATGTAAAAAAATGTATAGAAATAAGTAATGTATATCTCATCTAATTTAAATCAAGTTAAAAAATTGCCTTTTTGGACAAAAATTTGAGTTCCTGGCCCACTGTGCATTGATTAGAGAGAGATAGCAATCTTTGGAGATAGAGAAATGATAAACTAGTCAAAGAGGGGGACAGATGTTTGTACAAGAGTCTTTACAATCAAGGTTTTTTAATAATTTAACTTAAAATTAATTATTTATAAATTAAATTCAAATTCAGCAAAACTTGAATTTTATTTGATTATAACCTCCAAAGCATCTTTGAACCGAGCTTCACTATAAAATAACCGGGAATCTCTCATAATTTCATAATCTATGGTAATTATCTGCTAACTTCACTCTGAGAGACTTTATCAAAAAAACGGTTATGATTCATAATTTTTTACTTATTTTATTTATTTAAATATGCAGTGGTGGTAATGAGAAGTTGTTTCTCAACTTCTAAAATAAATTAAACATGCTTTACAAAGTATGTATTCTCACGTTTCTGTTATAGAAAGAACATTTCTTTTAATTATTGTAATTTATAATTTTTGTAATTAATAACTTATAATTTGTATAATTAAATGTAATTTTTTAGAATGTTTTCTCTTGAAAAGGATGGTGGCTACCATCGAAACGTCGAGACAATTATATTAATAATAAATAATATGTTGACTAACTGAAAATTGTCTTCAAAATTTTTTAATGGAAAATTTGGATTCTTTGGCCTAACCCTCAAAACACAAATTATTAATACATGTATAAATTATAATTTTGCTTCAAAGATTTATGAATGACAGTATGAATCATATTTAAATGTTTTTCTGTAATTTGTCTCTTTGCATTACTACAATTCTTATGTTAGTTTTACCTATTCCGTTTTCTGGCTGATTCAACCATACTGAGTGTCAGTATTAAAAACTCAGCTTTCGTGTGTGAAACAGGAGGTTAGGTGGGTTTGCTAAAAGAGTTGTGCGCAGACGTATTCGAAACAAACAAAGTAGAATGGCTAAAATAGTGATATCGTGGCCGTTTTCGGCATGGTCATGGATCGCGATCCGGATCACTTTTCGTGTGCTGCGATTGGATGCTTAGTGATCCGGATCGCGATCCGTGACCATGTCGAAAACGGCCCGTATACGATATCTGAAAGAATTTTGGGCAGGCTGCAGGCTTTACATGGGTGCCGCTAGAGCTCGCTGCCTCAAGACTCGCAGTTCACCTCAAAAAGGCGAGAATCTACTCACGAAAGGTAAGCAGCAACTCCTCAGGGGCAGCTGCTCACCTTTTGGAAGTAGATTCTCGCCTTTTCGAGGTGAGCTGCGAGCCCTGTGCCAGGACCTCTAATTTCGGACATAAAAAGCCAGCAGCCTGCTCAAAAATTTTTCAGCGTATCACAGTAACAAATCCAACAATACAGTATGGTTGTATTAGCCAGAATTCTCAAAGTAAGGGAGCGTTCACAAATGATGTCACGCAATTTTTCGGGATTGTGTCACGTTTAGGAGAGACCCCCCTACCCCCAAAACCTAAAATATGTTATTTCTAATACTTGAAACTACAACCTCTAATAAGTTTCATGACCGAACAACTCCGAAGATTTTACATTTTCATTTTTAAATGACAAAAAAAAATTTTTTCTTTGATTGAAAATCACCTACTCTACAACTCTTCTACACGGAGAGAAATCTGTTGCTCTAAGCGCATGAGCAGGACATACTAAAAGCGCATACACATCACCATGCGTAAGTTGCAAGAAATCCATGTTGATTTTTCATGGATTTGAGCAATCACAGATATATTAAGGAGTGAAAGAGAGGGAGATCGAGAACGAGATAAGAGTGCGGGGTTTAAATTTTATCGGTATTCCATATACCAAATGGACAATTTTTCACCAATTTTCTACCCCCCCCCCCGCCTCCCGTTGTGGACAATCGTGAACATTTGGAAAACCCCTCCCCTCTTTACACTTGACCACGTGGACAATGCACATTTAAAAAATATGTAAGTATTTTCTTTTAAGTTACACCTGCATTTTAAAAAGTAATAAAGCTCATTTTTGAACATTTTTCAAAGCACGAAATTACGAAAATGATTAATGATTAAAATAATAAATAAACAATATAATTTAATAAAACACTTTATTTTTTTAATTATTATATTATTATATTAATGATGTTAACATCATAGTCAGGGAAACAAAACTTTTTCAGTAAAGTCAGGGAAATGTGAATAAAAAAAAAATTTTTCAGGGAAAGTAAGAAAATTGAGACTTTTTTTCGACTTATAAACAAATCTTTCAAATTAATAAAAATTAGCATCTAATTTTTTAAAATGCAACATTTTCAGTATTTATAATTACATATTTCTAAAAATCCAAATACATACAAAAATAATAATTTAGAATTATTTTAAACATTTTTGAGAAAACATTTATATTCAAAATTTTTAATTAAAATTCATCAAATAATTGATCAGTTTATTTAAATTATACAAAAAATCTATTAAGAAATTCAATCCTATTTTCAAAATATTGCATTAAATTTTTTTTAAAACTAATTCGTATAATTGTTTTATAATAATTATTCAAGATTTAATTATCTTCGAACAATGTAAATAAAACTTTTTAAATATTTACTTTTTGGACTTATTAAAATTTTTGACAAATTATGGTCCTGTTAATAATTAAAATTTTAAAAAAATTAGATCATTTTTATTAATATTTTTTACTAATTCTATTATTTTTAACAGATTTTACCAAATTTTAATTTTTTGAAGATAATTGAATCTTAAATGATCATTATAAAACAATTATACTAATTAGTTTTTAAAAATATTTAATGTAATTTTTCGAAAATAATTGAATTCTTTAAGAGAGTTTCTGTATAATTTAAAAAAACTAATTAATTTTTTAAAGAATTTCAATGAAATATCTTGAATATAAATCTCATTTTTTCAAAACGTTAAAAATAGTTCTGAAATATTATTTTTGTATGTATTTAGATTTTTTGGAATATATATAATTGAAAACACTGAAAATATTGAATTTTAAAATATTAGAAGCCAATTTTCGTTAATTTTTTTTTTAATTTTGTCTTTGAAGATTTTTTATTCTTCAAAAACTGATTTTCAAAAATTGGAACAAAATACTTCAAATAAATTAATTATTTTTCAATTAAATTTTACAAAATTTAAACTATTTAAAAAGATTTCTATTATAGATATATTTTAAAAATTGAATTATGTCTTAAAAAATGATTCAAAAACAATTTTTGAAAGATTCGTTTATAGTTACTTTTTGCATTATCAAAATCAAAATAACTTGCACTTTTTTACTAAAAATTGTGGTTTTTTTTATTGATTGTCTCAATTTTCTTAATTTCCATGAAAAAAATTGGGTCATTTCGCAGGAGAGTTAAGGTTCAAGTCTCAGATTTTTTTTATATTTTGCTTATTAATAGTATTTTGGGTCCTAAACAACTATACCAAATTTTAATTAAATATTTTAATTATTTTTCAAGATATTGGCATTGCAAATTTCTTGACATGTTTTTTTCATTTTATTATAACTCACTTATTTTTAAAAATTTATTAAATTTGTTAAGAACCTTTTTTACGTAAAAACCATTGAAGTTTAATAAAAAAAATTGAAAATTAAAAAATATCAATTTTTTTAATTATTTATTTATAAAATTATATTTATTTTTAATGTTTAAGCATGAGCCCTATCAGATTTTGTTTAAAAAAAATCTTATTTCAAAGTTTAAGATCTCATTAAAAAACCGTGAAATTTTTAGAATGGCATCTGTCTTTGTTTTTTAGTAATAAATTGTCAAAGTTTTAATTGCACTATCGCGCGCCGGCTCACAGTTGGATTTTTTTTACAATTTACTGTTCAAAAATGACTACAGCCTACAATTTTTAACCGATTTGAGTGTTTTTTGTTTTAAATTAAAGGGGACATCCTGAGAGGCCGATTTTTTAAATATTAATTGTTTATAATTTTTTATTTTAAAAAAATTAATACAATTTTTTTAAAAAGGACGTTTATTTTCTTATTCCGTTACTGCACATGATCTAAATAAGTTCAAAATAATCCAATATATCCACCAGACAATTAATAAAACAAAATAATTTATTTAAATTGTTATAAACAATATTAATTAACAAATAGTTAACTTTGATTCCTCTTCAATAAAAAATGTTTTTTTTCCCATTTACTTTTATATTTAGGTTCATTTAAAGAATATATGTCCTCTCATTGTTTAAATAAGTTATTTTTTAAACAAGTAGGACATGAGTAGTATAGCTAGGCCGGTTCTGGATAAAATCGGTAATGTAGATTCCTACTTACCGACCGAGAGGGTAAGTTACCGACCGTTGGTGGGGTATATGTAGGTAATTTACCGGCCGTTGGTGGGGTACCTCATTTGCATATATTTAAATTAGTTAACCCTTTTAATTGACGTTAGTGGGGTATCTAATTTGCATATATTTAAATTAGTTAACCCTTTTAATTGACGTTAGTGGGGTACCTGATTTGCATATATTTAAATTAGTTAACCCTTTTAATTTGCATATATTTAAATATGTGGTAAAGTTACTGAGCGTTGGTAGGGTACTTGATTTGTATATATTTAAATTAGTTAACCCTTTTAATTTGTATATATTTAAATATATGGAAAAGTTACAGAGGGTTGGTGGGGTACCTGATTTGCATATGTAAATTAGTTAACCCTTTTAATTTGCATACGTTTTCTATTGTTTATTATTTAACTTTCATTGTTAACCACTTCACTGGCGGGGCGTTCCAAATGGCGTTCCACGCGCCGAGGCCCAGACTGGCAAAAACACCGAAATGGCGTTCCTAATAAAACATTATTTTTAAAGAGTGTACACTACTTTTAACTTATACAAAGCAATATTTCTATAGTTTAGACATCATGGAACAAGATTATCACAATAAAAATTTTAGTTTTTGGGATTTTCAATGTTTTTTCAAACAATGAAATAGTCAATTTTTACCACTTTTCACCAAATGGCGTTCCACTTTTTTTCAATTTTTACACAGTAAAACTCATATTTTTTATTTAAAAAATATATTTACATACAAAACATTATAATATAATAATGTAATAAGTAAAAAATAAATTTTCATTATAAAAATCACAAAATTTATCGTTTATTATATTCTTTCTTTTAGGAGAATATTCTTCCGAAGTGGAATTCAGATCATCTGTCGTCTGACCCCGAACTTCATCCCTAGAATTTTCCTGACTTTGATTAATTTGAGATTCTTCGATCTCTAAATCAATTCCACTATCGTTCATCGAATTATTACAAGAATTAACATTCATTTGAAAATCAAAATCATCAATATTATATAATTTTGTGTTATTTACAAAGTCTTTTTCACAAACATGCTCAGTGAGACTGATTGTCGAATCAAAATTTGTAAATTCAATCCCCCTATAAACAGCATTTTTATCGATCCCCCTTAAACTTTCTTGACTACTACCATCATTATCATTAATATTCAAATTTTTAGTTGATTGCTCCAATTTCCCAAAATCCATGCATGACAAAGGCATCAAAGGAGGTGCATAATTTAAAAAATCTTTGCATTCATTGTTTCGAGCATTTTGTTTATCTTGATAAATCAAATCTAAATTTACCAAAGACTGTAAAATTTTATCAAAATTTAAATAATCAACAGTTACCAATGCATCCTTTACGCGATTAGGCATCTGCTGAATTATTCTATAGAAAATTTCACCAATATCCATTTCCGAAAACAAATATTGTGCTTCATAGATCTGATTCATAAAATAAGACTGCAAATTTCCCCTTTTGGGAATGAAACGTCGTGAATACCATTTTAATTTAAAGTTAACTTGAATCGGAATTGAAAAGAAATAATTTAAAAATTTAATTTTAAAGTCGTTTATATCAATAAACGGAGATTGTTGTATGTGAAACCAAGTTTTCACCTTGCCGTGCAATAAATATTTCAAAATAGTTAACTGCTCATTTATAGAAATTCTATTCAAAACAAAGAATTTATCAATACGTTCAAGAAAATAATGCGGATTTTCAAATTCTCCTAAATCAAATTTTTCAAAATTAAAATTAAAAGTTTTAAATGCATCATTGAGAGTTTCGAATACTCGATTGGCACAATCTCGACAACAATCATTATTTTTATTTAATTTTCGCAAAATCATTCCAATAAATATTTCGTTGTTCACATTCATTTTCAAAATTGTCAAAATAATTTAAGTTCAGAAATCAAAAATAAAATTTGCTAATTACATTTGTCACCTTCTCTTTGTTTTACTTCTGTCTTTGTCAGCGCTATTGTTTCAAGCCTCGAAAATAATACAAATTGCTCATTCATATACACAAAAATCATACATTCATTTTACCGTTATATAATTACAGAAAATAATCATTATACAAAATTTATAAGTTTTCAAATATTTTCTAAACGTTCAAATAAACAATAAAATTTTTCAAATTTATAGAATACAATAAAAAAGTTGGGCACGCGTCTGGTCCCTGTTCGGGCGCCAAAAATGTAACGATTTTCTTATTTCATGAAAATAAATAAAAACCGCGACAATACAAAATACAAAAACAATAAAAATTATAAAACAAAGAATTTAAAATAATAAAATAAAACAACCTTCCGTGTCCTCGGCCGGCACGTGAGAGCGTAGCCGCTGTTGATCCCGTGTCGATGAATTGCGAAAGTCAATTAATAAATTAATCAATCGCACTTTTCATCGACCCCACGATTCAACCCGCCAAGCCCCACTCTTAGCCGAATATTGAGAACACGAAAATAATTAAATTTTGGAAATACTTTGAAGTCGGACCGGTAACATTTTCCAGGAGTCAATCTCTCATGAGATTGTATCGCTTCATTAAGAAAAAAAAAAAAAAAAAAAAAAAAAAAAAAAAAAAAAAAAAAAAAAAAGTCGGAACCGGTCGGGAAACCAAAATCTTCCTCAACAGAACGAGTATTCTTTGCCAACTGTTGGGTGACTCGTAAGTGCACGACCGTAATTAATAAAGTGGCCCTGGAGATTTCAGGTGCACAAATTTATAAATTTTGATAATTAAAATTAAATTATTATTTAAAAATGTCTATGTCTGATGGTATAAAAGAAAGAGAGTGATTTTAGTCGTGTGATGAATTGCGAATTATTCTTTTTTAATTATTTTGTTTATTAATTTATTATTTTGATTGATTTCTTTTTAAATATTGTTATTTGGAGTTAGGCCTTCCGACCCTGTTCAAAAAATTTTAAATTTTCCAGAAACAAAAGAAATCGCGAAAGATGTTAAAATTTTATTAGCCCGAGAGAAAATACAACAGAGCTTTCAAAAGCGTGCTCGAGTTCAAAAGTCTTGCTCAAAAGTCAGTTTAAAAGTAGGCGATTTAGTACTGTTACATATTCCAAAAATTTCTGACGCATTAAAGAAGGTAACTCGAAAGTTCTTTCATGTTTATTATGGACCATATGTGATAAAAAATGATTTTAAAAATAATTCTTATGAACTAGCTTCCCCGGAAGAACCTGAAAAAATTATTGGGATTTATAATAGATATCATTTAAAAAAATATAGAAGGCCTTATGACAATTGAATATTTGGATTTGCATCGCGTTTAATAGTAAAATGTAATGATTTGTATAATATAATATTTATGTTGTTTAATACCTAATTATTTGTTATGAAATTGTTATTTTACAGTCGACATATTAGATTGTGATGTTAAATTGAATAATTATTGTTGTCAATTCGAGTGTGTGAGAATGATATTAATATATACAAAATGAATAAATAATAATTATTGGATAATTTTTATATATCGACGAAAATTAATGACATTATATGTTTAATTAAATATAACATTTTGTAATTTTGACTCTAATGTAAAATGTAGCTCAAAATTAAGGGGAATAATGTAGCGATAAAATAATGTGAGTATTAGTTTTCGTGTATGAGCGACGTTTATATTTGTATGTGCGTAATATAAGAAGACACGACGAATTTTGTCGTATTTTGACGAATTCTTATTCGGTTTCCTAAATGAGAAAGAGTAGGGAGAAGTATAGGGAACTGCTGTAATATTGTATCTGCGAGTCAATGTTTCGTCGTCTTCCATAAGAAAAAGAAATTCTTTTCGCCATATCTTGTGTACTCGTCGAGAAACCATAAGGTAATCGTTTGATTATATTTTAGATCTTTTATGTAATGTTACATTCATATGTATTATGGATAAAAGGTGATCTCGATACATATATATATGTGTGTGTATTTTTTATATAGAGTGGCGAATTGATATATGGTGAAATGATATTCGTATTCCGGCCTTGATATAATTTGTGTGGCATCTTTTCGAGCAATTATGTCTAAAGGGAAGGATATTTCTCGCAAGGAACTTTATTGAAACATCAATCCAAATTAAGGGTCAAGAGATGTACTTTAATTTATAAATCCTTCGACTATCCTTTACATATGGACCTTGTGACTACATTGATGCACCATTTCGATCATTGAGCCTTTTGGAATAAAAAATGTAATAAAGGAAGCGACGAACAAACAGATTAATACGTAAGAAATTCTAAATTAAATTTTATAAGAAAATGAATGATAATTGAATTTATGTCGAACTATTTTTATATTTTTGATATCATTATTGTATGATTGTCTGTAATTGTGTGATTTTGTGTGTAATTTGTTTGGTGTGAATGTAAAATATAACGATCATGACGTCATGCTTTATTGAACTATTAATGTAAATGGATATTTTGGCATTTACTTGACTTCTATTAAATTGATAAATATATTAATTTGTGCCTTTATAAAAATCGATTATTCTTATTTTAAAATAAATTCTTTAATATAATACTCATTTTATCATTTGTTATTTTAAATTATTAATTTTATTTTTTCACATGTTTAAATATTTTTTAAAGATAAAATTAATGGTTACAACTATTTCAACGTTCAAAGAAACATTGAAAATCTCAAAAACTGAAAATTTCATTGTGATAATCTTGTTCCCTGATGTCTAAACTATAGAAATATTGCTTTGTAGTAGTAAAAAGTAGTGTACACTCTTTAAAAATAAAGTTTTATTAGGAACGCCATTTCGGTGTTTTTGCCAGTCTGGGCCTCGGCGCGTGGAACGCCATTTGGAACGCCCCGCCAGTGAAGTAGTTAACCCTTTTAGTTTATGCAAATTCCACCCACTCTCCACCCTTTTGGATATAGAATATGCAAATACCACCCACCCTCTTCTATTGCTCTTAGTTAACCACCCCCTCCCTCCCACCCACATTTTTCCTTTATATATATATTTCCAATATTACCACCCACCACCACCACCCACTTAGTATAAACCAGAAATTTCAAAAATCGTATAGAGAAGCGCGAGGGATTAAGCGTTCGCGAGATACCGCGCAGGCGTTGTGGGTAGTGGGAGTGGGTGGTGGTAAGGCCCAGTGCGCAGCAAAAGTGCGCGTACGGTTACCGCGTTGAGTGAGTGAAAGTTTCATGCGTCAGACCTGTCTACCTGACTCTTGCAGCATGCTTCACTGGTACTACAGCACCATGGGGATAAATGTATTGTCCAAAAATATGTAAGCAAGTTTCAACTTGCCTTTTTTCAAGAAAACAATAGTATTGTTTGAAAATTTTAAAGCATGTTTCAACCTGCATCTTGAATAGAATAAAGACATTGTCTAAAAAACCTTCAGACAGGTTTTAACATGCCTGTAGATAATAACAAAGACATTCCTTAAGAAACCTTTTAGTGACGTCATTTTCATGCGAGTTTGAACACGTCTTCTAAATGACTCTTCTTTTGAGGTAGTTGCGTGCGCAGTCATTAAAGTGGGGGTAAAAGAGTAGGAGTTGAAGAAGAGTTGGGTTTACGGGATATAAGGTAGGTTGGAATCAACGATTCGAAACTTCTGTTAAAATTTCTTGCAGCTTTAGCAGTACCAGCAGCTTCAGCATCTACATCAACATTAGCAGTACTAGCAGCTTTAACAACTACATCATCATTTACTCATTTGGTAGGTAAATTTCATTTCTTTAATTAAAACATTTTATATTCCAAATTTTTTTTTCTTTTTCAAATTTAATATTAAAAAATCCATCTTTTTTTTGCTTACAGATATTAAAACAATGGAGTTCCAAAAAGTCAACGCCATTGGTCGTATGGAGAGCTTTCTACCAACGAAGCCACTTTCTGAGTTGACTGTTAATGAGTCATACAATGTAACTAAAATAAACAAGGTGCAGACGAAATATGGTTCTAGGATTGTAGTAGACCTGGATGCTGCATTTACCACTTTTCTGCCGGCAAGGTTCGCAAAACTATTTGAAGCTGACCCTACCTCCTTCACAATGATGGAAGAAGCCGTGCAATCGGAAAAGTTGCGATTAAAATATATTGGTGGCAAATTTAATGTTATTGAATTTGAATAAAATATATATTCTAAGGTTCTATTGTAAAAAATTATGTAAATATTTAAAGGTTTTAGATAATAAAAAAATTACTTTTAAATTAATTCTTTTATAGGTAATAAAAGAATATTTACCTTCATATTCACCTTCATATTTCAAATAATTTTTAAATTAATTGAATTTTGTATAAAATTGTATAAGTAAATTTTTATTAAAGTTAAAGGAAAAAAAAATTTAAAGTATATAATATTAAAGGAGTAGGTATATCAAGAAAGATAACCAACATTTTTAAAATTATAAATTTCATTTATTCATATGTATATAGAAAATTAAAACTTATTACAATAGTGTTTCATAATTTTCACAATATGATTTTAAATTAGTATTCACATCATCCACTTCATCGATACCATATGAAAAGTTTCTCAATTCACTTGTAACATTCAAAAACCAATTTCGAAGCTTAAATACATTGTTTACTGCACAATTTTCAGTTTGTGCAATATGATGTGTACATATAAGTGGTAATAATTCAGTTTTAATATTCTTAAACGCTGGACAGTCAATTTTTTCTAAATTGTGTACAATCATTAAATACTTTTCTAACCACTGCTTTTTTTCACAACCTTTAACGTAGATAGTTTTTGCTCCTCGTAAAGCATCTTGTAAAATGGTTCGAACTTCATCGTAGCACACATCTCCAGCCATCCAAGGTATTAAATGATAATTATTCGTCAACCACAGGTTCTTACTTTTATAACGTCCTGGTAGTGAATTCCAAGCACAAGGTGGTTCAAAAAGGTAAACTCTTGGTTGAGCATCTGACTCCAGAGGCACTATAGCCAACTCTTTGAAAATAAACTCATTGCAGGGTTTTTTAAAACCTTGAACGTCTACTATGAACTCCATTTTAGAATAGAAATGAGTATCTGCTTCAGAAATTTGTCTTACATACGTCTCCACTTCATCCTCCACACCATTTTGTTTCCCTCTCCACTTCTTATAACTTATTAATAATCCCAATGATTGGTTCGTACTATACTACACGGTCATGTATAACAAGGCAATATGAAGTTGATTCTTCAGGCAACGTCATTATTCATGTAAAGATCAGTGAATATTTGCATGAAGACTTCCACTGTCACAAGAATACATCTTATTAAGTTTAAAAATATTAATGGAAAAAAGTTATATATATATATATATATATATATATATATATATATATATATATATATATATAACGTTTCTTAAAGTTGACTTGAATTTTCTACAAAGTAAATTCAACTTTTCCAAATGTTAACTTTAACACTCTGTCTACTAATGTGACAGTTGCCATCTAAAATCTTCTATATGAGTTGTTGGAAAGAAATTGACTAATGACACATTTGCATCTACAGTTCATGCTTATACAGAATTCTTTAAAAACGGTTACAGTCATAAGCTTCTGCACTAGCAGTCTGGCATTCTGACTCAGTGAATTGATCACATGATTTCAGCCACATTGTAAGGCTTTACTAGATTTGATAAATGGTTAACTTCTTCAAATGTTAGTTTAAACTTTTCCAAATGTTAGCTTTAACTTTTATAAATGTTAACTTTAACTTTTCCAGTAGTTAACTTTAACTTCCTAAAAGTTAATCTTAACTTTTTCAATAATGCACAGAGAAAAATGGAGTATTCAACAGACTATCTGGAGGGACAAACAGACTATATTTAAGGTTAAATGTTTTGTAACCATCTCGGAGGGATAAATAGATACTTTGATGATCAAGTTGACTATCTCGGAGGAAAAAGTTATCTATCTAGAGAATCAGGCTAACACTTAAAACCTAACCCTCTAACTTTGGCTATCCAGTTTTCTCAGTGTGAAGGAGCAGAGAGAATTCCTTGTAAACAACATATATATACACGGAAAAAAATTCTTGTGAAATTTACAGGATTTCCTGAGCCATCTATGAGCCACGGTTGTTGTATCCACAAACGGTTGAGTTTGGAGAATACACAAACCAAACTGTGTGTGTGTGTTTCACAAACTGCAACAGACGAACTGTAGGATTTCTTGGTGCTATTACAGATTAATTTGTGCTACACCCAAACCAGCTTGTTGGAAACACTACACTGAAAGAAATGCTTTGACATTATCAACAATAAAAGTTTGGTTAGGAAATTTTCAGTAACTTGAAAATAAGGTTCTTTTATTTTAGCGAAACTCATCATAATAACAATAAACACAATTTTGAAAAACATAAGTACTACTTTGGCTGACAAAGTTTTTCAGAGGAAACATTTATTATATCATAATTCTATTTCAAAAATTTATTTATGTCATTTATATAAATGACAATGTCAATCATATTTAAATGTAACTCTGTGATTTGTCTCATTGTTTTACTACAATTTTTATATTAGTTTTGTCTATTCCGTTTTCTGTTTAATTCAACCATACTGAATGTCAGTATTAAGAACCCAGCTTTCGTGAGTGAAACAGGATGTTAGATGCGTTCGTTAAAAGCGTTGTGCGCAGACGTATTTGAAACAAACAAAATGGAATGGCAATATGGTTGTATTAGCCAGAATTATCACAGTTATCACGAATAATTTCTTTCAGTGTCAACTTGCCTGTATAAAGCACAACATAACCTATTCGTATATTCTACAAAAGAACTTGCGTTTTTCATAAGAAATTTTAAAGCGATTTTTTAAAGCGCCTTCTATCTGCATATAAAAAACTTCAAATTGACAAAAGTTTTATCGTTAAGAATAAAAAAATGTATAAGTAAAAACAATTTTTGACTTTTGTATATGAAAAAACAACTGAAAAACTATATAGAATTGTATTAATAACTAAGTCTTAATTTTTTTTTGGACGTAAGGTTCCCTTTACCTCGTGAGGATACATATGAAATTTAAATTACCAGTTAATAAATTTAAACTGAAAAAATTGAATTTCTTTTAAATATTTAAAAATATGGATTCATGTTAAATATATACTACACTGAGAAAGCTTTGGGTCAACAGCAGACTTTCGATAGGCTGCTACTGACTATTTTGGTGGAACGCTATAAGACTATACTTTTGGGTTGCTGCGGTACAATTTTGGGCGCGTGAAAGTCCTAAAGTTGTTAAGCTGCAAACCAATGGCGGTATCCCCACTACTTTGGTAAGCTGCTCACCAACATTTTGGACAGTCACACACCCAAAATTGTACGGCAGCACACCAAAACTGTAGTGGAGCCGCTGTCACATATGTTGTTCCGCTACAGTTCCAAAGGTCTCTCAGTGTACATTTTGAGGTTATCATACTTATACTAAGTTAATTAAAAACGATTACAGCCCTAACACTCTAGCATTCTAACTCAGTGAATTGATAACATGGTTTTATTGACATTGTGAGGATTTAATAGATTTGGTAGATGGTTAACTTTTCCAATAGTTATCATTAACTTTTCTAAAAGTTAACTTTAAGTGTTTTCAATAGTTGACCTTAACTTTTCAAAAAGTTAACTTTAACATTTTCAATAGTTGACCTTAACTTTTCAAAAAGTTAACTTTAACATTTTCAATAGTTAACTTTAACATTTTCAATAGTTAACCTTAACTCTTGTAAAAGTTAACTTTAACTTTTCCAATAGTTAACTTAAACTTTTCAAAAAGTTAACTTTAACTTCTCTAAAAGTTAACTTTAACTTTTCCAAAAGTTAACTTCAATTTGACTGGTATCATTGTTTTCTTAATACCAACAGTATAGTGAAAATACAATCTTTGTATTATAAGGACACAATGATACCAGTCAAAATAAATTTAACTTTTTCAATAGTTAACCTTAACTTTTATAAAAGTTAACTTTAACTTTTTCAATAGTTAACTTTAACTTTTGTAAAAGTTAACTCTAACTTTTCCAATAGTTAACTTTAACTTTTCAAAAAGTTAACTTTAACTTTTCCAATAGTTAACTTCAACTTTTCAAAAAGTTAACTTTAACTTTTCAAATAGTTGACTTCAACTTTTCAAAAAGTTAACTTTAACTTTTCCAATAGTTAACTTCAACTTTTCAAATAGTTGACTTCAATTTGACTGGTATCATTGTTTTCTTAATACAAACAGTATAGTAAAAATACAATCTTTGTATTATAAGGACACAATGATGCCAGTCAAAATAACTTTAACTTTTCAAAAAAGTTAATTTCAACTATTTAAATAGTTGACTTTAACATTTCAAAAAGTTGACAATTGTGCTAAACAAGATATTCTTAGATGGTCACTTTAGTTACATAAGCTGACTTCGAAATATGTTAACATCATATACTTTACTATACTTTACTATACTATACATCATATACTTTACTATAAGTCACGTGACCATTGAATAACATAACCTTAAGGATACGATCTTATATTATTGACAAGTAGCTACTTGTTTTTTAAGCTCATTATCGATCAAAGGAGTCTTTCATGAATAAAAATCATATGTACCGGGTCTGAGAAAAGGGACCTACTTACCAAAATCAACTTTTCGAGAAAAACGCGTTTAAAGTTTTCTATCCAAATAAATTAGATTTCTTGAAACATTTTACATTTTTAAATTAACATGATGAGTGTTCTATATGTATTTTTTTTATGCTGAATCCGATTTTCATGGTTAAATAATTGTTCAAACAACCCTGTAATTGTTATAAACAATTTACTTTGCAAAAGGCAAATTATGGAATTTTCAAAATTAATTTAAAAGTCTTCCGGATGTCCTAGAGATCTGAAATTTTTTATGCAAGTTCAGAACTGATACAATAATGAATAATTCTGAACTCTACAATAATCCATAGTTATTTTTTGACTTGCACAACCAGGTTGCCGATGACGGGTATACTTGGGGATCATCTTCGAGGAATTAAGTCGAATTTTTTGTAAATGATTTAGGCATTTAATTTAAGATTTAGGGGAAATATTCTTGACACTTAGACAAACAAGAGTAATTTTTGTTGTAAAATTACTTATATTTTCATAAAAAAAATTTTTGCAAAATTTTTTTTTTAATTTGTTTAAACAATTGCAAAAAATTTTTTTTTAACAATCGGGACTGATTGCATTGTATTTCTAGGATCTTAAACTATAAGAAACCATCATAAAAAATCGATTTTTTGGTAAGTAGGGTCCCTTTTCTCAGACCTGGTCACATATAATCTTGTTACAAATACTCAAGTATTTAGTAAAATATAATCATTTTAATGAAAAATAACGAATGCTTCAGTAGGCGGAGAATTTTTTTAATTTTTTCTATAGTCGGACATGTGTCAGATATTTTGGATTTATAAAGTAAAAAAAGATAATTTTTTTATTGTTTCTTGCTGGAAAATTGAATTAAAGCTTATTAGAAGTTAATAATATAATATTTAAATTCTACACTATGAGAAATGGATAGTAAAAATTAAAAGTTTTAGACTGTTCGGTACTAGGAAAAATATCAAAATTGCAGTATTTTTTCACCAAAACTAAATTGAACTTAAAAAAAGTTTATGAAAATATTGTATTTTTGTTAATTGATTTTGGTGTTATATATTGTAGAGTTAATTAATTCATAAATGAAGTCATATTTTTTTAAATAGTTTTATTTTTATGAAACGCTTAGGTGTCCGGTACTAGAGGACTTCCCCCTACTTATGCTAACTCTCTGATTGTAGTCACTACTATCAAGTATTGTCGAAGTTTAACGTGAGTGCATGCGTTGACTATGACAGCACGTTTCAATTCTATTGAAAAAATTCGTGAGTGTTTCCGAATTCATCTAAAATGGTCAATTTTGTAAGAAAATATTTCAGTGTTGTGGAATATGGAATCTTTGATTCCAATTTTTGTCAATTAGTTAATGATTTTTGTTTGAGTTGATCAAAGACTATACAATTTATATATATTTGGGTGATTAAATTTAAAATGTCATTTTTGATCCTACTAACTTTGATTTTTCGATGTTGGATTTTGAACTTAACGATACTCTATTTTGGTTGACTAGAATATATGATGGACAAAAATAATAGTGGTCGAGCAGCTGGAAGCAAATTTTAATTTTCACCAGGTGAAAAACGATAGGCAGAAATGATAAGAAATTTTCTGTTTTCGTTTATTCTTTTCTCAAATAAATTCTTACAACTTTAAAAAGTTAAAATATTTCAAATTACAATAATGAATGTTTCAACAAGACTTAAAAAATATTTGTAATGAGTTCTGCCATAAATTAATATACTTTTGAAGACTAAAAAGACATATGAACATTGAGGGACACCACTGACATTTTTGAAAGATTTCACTGATAATTTTTTTTAATAGTGAGAATAAAATCAGCCTATAAATTACAATCCAGTATCATATCTTCATAAACTGCATATAAGGAGTAAATTTAACACAAATTTATTAAAAATAAAATAATAAGCTGCAAGAAACAGAATTTTGAGTGGACACCACTGACAAGGGACACCACTGACATTTTGCTTCATTTCTCAATTTCGAAAAAGAAAGACTTTATTTTTTAATTAAAGTCGGTGCGGTTTTTAAAGTACGTGTAATACCTGAAAACGAGATACAATAATATTTCAAAAATATTAATATTATGAACAAGTTTTTGATGGGGACACCACTGACATCGTGTGCTCGACAAAGTGATACTTGCTTTCTGCCACTAACCGTACAAGTTATAGATGTGATAGAATGTTATAATGTTTTTTCTTTAAGAAGCTATATACATATCACCAATACTATTAACGCTTAATAAGGCAATTATCTGCACTAGGTTATTTAAATATCAGACATGATATTCAAAATTTGCGATAATTACTTAAAAATATGAAACTTACGGACAGGCGATTTTGATTTTTTTTCTAACACTGGATCAAAATTATTCTGCTAGCACAATTACTATATAAAAATATAGACTCTTAGCTGTACAAAATAATTTTTCTGGTACTAAAAATGTGAGAATCAAAATTTTTATTATTACGTAAAGTTCTGATTTCTTAAGTGCGGACAGGGGACACCACTGACATTTTGCTTCTAATTCTTCTGCCAAATTTTTTCAGAGAATTTCTAGCGACTAAGAATTATTAATTTAAGTAGAAGTAGTGATTAAGAAAATTAATTGACTTCAAAAACTTTTATATATGGAATAGTATTCCAGATTTCTGGGCAGGACATGAAAATGACATTTTAAATTTAATCACCCATTTATAACCTCAAAATTTTAAAGGATTGAATTTTCCTTTAAAATTACAGGTTAATGCTTACACAAGCTACTTTCATTTCACAATAAATTTTTTAAAAGTGTTGGAAAGCTTGTGAAATTTGTATTCTCTGAACACAGACACTTTTTACAAAATCTGCAATAGATTCCCTTTCGCCAGTGAGTCTCAAACTAGAAAAATTCATCACGACCTATCTAATTTCGTCACGCTTGAAATATCAGTTGATGATGAAAAATAGAGGTTCTAACTAGATCGCGTTGTCAGTACCTGAGTAGAATATCAGAATGTGTGAATTTAACTAGAGGTATTCTAGTCAGGGCCGGATTGAAAAATTTAATAGGGATATAAACAGATCCAGATAGATTTACCTATCTGAAGATAAGGGCATTATAGTCAGTGTCCGATTATCACCTATCTAGAAATTATTAGTGTGGTTGGCCTTACTAATTCCTCATCAGCCCCCCTTTTTAAATAAAGCGAAGTAGGGAAATTTCTATACGGTATACTACATTCTACAAGGATGTCCGTATATGTAGCATTAACGATGGTCACCCTAACCATATAGGAGTGGTTACCCACTCCTACAAATTTCTCTCCGTGTATAAGATTTAATATTTATTATTAATTATCAACAAAAATTTGTGCTACTCATTGCGCTACTCAACAATGGTTGCATCTATAGTCGGACACCATGATTTTTTAAATATTGAATATCATATTTCTTGTTTAATTAATTTGTATAATAACACTATTTTCATAAAATGTAAACTTCACGCGCTCATTCAGTATGTACTTTAAAGTAATTATAACTGTGCATTATTATATATTTGACAAAAAATTTGAAAAGTTGAAGTCAACTATTTAAAAAGTTAAAGTTATTTTGACTGGCATCATTGTGTCCTTATAATACAAAGATTGTATTTTTACTATACTGTTTGTATTAAGAAAACAATGATACCAGTCAAATTGAAGTCAACTATTTGAAAAGTTGAAGTTAACTATTGGAAAAGTTAAAGTTAACTTTTTGAAAAGTTGAAGTCAACTATTTGAAAAGTTGAAGTCAACTATTTGAAAAGTTAAAGTTAACTTTTTGAAAAGTTGAAGTTAACTATTGGAAAAGTTAAAGTTAACTTTTTGAAAAGTTAAAGTTAACTATTGGAAAAGTTAGAGTTAACTTTTACAAAAGTTAAAGTTAACTATTGAAAAAGTTAAAGTTAACTTTTATAAAAGTTAAGGTTAACTATTGAAAAAGTTAAATTTATTTTGACTGGTATCATTGTGTCCTTATAATACAAAGATTGTATTTTCACTATACTGTTGGTATTAAGAAAACAATGATACCAGTCAAATTGAAGTTAACTTTTGGAAAAGTTAAAGTTAACTTTTAGAGAAGTTAAAGTTAACTTTTTGAAAAGTTTAAGTTAACTATTGGAAAAGTTAAAGTTAACTTTTACAAGAGTTAAGGTTAACTATTGAAAATGTTAAAGTTAACTATTGAAAATGTTAAAGTTAACTTTTTGAAAAGTTAAGGTCAACTATTGAAAATGTTAAAGTTAACTTTTTGAAAAGTTAAGGTCAACTATTGAAAACACTTAAAGTTAACTTTTAGAAAAGTTAATGATAACTATTGGAAAAGTTAACCATCTACCAAATCTATTAAATCCTCACAATGTCAATAAAACCATGTTATCAATTCACTGAGTTAGAATGCTAGAGTGTTAGGGCTGTAATCGTTTTTAATTAACTTAGTATAAGTATGATAACCTCAAAATGTACACTGAGAGACCTTTGGAACTGTAGCGGAACAACATATGTGACAGCGGCTCCACTACAGTTTTGGTGTGCTGCCGTACAATTTTGGGTGTGTGACTGTCCAAAATGTTGGTGAGCAGCTTACCAAAGTAGTGGGGATACCGCCATTGGTTTGCAGCTTAACAACTTTAGGACTGTCACGCGCCCAAAATTGTACCGCAGCAACCCAAAAGTATAGTCTTATAGCGTTCCACCAAAATAGTCAGTAGCAGCCTATCGAAAGTCTGCTGTTGACCCAAAGCTTTCTCAGTGTAGTATATATTTAACATGAATCCATATTTTTAAATATTTAAAAGAAATTCAATTTTTTCAGTTTAAATTTATTAACTGGTAATTTAAATTTCATATGTATCCTCACGAGGTAAAGGGAACCTTACGTCCAAAAAAAAATTAAGACTTAGTTATTAATACAATTCTATATAGTTTTTCAGTTGTTTTTTCATATACAAAAGTCAAAAATTGTTTTTACTTATACATTTTTTTATTCTTAACGATAAAACTTTTGTCAATTTGAAGTTTTTTATATGCAGATAGAAGGCGCTTTAAAAAATCGCTTTAAAATTTCTTATGAAAAACGCAAGGTCTTTTGTAGAATATACTTATAGGTTATGTTGTGCTTTATACAGGCAAGTTGACACTGAAAGAAATTATTCGTGATAACTGTGATAATTCTGGCTAATACAACCATATTGCCATTCCATTTTGTTTGTTTCAAATACGTCTGCGCACAACGCTTTTAACGAACGCATCTAACATCCTGTTTCACTCACGAAAGCTGGGTTCTTAATACTGACATTCAGTATGGTTGAATTAAACAGAAAACGGAATAGACAAAACTAATATAAAAATTGTAGTAAAACAATGAGACAAATCACAGAGTTACATTTAAATATGATTGACATTGTCATTTATATAAATGACATAAATAAATTTTTGAAATAGAATTATGATATAATAAATGTTTCCTCTGAAAAACTTTGTCAGCCAAAGTAGTACTTATGTTTTTCAAAATTGTGTTTATTGTTATTATGATGAGTTTCGCTAAAATAAAAGAACCTTATTTTCAAGTTACTGAAAATTTCCTAACCAAACTTTTATTGTTGATAATGTCAAAGCATTTCTTTCAGTGTAGTGTTTCCAACAAGCTGGTTTGGGTGTAGCACAAATTAATCTGTAATAGCACCAAGAAATCCTACAGTTCGTCTGTTGCAGTTTGTGAAACACACACACACAGTTTGGTTTGTGTATTCTCCAAACTCAACCGTTTGTGGATACAACAACCGTGGCTCATAGATGGCTCAGGAAATCCTGTAAATTTCACAAGAATTTTTTTCCGTGTATATATATGTTGTTTACAAGGAATTCTCTCTGCTCCTTCACACTGAGAAAACTGGATAGCCAAAGTTAGAGGGTTAGGTTTTAAGTGTTAGCCTGATTCTCTAGATAGATAACTTTTTCCTCCGAGATAGTCAACTTGATCATCAAAGTATCTATTTATCCCTCCGAGATGGTTACAAAACATTTAACCTTAATAATAGTCTGTTTGTCCCTCCAGATAGTCTGTTGAATACTCCATTTTTCTCTGTGCATTATTGAAAAAGTTAAGATTAACTTTTAGGAAGTTAAAGTTAACTACTGGAAAAGTTAAAGTTAACATTTATAAAAGTTAAAGCTAACATTTGGAAAAGTTTAAACTAACATTTGAAGAAGTTAACCATTTATCAAATCTAGTAAAGCCTTACAATGTGGCTGAAATCATGTGATCAATTCACTGAGTCAGAATGCCAGACTGCTAGTGCAGAAGCTTATGACTGTAACCGTTTTTAAAGAATTCTGTATAAGCATGAACTGTAGATGCAAATGTGTCATTAGTCAATTTCTTTCCAACAACTCATATAGAAGATTTTAGATGGCAACTGTCACATTAGTAGACAGAGTGTTAAAGTTAACATTTGGAAAAGTTGAATTTACTTTGTAGAAAATTCAAGTCAACTTTAAGAAACGTTATATATATATATATATATATATATATATATATATATATATATATATATATATATATATATATATATATATATATATATATATATATATATATATATAACTTTTTTCCATTAATATTTTTAAACTTAATAAGATGTATTCTTGTGACAGTGGAAGTCTTCATGCAAATATTCACTGATCTTTACATGAATAATGACGTTGCCTGAAGAATCAACTTCATATTGCCTTGTTATACATGACCGTGTAGTATAGTACGAACCAATCATTGGGATTATTAATAAGTTATAAGAAGTGGAGAGGGAAACAAAATGGTGTGGAGGATGAAGTGGAGACGTATGTAAGACAAATTTCTGAAGCAGATACTCATTTCTATTCTAAAATGGAGTTCATAGTAGACGTTCAAGGTTTTAAAAAACCCTGCAATGAGTTTATTTTCAAAGAGTTGGCTATAGTGCCTCTGGAGTCAGATGCTCAACCAAGAGTTTACCTTTTTGAACAACCTTGTGCTTGGAATTCACTACCAGGACGTTATAAAAGTAAGAACCTGTGGTTGACGAATAATTATCATTTAATACCTTGGATGGCTGGAGATGTGTGCTACGATGAAGTTCGAACCATTTTACAAGATGCTTTACGAGGAGCAAAAACTATCTACGTTAAAGGTTGTGAAAAAAAGCAGTGGTTAGAAAAGTATTTAATGATTGTACACAATTTAGAAAAAATTGACTGTCCAGCGTTTAAGAATATTAAAACTGAATTATTACCACTTATATGTACACATCATATTGCACAAACTGAAAATTGTGCAGTAAACAATGTATTTAAGCTTCGAAATTGGTTTTTGAATGTTACAAGTGAATTGAGAAACTTTTCATATGGTATCGATGAAGTGGATGATGTGAATACTAATTTAAAATCATATTGTGAAAATTATGAAACACTATTGTAATAAGTTTTAATTTTCTATATACATATGAATAAATGAAATTTATAATTTTAAAAATGTTGGTTATCTTTCTTGATATACCTACTCCTTTAATATTATATACTTTAAATTTTTTTTTCCTTTAACTTTAATAAAAATTTACTTATACAATTTTATACAAAATTCAATTAATTTAAAAATTATTTGAAATATGAAGGTGAGGTAATAAAAGAATTAATTTAAAAGTAATTTTTTTATTATCTAAAACCTTTAAATATTTACATAATTTTTTACAATATAACCTTAGAATATATATTTTATTCAAATTCAATAACATTAAATTTGCCACCAATATATTTTAATCGCAACTTTTCCGATTGCACGGCTTCTTCCATCATTGTGAAGGAGGTAGGGTCAGCTTCAAATAGTTTTGCGAACCTTGCCGGCAGAAAAGTGGTAAATGCAGCATCCAGGTCTACTACAATCCTAGAACCATATTTCGTCTGCACCTTGTTTATTTTAGTTACATTGTATGACTCATTAACAGTCAACTCAGAAAGTGGCTTCGTTGGTAGAAAGCTCTCCATACGACCAATGGCGTTGACTTTTTGGAACTCCATTGTTTTAATATCTGTAAGCAAAAAAAAGATGGATTTTTTAATATTAAATTTGAAAAAGAAAAAAAATTTGGAATATAAAATGTTTTAATTAAAGAAATGAAATTTACCTACCAAATGAGTAAATGATGATGTAGTTGTTAAAGCTGCTAGTACTGCTAATGTTGATGTAGATGCTGAAGCTGCTGGTACTGCTAAAGCTGCAAGAAATTTTAACAGAAGTTTCGAATCGTTGATTCCAACCTACCTTATATCCCGTAAACCCCACTCTTCTTCAACTCCCACTCTTTTACCCCCACTTTAATGACTGCGCACGCAACTACCTCAAAAGAAGAGTCATTTAGAAGACGTGTTCAAACTCGCATGAAAATGACGTCACTAAAAGGTTTCTTAAGGAATGTCTTTGTTATTATCTACAGGCATGTTAAAACCTGTCTGAAGGTTTTTTAGACAATGTCTTTATTCTATTCAAGATGCAGGTTGAAACATGCTTTAAAATTTTCAAACAATACTATTGTTATCTTGAAAAAAGGCAAGTTGAAACTTGCTTACATATTTTTGGACAATACATTTATCCCCATGGTGCTGTAGTACCAGTGAAGCATGCTGCAAGAGTCAGGTAGACAGGTCTGACGCATGAAACTTTCACTCACTCAACGCGGTAACCGTACGCGCACTTTTGCTGCGCACTGGGCCTTACCACCACCCACTCCCACTACCCACAACGCCTGCGCGGTATCTCGCGAACGCTTAATCTCTCGCGCTTCTCTATACGATTTTTGAAATTTCTGGTTTATACTAAGTGGGTGGTGGTGGTGGGTGGTAATATTGGAAATATATATATAAAGGAAAAATGTGGGTGGGAGGGAGGGGGTGGTTAACTAAGAGCAATAGAAGAGGGTGGGTGGTATTTGCATATTCTACGTCCAAAAGGGTGGATAGTGGGAGGAATTTCCATAAACTAAAAGGGTTAACAATGAAAGTTAAATAATAAACAATAGAAAACGTATGCAAATTAAAAGGGTTAACTAATTTACATATGCAAATCAGATACCCCACCAACGATCTGTAACTTTTCTATATATTTAAATATATGCAAATTAAAAGGGTTAACTAATTTAAATATATGCAAATCAGGTACCCTACCAACGCTCAGTAACTTTGCCACATATTTAAATATATGCAAATTAAAAGGGTTAACTAATTTGAATATATGCAAATCAGGTACCCCACTAACGTCAATTAAAAGGGTTAACTAATTTAAATATATGCAAATTAGATACCTCACTAACGTCAATTAAAAGGGTTAACTAATTTAAATATATGCAAATGAGGTACCCCACCAACGGCCGGTAAATTACCTACATATACCCCACCAACGGTCGGTAACTTACCCTCTCGGTCGGTAAGTAGGAATCTACATTACCGATTTTATCCAGAACCGGCCTAGCTATACTACTGACATGTATTCTTGAAATAAAATTAAATCAAAAAGAAAATGTGGAAAAAAACCTTTTTTAGTGAAGAGGAATCAAAGTTATCTATTTGTTTAATTATATTGTTTATAATAAGTTATGTTTTGAACGAGGAGGACATATATTCATTAAATGATCCTAAATATAAAAGTAAATGTTAAAAAAAACATTTTTTAGTGAACAGGAATCAAAGTTAACTTTTTGTTAATTAATATTGTTCATAACAATTTAAATAAATTATTTTGTTTTATTAATTGTCTGGTGGATATATTGGATTATTTTGAACTTATTTAGATCATGTGCAGTAACGGAATAAGAAAATAAACGTCCTTTTTAAAAAAATTGTATTAATTTTTTTAAAATAAAAAATTATAAACAATTAATATTTAAAAAATCGTCCTCCCAGGATGTCCCCTTTAATTTAGAACAAAAAACACTCAAATCGGTTAAATAATATTGTTCATAACAATTTAAATAAATTATTTTGTTTTATTAATTGTCTGGTGGATATATTGGATTATTTTGAACTTATTTAGATCATGTGCAGTAACGGAATAAGAAAATAAACGTCCTTTTTAAAAAAATTGTATTAATTTTTTTAAAATAAAAAATTATAAACAATTAATATTTAAAAAAATCGTCCTCCCAGGATGTCCCCTTTAATTTAGAACAAAAAACACTCAAATCAGTTAAAAATTGTAGGCTGTAGTCATTTTTGAACAGTAAATTGTAAAAAAATCCAACTGTGAGCCGGCGCGCGATAGTGCAATTAAAACTTTGGCAATTTATTACTAAAAAACAAAGACAGATGCCATTCTAAAAATTTCACGGTTTTTTAATGAGATCTTAAACTTTGAAATAAGATTTTTTTTTAAACAAAATCTGATAGGGCTCAAGCTTAAACATTAAAAATAAATATAATTTTATAAATAAATAATTAAAAAAATTGATATTTTTTAATTTTAATTTTTTTTACTGAACTTCAATGGTTTTTACGTAAAAAAGGTTCTTAAAAAATTTAATAAATTTTTAAAAATAAGTGAGTTATAATAAAATGAAAAGAACATGTCAAGAAATTTGCAATGCAAATATCTTGAAAAATAATAAAAATATTTAATTAAAATTTGGTATAGTTGTTTAGGACCCAAAATACTATTAATAAGCAAAATATAAAAAAAATCTGAGACATGAACCTTAACTCTTCTGCGAAATGACCCAATTGTTTCCTGACATTTATTTCCTTGACTATAGTGTTAATATAATATTATAATAATTTTAAAAAAGTAAAGATTTTAATCAAATTATTCTGTTTATTTATTATGTTAATGATTAACTCATTAACGCCTGAAAAAGTAAAATTCTTTGCGCAATTTCATCCTATACTTTTCTAAATAAAAAGGATCATATTTTATTATATTGAGTGTGCTCTTTTCGATTCCAGTGTTAAAAAAAAGTTTTTCTTTCAACCTAAAAATTAAATATGGCGGTTATAATTTCAAAAACACCAAAATATTTCATTTTTTTAAGTTTGATAATTTTTTTACCCTTTAACCCCTTCCCAGTGTATGACGTCTATAGAGGCAAAAATAATTCGTGCCACCAATGTGTATGACCGCTATAGTGGCATCTAAAAGGGAAATCTCTGTAATAAATGAAAAATGAATATCAATGAATAATCTAAAGTTTTTGGAATCGCTAAAAATGCAGATTTGGGGTATTTTGAGGTTTCTAAATCCAACGAAAAAATTTTAAATCCGTAAACTTTGAAATCTTTCGATCGCCATTTTGAATTTTTAAATTTTGATTACGCTGATTACGAATTCGATTTTAGTTTCCAATAAGTCATAATAGCGGATCCAATATGGAACAAAAATTTTACTTAATGCAAATGATCTTAATTTTGTCACTCGGTGGTTTTTAAG
This sequence comes from Leptopilina heterotoma, assembly GCF_015476425.1. Lineage (NCBI taxonomy): Eukaryota > Metazoa > Arthropoda > Insecta > Hymenoptera > Figitidae > Leptopilina > Leptopilina heterotoma. The sequence continues at coordinate 443,916 of NW_025110919.1, forward strand.
GTCGCTGGTTACGAATACGATGTTTGCCCTACCGGATTGGTGTCCGTGAGAAGTCCGCGAACTCGCGGACTTTTTGCAGACTTTCACGGATTTGTTAATAAAACTATGAAAACAATAAATATTGCAGTTTTGCGCGTAAAATATTGAAAAGGAGGTGCTTACAAACATTTCTATTCATTAAAATTAATAGATTGGTTTGTTGTTAATGTAAAAATAATTAAACAAAAAGTTGTTAGTCAAATTTTGATTAAATATCGTTTGTAAACTTATTTAAAAAAAGAGTAAAATTAATGTCCTTACTTATTATTGAGTATACACTTATTTAATAGCAATATGTATGTAGTTGCTGTTTATGCAATAAAATTGCCAATAAGCACTATTTTTTTGTAGAAACAATTAAAAAATGGGAGTGGTGTCAGAATCGAAAGAATAATCAATAAAGTAGTGTAAGTGTGTTGGTGACTTATGGTATCATTATCGACAGCAGAATAATGTACTTTCAACTACACAACGAGATGGCGCCCAGCTATTTTTCTTTCAATACGAGTAATTGTGATTATACAGTCTGGAAAATGTACAGAGGAGCGCGAAATACATGAAATGTGACAGAATAATCCGGACAATATATGTATTTGTTTGAAACACTAAATTTTGTTTTCATTAAAATGTTTCTTATAAACAAGTAAGTAGTTTTAATAATTTTTCTAATAATCCATTACATCATTTATTATATCTCGCAATAGTGTTATATTATGTAGAATGTTTAAATAAATTTTGAAAACTTTTATTGTAGTACGAATTTCTTTGTTTGTAGGTATTGATATTCAATACATAATATAAAAATTATAAAAATATTTGTTTATAAATTAATATTAGTTAATTAACTCAAAATTCGCTTTTTTGGGGGAGTTATGAAGGGGGAAAGCAAAATCAAAAAACTTATTTTTCTCGAAAACTACTGAACCGATTTTAATGAAATTTTAAGAGGTTGTAAATATAGATAAGTTTTTTGGAACTTATGGAGAGGAAAAAATCGAAAAACGCATTATTCTCAAAAACTACTGTATGCATTTTAATCAGCTTTGGATATGTTGAAAAGACAATTAAAGAGATTCCAAAAAAAATTTCAAATTATTTTTTCAAAAAATTCCAAAAATCTTTTTTTTTTGAAAATTTCAAAATAAAATTTTTTTGAAATTTTCAAAAAAAATTTATTTAAATCTATTAAAGTGAAATTTTTATGTATTTTCTCATTTCATTCTCTTATGTCATCTACTTAATAAAAAAATTTTGCTTGACATGATTTCAGGGTGTGTCACGGTAAATAACTCAAAAACCATACCCGGTACATTTTTATGTTGTATGTAAATGGTTAATTAATTAATTGTTTAATCACAAATTAATACTTAGGGGTTTTCTGAATACAAGTCTGAAATCGATGTTAAAAAAAATTATTTCCAAAGAAAAATCCAAAAAATTTTATTTTGGCATTTAAAATTTTTTTCTTTTTTGATCGTTGAAGCGGTACATCACACTTTTTTTATTTAACTTTTTTAACAGTCTTACTTATTAAAGAATAATGGCCTAGATGATTTTAGAGTGCGACACAGTAAAAAAAACTCAAAAAATCCTAAAATTTGATTTTAAAATTTTCCACATTTTTTTGTTTGTCTAAAAATATTTTTTATAGTAACATTAGATTTGTATTTAGCAACCTCAATAACCCACTAGTAATAAATTGCAAAAATATTTGACAGGTTTTTTAAAATTAACCATTTACATACAACATAAAAATGTACTGGGTATGGTTTCTGAGTCATTTACCGTGACACACCCTGAAATCATGTCAAGCAAAATTTTTTTATTAAGTAGATGACATAAGAGAATGAAATGAGAAAATACATAAAAATGTCACTTTAATAAATTTAAACAAGTTTTTTATTTGAAAATTTAAAAAAAAATTTATTTTGAAATTTTCAAAAAAAAAGATTTTTGGAATTTTTTGAAAAAATAATTTGAAATTTTTTTTGGAATCTCTTTAATTGTCTTTTCAACATAATCCAAAGCTGATAAAAATGCATACAGTAGTTTTTGAGAAAAATGCGTTTTTCGATTTTTTCCTCTCCATAAGTTCCAAAAAACTCAAAATTTTGAGTTAAAAATTTCAAAAAGTTATTTTTAAGTGGGTAGGAATGAATGGGAAAAATATATTCGGGTCACTTTTTCCATACTTATTTGGCTATACCCTATCACATGAAATTGCCCATATGTATATGTGCATTACCGTATACGTGACAAATAGCATGACCATGGTTTTTGACATTTTACTCAAAAACTATATTTTTAAAAAATTTGGAAAAATATATATTAAAGGGGACATTATAAGGTACTTTTTACAACAAAAGAGAAAGTGGTCACTTCAAAAAATAACCCTAAAAAAAATTTTTAAAAATTTCAAAAAATTTTTTTGAAAATTTTTTTTTAAAAAAAAATTTTAATTTTTTTTTCTAAAATCGTCTTATCTATATCTACAACCTCTTAAAATTTCATTAAAATCGGTTCAGTAGTTTTCGAGAAAAATAAGTTTTTTGATTTTGCTTTCCCCCTCCATAACTCCCCCAAAAAAGCGAATTTTGAGTTCAAAATTGCAGAAAGTTATAGTCATATGGATAGTAATATATAGGCTAAATTTGAGAAAAATAGATGCGGGGTTGTTTTTGCACACTTAACCCCCTAAGCCCTTTAAAAGGGGAATGGCTTTCAGGTTTACCCATCTAAGCTTTTTTGCTCATAACTCATTAAAAAAAAATTAATTTATACAAACATACCATCGAAAAGAGGGCCTTAAAAGCTACAATTTTACATCAAATTTCAAAAATAATGTAGGTAATACATTGAAAAAAAATTTAATTGATTCAGTTAACCGATTAATTGACTATTATCCATTAAATATTTAATTGAATCAAATAATATTTATTGGAGTCAATTAAATGGTTCTTGATTCAAATACTGAAATTATTGATTCAAATACCATTTAATTGACTCCAATAAATATTATTCGTTTCTAGTGAATATTTAATTGATAATAGTCAATTAATCGGTTATTTGAATCAATTAAATTTTTTTTCAGTGTATCATAACGTTTCGAAATTTAGGCTTGTAGGTTGACCCACCTTGAAAAATTGTTAATAATATGGAAAAACTGAAATAAATTTATGAAAATTTCACTTACATTTAATGCTTCTGAATATAATAATATAAATGTAACTTTTTTAAACAATTTATTAATAAATACACTGAAAAAAAATTATTTGATTCAATTAATTTAAATTTTATTTCAAAAATATTTATTTCATTCAAATAATTTTTATTTGAATCTAATAAATATTTATTTGCTTTAAATAACTTGAATTATTTGAATCACATTTATTTAAATCAAATAAATCTTAATTGGGTCAATTAAATAATTAATTGAATAATAAATGAATTTATTTAATACAAATAATCAGTTATTTGAAACAATTAATTTATTTATTTCACTCAACTAATTGGATATTTGATATAAATAAACATTATTTGACACAATTAATTTATTTTATTGCTTTAAGTAAACTAAATTATTTAATGCAAATAAAGTATTTAATAAAAACAAATAAAAAATATTTGGATCAAATAAATAACTTATTGAAACCAAAATAATGATTTGATATTAATAAAAATTATTTGGCGCAATTAACTCATTTTTTGGCTTCAAGTAAACTAAATTATTTAATGTAAATAGAACTCCATATTAGAACTCAGGTGATTTTTAGGTGATTAGAATTCTTAAATTTAGAAGAAATAAATTTTTAATGACTTTTTTCCAAATTATTGCGTATGGGTGGACATGCTACTACATAAAAATTGACATAAAATTCTTTAATCTTCAGGATTAAGTAGGGCTCAGTCCCTACTAGAACTCAGGTGATTTTCAGATGATTAGAATTCTTAAATTTGGATGAAATAAATTTTTACAAGATCCGAGCGTCACAGACAATCCCGGGGTCCAACTAGTTCCCTACACCGAAAAAATGTAAATCTGAATTTAAGAATACCATCTTGGCTCCTATTTAAAAATATTGTATACTTAAATTAAGTATATACTATTTTTAAAATAAGAGTATATTCTTAATATTAGAAAAATAATTTTAAGAGGAATATATACTTAAAATATATTTCTGATAATAAGTATATATTCTTATTTTAAAAATAGTATATACTTAATTTAAGTATACAAATATTCTTAAATAGGAGCCAAGATGGTATTCTTAAATTCACACTGAGAGACCTTTGGGACTGTAGCGGAACAACGTATGTGACAGCAGCTCCACTATGGTTTTGGTGCGCTGCTGTAAAATTTTGGGCGCGTGACAGTCCCAAATCTTGGCGAGCAGCTCACCGAAGTAGTGGGGATGCTGCCTTTGGTTTACAGTTGAACAACTTTTGGACTGTCACGCGCCCAAGAATTTACCGCAGCAACCCAAAAGTATAGTTCTGTAGCGTACCGCCAAAATGGTCAGTAGCAGCCTATCAAAAGTTTGCTGCTGACCCAAAGGTCTCTCAGTGCAGATTTACGTTTTTTCGGTGTACATTTTTCCTTACAAGATTCTTACTAGCAGAATTCAATTTTTGATAAGGAAACTTAGTGAAATTTCTACATGGAAATTAATTCGTATTTGGTACAAATAAATATTTATTTGATGCGATAAAATAACGTACTCAGATCTAATGAATATTTACTTGGTTCAAATAAATATTTATTGGATAATAGACAATTAAACCATTTAATTGAGTCAATTAATTTTTATTTAAATCAATTAAATTTTTTTTCAGTATAAAATTTAAAAAAAAAATTTTTTTTATAATTGTAAATCAAACGAAAAACAAGATAAGTGAAAAAAAATCGTGTAAATTTTTTCCAAATTATAAATTGTATTATTATTAATTGCAGGTGGGGCAACCTGCAATTATAAACTCTATTTTTACATCGATGAAAAGAATATAATTAATTCATGATATTTTAAAATTTCCTTTTGTATTATTGAAATTGATTAAAAAAGCAACTCTAAAAAAATTGTAACTTAAATATTAAAATATTTCATTTGTTAACTAATGAAAAAGTTATAATTTTAATTTTTTCATAATTCAGTTTCAGAATTTGTTTAACAAGAACATTCTTATTCCTTCTTTTTGCTCTATAAGGGCATACAAAGTAATAACTAATCATTTGACAACAGTATCAGTCGTCTTTTTAATTATGGCTATAACAGCTGAGTACTGTGAACCCAACTGGATCACCAATGTTATTTAGCGCAGGTACATTTTTGTACGTTGACACTGTTCACGTATTACCTGAATTAATGTCAAAAAGTCATATCTTTATGAATTTACCAAGTACGGAAGAAGCACTACCACAGTCGTCTCATATGAAATGTTGCGATTTTCTTGTATTAGTAATTAGATCATTTTAAGAGTAATTCCTCTTAAAAATAGAGGAATAGTCTCCAATGAAGAGTAATATTCTTAATTCAAGAATAAAATGTAAGAGAATTTTGGAAGAGGAATTGTCCTCTTAAAACAAGAATATTTTCTTTTTGTGTTTAAAGAATAGAATTTCTAAGAAAAAAGAAAGTTACTATAAAATATTTTTCAAATCCATTTTTTCTTGTGTTTTGAAAAATTTCCTCAAAAGTTCTCAAAAGTTCAAGTGAGCGCAACCTTTTTTCAAACTTTAATATTTTTTATAATACAATCGTTCTTCTATAAGGAAGCAAAATTAATTAAACTAAAAAGAAATGGAAATATTGTAATGAAAATTAACTGAATAAAGTTTCCTTTCTGGAAGCAAAATGAATTGAAAATATTGTAATGAAAATGAAGAATATTGTAAATGAACATTTTAATCAAAAAATTAATTTTTTAATTTTCAAAATTATTGGTAATAAAATTCAAATTGAAAGAAGGAATTTAAATGTCTTTTATTTGAACCTACGAAACTTTAGGGACAAAAAAATGAGTTTGAATTTTGTTTTTTACATTTTTTGTTAATATAAAAATCGTTAGGTTTTGAATTTTAATTTATTTAAAATTAACAATTATTTTTACAAAACCAAATTTGTACCTGCAAATTGACTAATATTTGAAAAAACGGTCATTTTTTACGTTTTTAAAATAAAACACCATTAAAAGTAGTAATTATTTATATTCATAAACTTATTTGTATAATTGAAAACTGAAGACTAGTTTATAACTTGTTTTCGACGACGTCATTGTTTTAAAATACGAAGAAAGATATAAAATTTATTGTACATAAGAGTAAATATTTTAATTAGTCTATCATTTAAAGAGAAAAATAACATAAAATAAAATTCAGAAATTTAAATGAACGAGTGATTTCATAACAAATAATGAAGACATTTTTTTAAGTTTTAAGAAATAATCTGCTTTGGAACTGTTTACAAATGTAAACTTCGCTTTTAAATTGAGAACAGTTCTTTTCGGAGAATGTATGTTTCCTTTGGAAATTATTTCATCATCAAAAGTTTATTAAGACGTAAACTTTGGTCATGTTATTTTTTTGTAATGTACAATTTTTTTAGTAGGAAAAAAAGAAATAAATGGAAAGAGAATTCCGAATTACAGTAGAAAATACTTTATAAGGACAAACGACATAAAACTTATTTTGTTGTTGTTTAAATTTGTATTAGCGTGAAATTCTGTAATTGCATCAAATTTTGAATCGAATTTCGAGTCATCATGATTTTTAGATTTTGCATTTGTTGTTTCGAATTTTGAAGTTGAATCGAATTTCGCATCATCGAGATGCTTCAATTTTGAGGCTTTTATAAGACTCTTAGTGGCGAGTAAACAAGTTTCGAAATTTCGCCACGGTTTCGATTTGTATGATAAAGTGGATGACGATGAATGACCTTGAATATTTAAAGAGGAATTTGCTTGAACTTTTGACATTTGTTGTTTCGTATTTTAAAGTTGACTCGAATTTCGTATCATCGAGATGCTTAAATATTGAGGCTTTTATAAGACTCTTGGTGACGAGTAAACGAGTTTCGATGAATGATCTGGAATATTTGAAGAGGAATTTGCTACCGATGATTCAGATGACATCGAACGATTTGATTTTGAGGTTTTTATACGACTCTTGGGTGGCGAGTAAACGAGTTTCGAAATTTTGCGACGGTTTCGATTTGTACTGTAAAGTGGATGACGATGAATGATCTTTAATATTAGAAGAGGAATTTACCTTCCATGATTCAAAGGACATTATCTAACCATTTGACATTTGTTGTTTCGAATTTTAAAGTTGAATAGAATTTTGTATCATCGAGATCCTTGAATTTTGAGGCTTTTATAAGACTCTTGGTGGCGAGTAAACGAGTTTCGATAAATGAGCTGGAATATTTGAAGAAGAATTTGCTACCGATGATTCAGATGACATCAAACGACTTGATTTTGAGGTTTTTATACGACTCTTGGTGTCGAGTAAACGAGGGTCGAAATTTCGCGACGGTTTCGATTTGTATGGTTAACTGGATGACGATGAATGATCTTCAGTATTTGAAGAGAAATTTCCTTCCGATGACTCAAATGACATTATCGAACGACTTGACATGTGACATTTATTGTTTCGAATTTTAAAGTTGACTCGAATTTTGTATCATCGAGATGCTTGAATTTTGAGGCTTTTATAAGACTCTTGGCGGCGAGTAAACGAGTTTCGATGAATGAGCTTGAATATTTGAAGAGGAATTTGCTACCGATGATTCAGATGACATCGAACGACTTGATTTTGAGGTTTTTATACGACTCTTGGTGGCGAGTAAACGATTTTCGAAATTTTCGACGGTTTTGATTTGTATGTTAAAGTGGATGACGATAACTGACCTTGAATATTTGAAGAGGTATTTCCTACCAATGATTCACATGACATTTTCGAACGATTTGAATTTTGGGGCTTTTATAAAACTCTTGGGTGGCGAGTAAACGAGTTTCGAAATTTTGCGACGGTTTCGATTTTTACGGTAAAGTGGATGACGATGAATGATCTTTAATATTATTAGAGGAATTTGCTTCCCATGATTCAAAAGACATTATCGAACCACTTGACTTTTGACATTTGTTGTTTCGAATTTTAAAGTTGAATCGAATTTCGTATCATCGAGATGCTTGAATTTTGAGGCTTTTGTAAGACTCTTGGTGGCGAGTAAACTAGTTTCGATGAATTACCTTGAATATTTGAAGAGGAAGTTGCTACCGATAATTCAGATGACATGGAACGACTTGAATTTTGAGGCTTTTATAAGACTCTTGGTGGCTAGTAAACGAGTTTCGAAATTGTGCGACGGTTTCTTTTTCTATGGTAAAGTGGATGACGATGCATGATCTTGAATATTTGAAGAGGAATTTGCTATCGATGATTCACATAACAGTATCGAACGACTGGATCGTGTAAATTTACACTCGAGTCACACGCTGTTATTGACAAATGACGGATTGAATCTATGCTCGAAGTGTTTGAAACTGGAATTCCTATTTGTTTCTTGCCAATTTTGAAGAATACACCCGGAACAATAACATCATTATAAGAAACAAAGGTGACTTCATTTTTTGGTACCACTTCACTAATGTAGTTTGTACCAAAAAGACGACCTGTTTCTTCAAGAGGTTGACCGAAAATTCCAGCAACAGTGTTTAATCCATTCATATAAGATAAAAACCTTTTAATGGAATAAAAACCGTAATTAGTGCATACTACAGAATTGCAGAAATCCCTTCTAACATTATCTACTTTTTTGTAATGGACCCCATGTATTTCTGCTGTTTCATGCTCAAAAATTAATGTTCCCTTACGAATAACTTCTCCTGCTGCCCTTAAGGCCTCCATTTCTATAACTTCAGGAAGTCTTTGTATTGAGTTTCCTACTCCAATAAAATAATGTCCTTGTAGAAATTCTTCAGGTATATTCCGGGAATTTTCTTTAAGCAATCGTTTGATTGCGTTTTTGTTTTTTCAGCAATATTGTCCGTATGAATAGCTGAGTGAACAAATTTTTTCAAAAAAAACCGATTTACAATTTGCTCAGCTCGGCTAGTCGGACTTGTGACGCTATCCTTTAATTTTGTGCAAAAACTTTCGAACGGGAAAGTGGAGTATGCCCAGGATGGTCCCCAATTGAACACTGAATCGGGTGAGTGTCCTGCTATATGCATATTATAAGTATAGCTTTTTTCTCCATACATGGACAAACCGTGGGAACACTGTCTTAAGAAAGCTTTCGCTATAATCAAGTCAGTTTCGGAGATTGATGTGTTATTCAGGATAATAACTGCTTCACAATATAAGGCTAAATGTCTGAAATATTTTGGTTTTAAAATATCTTCGAGACATGGAAGGCAACAGTATAGCAGCCAATTACGCCATTCTGTAGCCTTCCATTTAGCATAAGTGCTAATGCTTCGAGGACGTCGGGAAATTTCAGAAGGAAATTTAATTTTATTCAGTTTTTTATCGATGTCTGTCATATTTGTTGGGTTCCCTATGTACCAGTCTTTTCCGCTGTCTTCCATGAAGTATTTCGTTAATTGCTTTATGCAACCTTCGAAATGTCCATGACAATCATCGTGCACCCAGCCAGCACTTAAATCGAAGTTTGGTAACATTGCCAAGCAACTGAAACCTAACAATCCATTTCTCGGCACACCTAATGTCGCAGATCTCATGTCAGACAGCATATTTTCGTGGGAGCGGAGTTCATAATTTCCGTGAGGATAAACTGATCTCCCTTCCACGCGCTTGCCCTCAGCATTGCAGTACGGACAGGCATTAAGTCCGCAACATCCTTTCAATCTCAATAATTCTGCTCTTGCCACGGAGTCAGCAGTAAATATTATAGTAATAAATTTACTTACTACTGCAGGTCCATTATCACGCTGCCATTCCAGATCATTATCATGCAGATGCGTCAGCTGTTGAACAATTGAAAACATAATAGAACTAATATTAGGTTTATGATTTCCAACATAAACGCCGGCTAAAATGAAGTGTTTACACCTAGCATAAGGTGGCAGTTCATTTATTTGCAACAGGATAGGTGTACCCGATGCATTGGACGAGTTTGCTAATGAAACTCCATCCACCCAAAGACTTAAGGACAAATTGTTTGGAAAAGATAAAAAATTACCATCCTCACGGAGGGTTTTGTACATTTGCCCATCGTAAATGTCCTCAATATTGGAGTCATTTTTCTTTTTACGTTCATCTCTATAACGCAAAGATTTTGAGATATCAGGTAATTTTAAAATGTCCAGCAATTGAGGAATAATTTTTACTAAAATTAATGTTCCTAAATTTTTATTTCTCAAACCAGGTCCATTTGAACGACATGTGCATAATCGTGTGGCGTTTCTTCCGTCCCCAACTTTTTCCTTGCATAACGTGCATAACACTGCGTAAACCAAATTGTACTCATCTCTACCTAATGTTTTCTATAGTCCGTTTTTTGTTGTTGGAATCCCACTGTGCATAAAGGATTCGTCTATCCATTTTAGTTTGTTAATGAGACTTTTATTAGTCTCTCTATGCACCACATTATCGGCTACAGTTTTAACGAAATGGTCTATAGCATGCAGTTCGTTATGATGTTGCAAAATACGATGCAATCTAATATTGTTTTCAAAACCCTGAAAAAGTGGTCTTTCTGCACCTGCAACTGGGTTAACTTCTACAACCAAGCGATGTGCATTTGCTATTTCTCTGCCTTCTTGTAAAGGTTCTTCTCCTGCAACTTCATCTTCACTTGCAACGTAATCCGATTCTGAAGATATTTCCATCGCTTCAAAGGGAGGATCTTCTCTTTCTTGCAATAGTTCTTCGCCTGCAACTTCATTTTCACTTGAATTATATAGAAATTCTACTAAGAGGACTGTTTAATCAATGATTTCAAAAAAATCTATTTTTTTCTCTTTTAAATGTTCCTTACTATCATAAAATTACTGTTCCAAAACAATTGAGGCCTTGGATCCAATAACTCGCCCGACGCTCGGAGGAACGCGCAACTGCCAGTCAGTGAGCAGTGAGCGCCTCTGGGCCACTCACTGCTACCCGACTGGTATTAGCGCGTGCCTTCGAGCGTCGGGCGAGTTATTGGATCCAAGGCCTTAATTATTGGAAAAAATATGCAAAAAAATAGTTATAGCATTACCGATTTAGAGAAACCAAAAACCATTCATCTAAACCTAACCATTCATCTAAATTTCATCTAAACCTTCAAATTTTCATATTATTACCCCCTGTTATTTTATAAGGGTTTATATTGACAAAAAACAGTATTTTTTCGATTTTTTGAGAAATATCTATATAAAAAATTGCAAAACTAAAAAAAGTAGTTTTTGATGGAAAGATCCTTATAATACATGTTAATGTATGTTTTTACCAATTCGTCACCACCATGGTAAAAATTTCGGACTAATTTCGGATTAAATACTGACAGATTAGTCCAAAAATTTTACGAAAAATGTCCGAAAATGATCTACGTTAGTCTGATATTAATTCCAACGAAAACCTGAATCCGAAAACACTCCGGAGTATTCCTGAATATTAGTCCGCAACAATTTGAAATTAAATGTGGCAAAATACTATTCTAAAACTATTCGAAAGCTGTATGCAACGAATCCGAAAATTGTCTGCAACAATTGGTATTTAATCCAATTAAAAGATGAAAGCTTCAATTTGTAATTAGTGTGGTAAAATCCTATTCCAAAAGAAATACGAAAGGGGCCATTCAAGTGTTATGTAAGCATATTTTTGAGGTTTTTAAAACCCCCCTCCCCCATCGTAAGATTTTTTACATGCATTAGCGCCATTTTTTCTAATGAAAGTAAGCAATAGCTAGACCCCCCCCCTATCCCTTTAATTGCTTTAGTAATACTTAAATGGTCCCAAACGATCCGAAACATGTATGTTAAGAATTCGGAAATAGTCGGACACCCAAATCATATTATATCCCTGATAAAAATTTCGAACTAATCCGGATTAAATCCGGTTATATTAGTGTAGATTAGTCCGATAATTGTACGATAAGTGTTTGAAAATGATCAGCGTTAATCTAATATCAATCCGAGCGAAATTATGAATCCTAAATCAGTCTGTAGTAATTTTGAATGTCTATGAATTAAGTCCGTAATTACTCCGCAACAATTCGAAATTATGTTTGTTAAAAAATTCATATAAAATAAATACGGAATAATCCGAAATCAATATGTAAAGAACACGAAATCAGTTGGCAGTAATCCGAAATTAATTCAGTTAAAAGATTTAATCCGAAACAAGTATGGAACAATTAAAAATCTGTATGCAAAGAATCCGGTAATAGTTAGCGGCAATCCGAATAATATTCAAACAAAACACTTCAGTCTGAAAATAAGTCTTATAATAATATGGAATTTGTAAATATATTCAATCCGCAGACAGTCCAAAACAATCCATATTCAATCAAATTCAGAGACTTAATCCGGAATGATTTTGGTATAATATTGAATTTGTATATTAAAAACAATTTATAGTAAAGTCAGATAAATTCAAACTATAATTATAATTTCGTATGACAAATACCTGACCATAACCAGATTAATTCCGGACTTAATCTGACTAATTTCACATTTGCAAGTTGCGTATTACCAGACTAACTTCAAACTAGATCGTACTAATTCCGGATTCACTGGTTATACACACAAACCTATTGAGTTTGAATTTATCCAGACTAATTGTAAGTGACAAAAACCTGACCATAAGCAGATTGTTTCGGATTATCTGCGGATTCACTGGTTAAACCAACCGGATTATTTCTGCATTTCTAGTTGCATATGATGTGACTAACTTCGGATTAAACCGGACTAATTACGGATTAAGTAATTATAAAAAACTGTATTGATTCCAAACTTAATTCAGGGTGAAAAAACTCCACAATAAACCGTATTGTTTCGGATAAATTCCGGATTTACGAGTTAGAATTAACTGATTAATTTCTGACTTTATCGGATATACTCCGGATTTTCTAGTTGTTTAAAAACCGCAGAGAGTTCGGATTTATCTGGATTAATTGCAGGTGACAAAAAAACTTACCATAAACCTCACTGTTTCGGACAAATTTCGGATTGGTCCAAAATTTGTCCGGTTTTTTAACCAGGGCAGATAGTCCACTTTAATAAGAAATTTGTTATATTAAAATTTCTTTGAAAAAATGATTTTTAATATATAATTTTGATTATATGTGGACGTCCGCATGAAAAGGGACCACTTTGTCAGTTCTAGATTCGGAGATAATCGCAGATGTCGAACCATGTATCTTTCATTAATTTATTGACATTTTAAGTTTTTTATTTTATTGTTAAACAAAAAAATAAAAAGGGACCACTTCGTCGGTCTGTTTCAAAAGTTGTTTCTGTTTTAAAATAAAGTGGGCGGAGAAATTCAAAACCTTTTGATTTTTCATCTTTAGGGTGTATTACATTTAAAATAACTCTCATCTGAATAACTTCCCAGAATAACCAGAGAAATATGTACGTATTACACTTTTTATTTTCTTTTTTTTAGAAATGAAAATTTCGATATTTTCTTAGATTATTAATAATAAAGTCCCTCAAAAAAAATTTTTTTGTCTACTTTCTCCTTTCTTGCTTAAAATAACTGAATAAAATAATACTCAACAATTAACTTTGTAAAAAATCAGGTTTATTAATTAAAAAACTCAATTTTAGAAAAGGGATCACTTTGTTGGATGTCCGTTATTTTTTCATTGTTTCGAAATAGAGGAGGGGGGTAATTCGAAACCTATTAAGTTTTCATCTTAAAGGTGTACTAGACTTAAAACAATTCTTATCTGAATAACTTCCTAGAAAAACCAAAGATATTCGCATTACAGTCTTTGATTTCGATTTTCTCGAAATGAGGTTTTTGACATTCAAAACTTTGAAATTCTGTAACTCATCGAATTTTTCACCAAAAAGGTTCTAAGACCACTCAAAATTTCCTACATATCAGTTGTAGTAAAAGCACATAGACTATTTGGAAATATCAAATTGTACAAATTTTTAATCTGATAATAAAGATTACATTCTACTTCTCTTTTAAAAAAATTGTAAGTCAATATTAATGTTAGTTTGTCTCTTCATAAGTTTTAAATTTGGAACTTTTTGGAGTTATGACTTTTGACTTACAAAAATAAAAGTGCTAAGTATATGAAACGCATAGGAAAAATATTCATGCATTACTTTTGCAAGGCCGTTTTATTAAAAAGGAGTTAGTTTTTTAATTTTTCTCCATTTTAGTATTACCAGTAGAAAATTACAATCATGACGATTTCTAATATTTGTCGGAAAAATGGTACATTTTTTTCAGAGCTACAAGCAGTTTTAATATTTTCAAATCAAATTTTATCAACCTTCTAATGCTATACAGAAAAAATTCTATATAAATTTTCTTAATTCTCTAACTTTTCTGGACTATTTGCTACAGCAATTTAAACTTTTCCGTTCTCGACATCCAAATTTCTGTTTCTCTCTAAGCCTATTTTAAACGAGGGGTGGTCAATTTCAAAACTCTTAGTACACTTGGAAGGTATTCTCTAATATTCCTATGTTTTCCAGTTTATATTCAATATTTTCGGTATTCTTTGATATTCTCATTTATTTTCGCAATTATTCTTAAATATTCCTAAATAATTTCTAATCTCCAGAACATCTAAGTTTGCAGCAATATTGACAAAATTACTGCAAATTTCACAATATTAAGGCAATGTTGTCAATGTTGCTGCAAGTTTAGATGCTGTAAGGGAATATAATTATATATTTTACAGGTGATTAAAGGCAGTGTAGGCGCTGAGCGTCGAAAGATATTTTTTACGAACCCGTGTGGAAAAAGCCCAAGTTCGCCCGAATAGAAGTCGGTTTCTGGTCAGGGGCTAGATGGACTAATTTTTCACGTAAAAGGAATATCAGATCTAGTAGGGGACAAGTCGGGTTCAGTTTTTTGAAAGCCTTACTAGGAAATACTTGAATTCTGGACAGTTTAATTTCAACTTAAAGAATTTAAAGTTATTATCTTGACATAAAAGTAATATTTCTTAATCCAGAATTTCTTTTTTTATATTAATAAAGTTTTTACCTGCCACTGAATCTGCATCTTTAGTTGAAAACTGGAATTTTTTTATTTTGACTTCAAAATAACAAACAAAAATTTTCAGTTATCAAATTTGACACAATAACATACAATAAATATATAAAAATAGAAAACATTTAAATATAGAAAATATAAAAAAAATAGAAAATTATATTTTTTTTTTTTTTATATTGTTTATACTCCTGCCCTATTGGCCTTACGCACTTCGACAAGAGTCCCCGAGAAATACTTTTTTGGATTAAGCATAACCATTCTACTTACAAATTTTCTATATATTAACCTAATTTGCGTCTACAGCCGACTTTATTAGGAGTACTCGCATTACGCCTGGACCACCCGTCAATGGGTTTTCTCGCCAGAGAAGAGGGAAACTGTAGAAAACCTCTCTGAGTACAACCGGTTTATCGACAGTCGAGTTCTAATGGTGTGTACCGGACAATAATCGACGGTGCACATCATTATACCTCGACGTCAAACCTCCCGCTCAGATTGTCTCACGTGCCGGAAAAATACCAAGCCAAGTGGGCGCGAACCAAGGGTACTTATACCCTTGGTCCTTAAACGACCACCAACGCCAGGCATCTATCCGACTGAGCCAATCTGTCGGTAGAAAATTATATTTAAATTAAATTATAATTATATTTCAATTATTTAAATGTAGATCATATAAAATTTTTGAACTTTTCAAAATTTAATTATTTTAAACTACTTGTGTGTCAAACTACACAGCTGATTAACAATAAAATATAGAAAATTAATACTGTTTGTGTTTATAAATGTGTATTTTATATTAAAAGAAAAAGTAATATGTGTAAAAGTTTAGTAAAGTAAAATTCAATTATGCAAAAGGTTTAACAGAATAATTGTATAGGTTACAAAAACTTAAACAAAGTTTATGTGTAAATTATATTTTTACCTCGATAAATTATCTTGTTTGAAAATTCTTCAGAATATATTCTTTTTTTAGAGTTGAAATTATTCTTCTATTTCTGCTTCGAATTCTAATCTTATTGGTTATAAAAAAAGATAAAGTTTTTTAACCCTCAAAAATGACAGTTATAAAAAAGATGAATAATTTCACATTATTATTTTAACCTTTTAATTTTCAGGAAACCAAAGACATAAAAACAAAAAATTTTCCAAACATTTCCTGTGCATTGAATAGCTTACTTTTTCTTTTAAAAATAAAATTGAAATTTGAGCAAGTCTTCTTTGAAGAGGTTGCTTTTTTAAAACCTAGTGCGAGCAGTTATTGTTCCAGGATGTCAATTTGACATTTCAATTTGTTTTTGCATATAAAACACAAGTTTAATTACGAATTACATAGTTAAAAAAAATAATTTTCAAAAAACCATTATAATATTAGTCAGGCCCTAGTAGAGTGCTCTTAGATTTCGCCCAAATAGCCACCGAATAAAATGGTGTATCAATTCTGGCTGGGATCCAGCCAGAAACCCGATAAGTGCCCAGGTTACGTCTATGATCCCTTCCCATAACACGACTAGCGCCCAACTTTAAGTCGGGCTCCCCGGCCATGGCACGGATAGAGCCCAGATTCAATTTCCACACGGGCATGAAGAATCAAATTATTAATTTTAAAATTTCAGGTTAAAAAGCATCGTTCTTAAGGAAACAAAATTGATTTTTTAATTTTTATATCTCAATATAGGAGATACAAAATCTGTAGTCTTTGAACTTCACTCATTGAGTTGTTCGCGTTTAAAAATTTTTTAAAAAAAGTATTTTATTTGTAAATATAGATTGAACTAGACAGTAGTCGGCCACCTCTAAATTTTAAATAACTACAAATGTTTGTACTCCTTACAACAGCTATAGTAATCATCACAAAAAGTGGTCACATATCCGAACAGTAATGTAGACTATTGTAATCATTATGAATAAATTTTTCTCCGTGTACTGGTCACAATTGAGAGACCACTTGCAAAAGTGGCATTAAAAACATGACACTCTTTAAATGTTAATAACTTTGTTAAATCTTAACTTAGAAAGTGTTTTAAGACAGTTTTGGAAAGATTATAAAAATTGCCGTTAATGGATTCTATGCTCAAGACTTTTTGGATTTTACAACTTCTAGAAAAATTTGAAATTTTTACTAAATGAAAGTTAGAACTTTCAGCTTTAATATAAGACCAAGAACACTTTAATCTGTGCCTTGGTTTCTAAGTTATGAGTTGAATCACTGCATTGAAAATTTTGCATGCATGATTGAAATAATTTACATACACATCCTCAGGATATCCTATAAACATCACATGTCCCTGTGCCCACTGGGTTCAAGCTTCCTTTTAGGGAGCGTTCACAAATGATGTAACGTTTTTGGGGGTACGGGGGGGGGTCTCTACTAAACGTCACAAAATGTATTTTTACACGTGAAATTGCGTGACAGGGAGGAGGGGGGGGGTCTAAAATCCAGAAAAATTGCGAGACATCATTTATGAACGCTCCCTTAGTACATATTTTACTTATTTCTAAACTCTTTTCTAGAATTTTATAGTACAGTGGAGCCTCGATTATCCTACAGGCACCGGACCAACACCCTGCCGGATAATCGAAAAGACGGATAATAGAGGTACATAAATTTATGATGTTTTAAAAAAATTTTTTATTCACAAAAAGTTAATTATGTAACAAAAAATCTGTCATTTTTGTTTGTTTAACTTTACTTTGTGATTTATTTGTTGCATATGTGCGTAGACGACGAAGAATCATATTGTCCATAACGTTTTCGTCGTCTTGCTGCTCGTACCATTCAATAAATTTTTGCATATTAGAACATACTTCTTTTGCTTCTTTGCGAAAATCTTTTGTATTTACTCTGTTTTCGGTCTTGTCACTGCCATCATATTCGATATTTGTGTCACCTTCTAAGTCAGCGTCTGTTTCAACCACACTGTCAAGAATTTCTTTGTCTGTCATAAATGCATTGCAATTTAATGCTTCGTCACAAACTAACTATTCGCGAACTTCATCTTCATTGAGTGAAAAAATATCAACTGATTCAGTTAAAATGTCATTTGTCACATTATCACTTTCAGAGACAATGTTCTCTTGAAACTCGTCAGATGATTTAGGCCACAATTTATTCGAACATCTTTTGAGTGTTTCTTCGGAAACTTCAGCCCAAGCATCCGAAGAATTATCGATGACATGTTTCAAATTGTATGCTTTCCAGTATTCTTGAAGATGCAGGTGTTCTTCCAGCACGAGATTTTGAATGAATTTTTATCTATATCGACGTTTAAATGTCTCGATAACGGATTGATCCATTGGTTGAATCAATGATGTTGTATTTGCAGGTAAAAAGTAGCACGTGATATTTCCATCATCACTTGTCAGTGAACTGGCTTCAGGGTGGCTTGGTGCATTGTCTAAAACCAAAATTGCTTTTGGTGGCAAATTTTTTGACTTCAAATCTTTCTGCACATTTGGCACGAACACCTAAAATAAAAATATTTTTAACCCTTTGAATTCAAAATTTAAATTAAAAAAATAACAATTGAAATTTTATTTACCATATTAAACCATTGCTTAAATATTTCTTGTGACATCCACGCGTTCTTTTGTGCTGCATACGTGCATGGGAGTGCATTCATGTTTAACCCTTTAAAACAACGTGGACGTTTTGATTTACCAATCAATAGCAAGGGGATTTGATTTTTCCCGCTTGCGTTAGCACACACCAATGCTGTGATTCTTTGTTTCTGCATTTTAAATCCTGGCGCATATTTTTCACAGATGGGAGCAAGTGTTTTCGTTGGCAATGCTTTATAATTCAAACCAGTTTCATCCGCGTTGTATACCTGGTCGCGTGTAAAACCATTTTCATCGATTATTTTTTGGAACTTCACTTTGAAATCATTAACGATTTCGACACTGGCAGCACTCATTTTTTCTTCTTCAATGTTTAATTCACGTATACCGTGACGATTTTTGAACTTTTCTAACCAACCATTGGTCGCTTTAAAATTGGCATCGCCATTTAATTCTTCATTAAAAAATAATGCTTTTGCAGACACAATTGGTCCAGAAAGTGGAATTCCTTCACTTCTTTTTTGAATAAACCACGAATAAAGTACCGTATTAAGCGTTTCATTTACTGCTTTTTTCATTGTTTTCTTTTTTTATGGGACTACTCAAAGATTCCATTCGCGAAGTATACTGCACAATTTCGTTTGTGCGTTTCTTTAAGTCACTTATAGTAGTTCGCAGAACATTGTAAATTTTACTCAAAGAAACGGCAGTTGCACCTTTTTCGAGTTGTTTAATTATCTCCAATTTTTTTTCTAAAGTAATCACTTTTCTTTTTCGTTTTTGTCCACCTGATGAAGATGCAACAGGATTCATTTTAAATGAATAAAATTTATAACTTTGGCAGAGAAAAAACACTTGTAACAAACTTTGTTTCGATACTGAATCAAATTCCCAATATGCTCACAATACACTTTATGTAGACAGAGAAAAAGATAAACAAAGTGACAAATACACGTAAACAAATTTTATATATAGAGAAATATACCAAAACTTGTCGTCATGTTGATCAAAATTGACAAATAATGTATTATACATTATGTTAACTGTAAGCAAAAAAAAAATCTCATCTCGGAATGAGGACGGTTAACAGAGGTGCCGGTTGACAGAGGGCCGGATAATCGAGGCTCCACTGTACCTAGAAATATTTTTTTTTCTTCTTAAATGACTTGAAGCTAGGCCAACTGTCGGAACACACACTCTTATACACCAACTACTTTTGCGTTTCTACAGAACGACTTTTTGAGGTTAGGAGTACTCGCATTTGCCTGGATCCAAAATTGACTCCAGGGGGATCATCCTTACACGCGTCGAGCGACGCCAATAATTAGCTTACCTTTTTTTTAATTTAAAATTTTTGCCCCAGGAGGGGGGTTTAACCCCCTTGGATCCGCCACTGGTGCTTTTTTGTAATAAATTTTAATAATGAACTAGCAGAGCTACGCGCGCGCGATATTTCTGTTTCTGTCTTTTGATACTCCAAACCTTATTTTATTGTGTGTATATAAGAATGTAAGACCTTATGATCCGTTTTTTTCTTTTTCTAAAATATTGGAAAAAGATTACAATTTTTTTTTGAAGAATTAAAAAACATAAAACACGAAAACCAAAAATTAAATTTAACACACTGAGCTATATTGTAAAATGTTTATAAAACGTTAAGGTAATTACAGATTTTTTCAAGATAATAGAAAGGTTTTTTCGCAAATAGAATTAACATTACCAATTTGTTGAAATTTGTACCACTGTTAGATAAAAGTTTTTAAAAAATGTAGTTAAATTTTTTAGACCTGTGGGGACTTGTGAAAAAAGTTATAAGCGTCTTTGTTTTTAACTTTTAACATTGAGTTTTGTGGGAATTGTGTACATTTTCAAACATATTTACTCACCACAAAGTACTTAAAATTAAGAAATTATTAAAACATTTTTTAATACGAGACAGATATATAATGGTTAAATATCTGTTTAAAAAGTGTCATTAGGTACCTGTGAGAGTTGCAATAAATTAATTTGTAAAAAAATTTCATGTTTTATACAGTATATTGGACAGCTGTTTGAACATCTGGAAACATTGCACACAATTTTCTACTCAAAACTAAATGTAAACAAGTCATACCAAGCATTTGCAACACGACTAAAGAAATGCTGTGTTGCCAGACGTTTCAAAGTACCAAGCAAGTCAAATTACAAAATAATGGTTTTTGTTTTAATTAGTTCAGTCAAGCGATAGAAAAACTTTATATATTAATTATACATCAGAAGAATTATTTTATTGAAGTATTCTTCCTTCTTTGTCAAAACATTGACACCGAGATTTATTAATAGTCATGATATAAGTCGAGGTATAAGCCGTCCATAAACCACGAGACCAAATTTAATATTAGTTTTTGACCCTCCCCCCATCCAATATGGAACACAAATTTTTACTTTATGCAATGGACCTTAATTTTGTCACTCGGTGGTTTTTAGGGACGCTGATTACGAATTTGATGTAAGTTTTCATAAATTTAAAATGGTGTATTCAATATGGCAGAATTTTCTTTTAGATTTATGCAATTGACCTTAATTTTGTTACTCGAGAGTTCTAATACCAGTCAGTTAGCTGTAAATGTCATAGCAGCGCTTACTGACAATTATTTTAGCACTTGCGTCGATTCACGACCAGCGAGCGTGTATAGAAATTTTTTTTAAATTTCTCTTTCCCATATTATATTAGTCATTTGAAATTTTGAAAACAAACATCGCATTCGTAATCAGCGACCCTAAAAACCACCGAGTGACAAAATTAAGATTAATTGCATAAAGTAAACATTCTGTTCCATATTAGATCCGCCATTTTGATTTATGGAAAACTAAAATTGAATTCGTAATCAGCAACCACAAAAATTCCCGAGTGACAAAATTAAGGTTTATTGCATAAATTTAAAAAAATTTTGTTCTATATATTAAATCCGCTATCTTGAATTTCTTAAAAATAACATTAAATTAGTATTCAGCGACCCCAAAAGCCTTCGAGTAGGAAAACTTAGGCGAATTTAATTACATTTTAGTATTTTGAAAAATAGTCACCACCCCTTTCAAAGTTCCCTTCATATTTTAGGCCATATTTGGTCCGCCATCTTTAAATTTTACATTCTAATTTACTTTTTTTAAAAGTATACAATTTTTGTGCCTCTGTGGATGAGAATTGAATATTATTCACGCACGTTTAACTCCTTAGCAGAGTAGTCAAAATAAAGTTTTCGTGTCACAACTTTGCTAAATTTTTTTATTTCTTTTAATGCCAGATATCATTATATTTTATGTTTTTGAGGTTACTGAATCCAAATATTTGGATGGGTAAATGGGTAAAAAAAATAACCAAACTTGAAAAAATGAAATTTCTTTTCTGTTTTTAAAGATAAAACCGCTATATTTAATTTTTGTTTTAAACGAAATTTTTTTTTCACCCCGGAATCGAAAAGAGCACACTGAATACCTATAAGAAATATACTTGCGATATAAAATATAATCTGTTTTATTCATAAAAGTATAGGTTGAATTTGCGCAAAGAATTTTCTTATTTTAGGCGTTAATGGGTTAATCATTAAAATAATATTATAATATTTGGGGAGAGTGGGACAAACCGTCCAGATGTCAATATCTCTGAAATGGCGAGATTTTTTTGTTCATAAGTTTTGAAATTTTTTTTAAAAAATCATCGGATTTGCTTGAAAATCGTTACTTGGGGGTTTTCGAGGTCGCTAATTACGAATATTGAATCAGATTTTTAAAATTCAAACTGGCGAATCCAATATGGCGGACATTCTTTTTTTTAAATCATTGGATTTGCTTGAAAATCGTTACGGGGGGTTTTGGGGTCGCTGATTACGAATATGACATAATTATTTAAAAATTAAAAATGGCGGATACAATATGGTGGACGAAAAAAAAAATTAAACAAAAAAAAATTAAAATAAAAAAATTCTCTTTTCCGCCATGTTGGATCCCCCATTTTCAATTTTGAAAATTTGATATCTAATTTTTGATCAGCAACACCAAATACATTTTTGTTTGTCTTTTTTAAAAAATGCAAATGAGAAAACATTTAAATCATACGATTGCTTATCCGCATACAAAAACATCTTTGACATGGCGAATAATAAGGATGTATAATTTTTGTTTTACTTCGAATTTTGCAATATTATTTTAGGAGAGTATTCTTGACACTATAAAAAATCCGAAAATAAAAACAAAAAAAAATTTCTGGGCCCGCATTTTATTTACAAAATAAAGCTATATTTTTGTTAAGCGCCATATTATTCACCATATTGGATCCGCCATTTTGAATTTAATTTTATTTAAAATTTTCGAAATTATCTTTCAAATGCTTAATAAATAAAGCATTAACTAACAAATTGAAACCAATTCAACGCATGTAACGCGGCAGTGCAACCGCCCGTGAAACTGCACGCTCCATGTCTTTTTTACAGCGCGTAACAGGCTTAAAAAACCATCGGTACACTTCAGAAAGCCTTACCCATTGTTCGAAGATAATTGAATCTTAAATAATTATACGAATTAGTTTTTTAAAATATTTGCGATTGTTCACAACTGGAGGCGGGGTGGGAGTCAAAAATTGATGAAAAATTGTCCATTTGGTTTATGAAACAACGATAAAATTTATACAGTACCGTCCGAAATTGTCAGTCCACCCATTTTCAAAGGAATGACAAAAATTTTTTAACATAAAATTCATGAAAAGTAAAATTTTTTTTGGTTTATATTTTGAAAGACGATAAAATTTTGAAAAGAATAAGACCTTACAGAAGTCATTTGGCCAAAATTTGTAGAAGATATTCTTAAAAATCGTCATTTTCAATGTTTTACAAAAATTTGAATAACTTCTAAAATAATGAACGCTTTTTAATAATCTTAGGCTTATTTTAAAGACCATTTTCTAGAGAATAAGAATTACTTATAGGCATTAACCTGTAATTTTTAACTTGGAATAAGCATGACGTCAAAGTTGGACAAAAAAATTCAAAAAATTTGAAATAATATTATTAAAAGAAAAATAATTTTTGAAATTCAAACATATATTTTTATTAAATTTTCTTGAAAAATCTACACCATATCATGTTTTATATATGTTCTAGAATAGTTTTTAGTACAAAAAATTGATTTCAAATTTTTCCAATTTTTTTGTCTAATTTTGACGTCATGCTTATTCCAAGTTAAAAATGACAGGTTAATGCCTATAAGTAATTCTTATTCCGTAGAAAAAGACCTTTAAAATAATCCTAAGATTATTAAAAAGCGTTCATTATTTTAGAAGTTATTTAAATTTTTGTAAAACATTGAAAATGACGATTTTTAGGAATATCTCCTACAAATTTTGGCCAAATGACTTCTGTAAGGTCTTATTCTTTTCAAAATCTTATCGTCTTTCAAAATATAAACCAAAAAAAATTTTTGTTTTCATGAATTTTATGTTAAAAAATTTTTGTCATTCCTTTAAAAATGGGTGGACTGACAATTGCGGACGGTACTGTACCTCTCACTCATACCTCGTTCTCGATCTGCCTTTCTTTTACTCCTTAATCTATCTGTGAGTGAAAAAAGAAAAATAATTAGCCAATAAGGAAATAAGACGCCCATTTCGTATTTTGGCTTGAAAGTAAAATTTCCCACTTTTCCTTTCCCTATCAAATTCTGTTCCTCTCTTTCTACCTGACACGGAAAATGGAGAAAACATGGTACCCCCTTCTAAACCCAAAAAGTGGGAATTACTTTCTTAACTATTCGTCTCTCTTTCGCTCCTACTCTAAACTAAAAGGAGAGACAATACCTCCCTCCCTCTCCTTCTCTCTCACTGTGAACAGAGTATATAGGGAAAGACTAACTTAATATATATATAGATATAATAATATCTATTCGCCTCTCTTTCGCTCCTACTCTAAACTAAAAGGACAGGCGATACTTACCCCTCTTTCTCTCTATCAACCTTTCTCTCTCACTGCGGACAGAATGTACACGCTCTGGACAGACTGAATGAAAGAATACGAAGATTATTATAGTTAATGGCGAAAATGCAATTTATATTTTTAAGATTAAGACTCTTTGTTCAAACTTATTATAAGTCCAGGAAGACTACTTTTTGTTACATCTTAAAATTAGCTTGTTTGTAAATTATATTCAAGACTTTTTTTCTCCGTATTCCCACGCACAATGTAAAGTTTTGTATTTTAATTTTAAGTATATATATTTTTACCTTAATTTGAAAATAATTATTCTCGAAGACAGAATATTCTTGCTTTTTTAAAAATATAATTTAAAATATTTTTTCCCAAAGTACTTTAAGGAAAAAATTTTTTTCCATAAAATAAAAAGAAATAAAGATGCTAAAAACATTTTAAAAAACTTTAGCCTCCACAAAGAATTTTTAAAAATTCATATTAAGAGACTATGTTTACATAAATAAATTAAATTTTTTAAGATTGTAGTTTCTGAGCAGTCAAAAATGACTTTAAACAACAATTTTTTTCTCGTAACAACTTTATTTAAAGTCAATCACTTTAAACACCACCGTTTCGAGAGAAATGCGTCTAAATATTTATCTATAAATTTTAAATTGGAATCTAACAAAGTTCTATTTCACGATATAGAGTTGATAAAAAATATAATTGTGAATAATTTCTTTATTTCTTTCAATTTTAATATGTAATTTAATAATAAAGGAATAATAATTTTGTACACATGTTTTAAAACTATTACAATAAAAAATTTTATTTGAAAATTAAACTGACATTAAAGTTTTTTATAGAATAACTATAATAGTTTAGCATGACGTTATTTTAATAATAAAATGAGATGTTAAAATAATAAAATTTACAACAGATAAATCTATTTCCATTAACCTGCTTTGAGTGTCTTACGTACATAATTTAAACTTTCCATTATGTTTTGTCGAATAATAGCCAAATCTAGGTCCTTTTCAGAAACATCTTTTATTTTTAAAGTTCCATCTTCAATTTCCTGTAAACTGACGAGTATTCCTAAAAAGCAGAAGCAAATTTTTCATAAATAACCAAGTAAAAAAGTTCGTTGCCTTACCCATGTTCAACCTGTGCACGGTGCTAACCCTATATACTGGCAGTCAGTATTAAATTTTACATCCTATCAGTACTATCAGCACACCAAATCAGTACTAACTGAATTATTATCTTTTTAAATGTTTAGTAGTTCGCCTTTGTATGAATTACATTAAAAATTGCTTTTTTTATTACAACATTATCATTTCCATTCATTGGAATTGATCGAGTTTGCTATTACTCTCCCCTACTTTATTATTATTATTATTATTATTTGAAAATTTCCTTTTCGTCATTATGAATGGAAATAATTACCAAAAAAAATGTCTTAGATTGATTTTAAAGGTGTTGGGCCATTCAAGTATTACGTAAGCATATTTTTTAGGTTTTTAGACTCCCCCCAAATCGTAAGATTTTTTACATGCATTAGCGCTATTTTTTCTAATGAAAGTAAGCAATAGCTAGAACCCCCCCTCTCCCTTAAATGCTTACGTTATACTTGAATGGTCCCTTTAATGTTCGAAGTTCGAAAACTTATATAATTTTCGCATATATTATAATTATTAAATTGAAATACACTTTGAAATTGAAAATTTATTTACTTTATTAATTCAGTAGGTATTTCGCATAAATTCGAAATTTTCTACTTATATTAATAAGTTTTTTTGTCATTTAAAAGCTCGAATCCATTCGGGTACTCGAATTTACCCTAGGACTCGAATTTTTCGAGTACT
Organism: Leptopilina heterotoma; assembly: GCF_015476425.1. Lineage (NCBI taxonomy): Eukaryota > Metazoa > Arthropoda > Insecta > Hymenoptera > Figitidae > Leptopilina > Leptopilina heterotoma. The sequence goes on from NW_025110919.1 coordinate 470,504, forward strand.
CGAACTCACTCAAGTATGTACTCGATACATCGAGCCTGCTCGGGCCCGGCTTGGCTCGGTATTTCGATCTCTTTGCACATCTCTAATTAATTTTATTCTTCAGTAATTTCTTGTCCTATATAAGAGACAAAGCAACAAAACAAAAAGTCCAAGACAAAAAATCCAAAATAATTAAAATCCAAAAAAATAGTTTTACTTTGGACTTTTTTTTAGATTTTTTTTTATTTTTTGTCCTGGTCAAAAAGTCCAAAAAAATTGAATATTCAAAGCAAAAAAATTTAACTATAAAAATTTAAATTGTTACATTGAATGAAATTGTCTTTTTAATTTATGTAGTTGTTTTTTCTAAATTTATGCTCACAGTTTTTCATCTAGAGAACTAAAAATTGGTACACGTGTATATTTTCACGCGTAGATTGCACGAAAAATATAGCAAACGTGATTGGAGTTAATTTTCATAGAGTTTTCCGCGAAAAACATCAAATTTTGGCCGTATTTCGCAAAAAAAGGCATGTACCCCCCCTAGCGCTTACAGTTTTTTACCTAGAAAGATGAAAATTGGTATGTATATGTATTTTCAAAAATGGATTGCAGGAAAAATATAGCGAACATATTTGGTATTGATCTTTATAGTGTTTTCATCGAAAAACTCGAAAATTTTGAAAATTTCGAAAAAATGCATGTACCTCCCCCTGGCGCCCACAGTTTTTTATCTAAAAAGCTGAAAATTGGTATGCTTATTCGTTTTTACGCATAGATTACAGGAAAAATATAACGGAAGTAATTAGAATTTATTTTCATAGTGTTTTCATCGAAAAACTAAAATTTCTTTTTGCAAGCCCGAAAATTCCTTAACCCTTGTTGGTTCTCTCAATTCTTAATCTTGGCGTTATACATTTTTATTTGCTTTTTCGTGTAGATTTCAACAAACATACAGAAAAAATTATTGGAATTCATCTTCATATTTTTTTTGCAAAAAACTAAAAAAAAATTTCGTTTTAAAAAAAAAGTGTGTACCCCCTCCTTGGTTTTTACAATATTCTTGGCATATTGGACTACAGTTTTGCTTATATTATGTATTTTCATGTATAGATTTCAAGAAAAAAACACCGAAAATGATTGGATTTTATCTTCATATTTTTTTTAACGAAAAACTCAAAGTTTTTAAAAATTTCGTCAAAAATGTGTGTTTTTTACCCTAGCGACCACAGTTTTTATCTGAAGAGATGACAATTGGTTATTTATTTATTTTCACCTGTAGATTACAGAAAAAATACAGCAAAGAATATGTGACGCGTCGCGAAGAAAAGCACCTAAGAAGCATATCGAAAATTTTACAGGAGGAGGAAAAAAGGAAAGAGAAAATTAACTCTTAGCACGAATTTCTGTTTTGTAAATCATTATTACGAAAGTATTTCAGATAAGTATTTGATAAAAATTAATTTGGAGTTCAGATAATTAAAAAGTAATCTTTAATTTATCTGAAACAATCATAATCCGAAAATCGATTTTTTGCTTCTTATGTGCTTTTCTTCGCGACGCGTCACATATTGGAGTTGATCTTTATATTTTTTCAGCAAAAAAGTAGAAGTTTTAAACGAGGGTACGGAACCCTCGGTGTTAGTACGAGTTCTACTCGCACTTGTCCGGTTTTTTTTTAATATATAAGGAATTTGTGTTACTTAAAAAATCCTAGGTGGAAAAGTTAACGTTAGCTAATGATATTAATGTTAGGCTAACGTTAACTAAAGTTTACTTTTCCACCTGGGATTTTGCCCCTGTAGTCTAATTTTATACGCCAGTATAAACTCATTTACTGTGCTCAGTAATAGAGCCAATACTAATAATAGTATTGAGTATAGGGTCAGTATCATGCAGAAGTTTATTTCAAATTGGGTGATTGTTACGCAATGCAGTAAAAATTATACTATAAATACTGTATATTTTTTATATTTTTAACGTCTTGATCACTGATCCGGATGAAATCTTCTTGAGCAACATTATTCGGAGGTCTAGTTGAGGCTACAAAAGGAATTTGCTCTTTTAACCCATAACCTCTTACGAGATCAGTAATTCGTGTAGTCCATTTTGTGTCCTTTTCGGCCTTTTCGGAGGTCTAGTTGAGGCTACAAAAGGAATTTGCTCTTTTAACCCATAACCTCTTACGAGATCAGTAATTCGTGTAGTCCATTTTGTGTCCTTTTCGGCCTTTTCTAACATATCATTACAAATATTGACACCCGCATGAAGAACCTTAAAAAATTAATTCCTTTAAAATATTAAAAATTAAAATGTTATGTAATCTTATTAGATAAAATAATAGTACACCATGGATGATGGGTTTACTTTAGTTTTAACAAATGCTGTTAAATGTAATTCGTCGCCTTCTTGGAAAACAAAAACAAATCAAAAATCCTTAATATGAAACGATCCTTAATATGAAACGAGTAGATATGCAAATTAGGTAAAGAGAGACAGTCTAATGTTGCTTATCCTCGAAAGAGAAAGAAAGCAATAGCGTTAGATTTTCTGCGTTATAAACAGAGACCGATTTATGTTATTTCTATTTGGAAAGAGGAAGAAAGCAATAGCGTTAGATTTTCTGCGTTATAAACAGGGACCGATTTATGTTATTTATTTAGAAAGAAGAAGACAGAAAGATATTTGAAAGATATATATATATATATATATATATATATATATATATATATATATATATATATATATATATATATATATATATATATATATATATATATATATATATATCGATATATGTATATCGATATCGTCTCGTTTTATCCGTAATTATGTATAACGTAAACTCACTTTATTGCTAGTTTAAACCAAAATCCCCAACCATGCACTGAAAAAATGTTGAGTACCGTGCAATCCCAATCGTCGGAAAGTGGAGGAACTATAGTTTGGATGTGCTACGATCTCAATTCGGAAAATCTACGTTCCTATGTCGATGTCGCTGAACACCCAAGATTTGAGACTTAAAACCTTGAGACTGCAATAGCCGCATCTTGGGCGCTCAGCACGCCCGAGTTAGAAATGCAGCTCCTCCAAACTAAAGTCGTATCGCATTCGTAAATTTTCGGTCTACTTGGAACGGCTCGTCACCCAAAATTTTTTCCGTGTGGATGTGTAAATTTTCGGTCTACTTGGAACGGCTCGTCACCCAAAATTTTTTCCGTGTGGATGTTTGTCAGTTCTTTTCAAAGTATTTATTTCAGTTAACACCTATTATTTGTTTTAATAGTAATTATTATTTAAATTTTATTTAAGTAAATTTCGTTAAATTGCAATTTTTACAAATAAAAATTATAGAAGAGAGCGGGGCAAACCGGCCCGGTGGGTAAACCGGCAAGGTGTCAATATCTCCGAAATAGCGAAATTGTCAAAAGTGCTATTTAGAAATTTGAAACAACCATGTGTAGTATACCATATTTTTTCAATTTGACATTTTTTACTTTTGTTTGTGCAAAAGTAAAAATTTTTGGGAGCAAAATTTTTTTTTTAGTTTTTTTCTACACTTTTACGAATTTTTTCTTAAGTAAATTCTAAGGAAATCGTGTAATATTTCCAAATATTAGATCTTAGGTTTTAAAGGTACACACCTTAGGAATATTTACCACCAAAAACTTTGATGAATTTGCAAAGCGTTTTTTTTAACAAATATTTATTCTCAAAATGAGCCTGTAGGGCAAAGCGGCCAGTTTTCGGTGGGGAAAACCGGCCATAGGATGTTTTCATTGTATCAGAGTTTCAAGAAAATTATTATTAATTAGAATGTTTTTTTCATTAAAATATTTGGGCATATCTCTAGAACCTTTAACTTTTCAATGAGAAAAAATTTGTTAATTTTTTATTGAGCACAGTATTGAAACTCTGTCTACATAAACTTTAAGAAATAAGCTTTCAAAATATCCAAGTGGACAGATAAAATGATTCGTCTTCAAAAAGTTATAAACTATTTAAAATTGCGAATTATTTTTAACGTGCAACAAAAAAATATTTAACAGGTGTTTGTTTTTTAGAATCGAAAACAGTTGAAAGTAATTAACTGAGGGGTTATAATTTATAATATAATAATTATATTATTATATAATATATTACTTTTGTATTTATTATATTATTACTAGTCATTAACATTACTTTTCTTTTATTTTTTGTTTGAATTACTAAAAAATTAAAATGGTTTTTATTTTAAAAATAGATTTTAATTAAACTGAATTGTAAAAATATGAAATTATAATGTATAAAGTTTACCTTGCAATTTCCAGATACATTTTATTTAAATTTAACACTCATAAACTTTCCAATTTCTATTCATTTTTTTCTATTTTTCTTTTTTCTTATATATCCTATTTTTTCGATCATTTATTCTGTCTAAAAAATCAAAATATAAACATTGAAACTTAACCTTCAGTTTTATTTATTAACAGTTTCTATAAAAAAGTGAGAATCGACAACTTCATACTTAACAATTTCTTTTCTAAAAACTTTTGGTTGATTACGGTCGACCGTAATTGACAAATATTTTTACATTATCTTTGCAATAAAGTATTTTTTCTTGAAGCACATTCACGGGATGTTAAATGGCACATGCGAAAATATTTACAAGTACTTTTAAAATACTTTTATTTGATTTTCGTGGAGTATCACTCGAATTACGGTCGTTTTCAAATTTTGTACGCGCGTGTTTTCTGTTATTTAAATTACAACAGTTTTTTGAAGACACGAGGCACATCAATTTACTATGTCTCAAAATAATTCTAATAATTTGAACTTTTATTTCCCGTAAGTCATTTTGATGTGCCATTTGTCTTATTAATGAAAAATGATAAATATCTCGATTACGATCAAAAAGGTTAAAAGTGAGGGACAACGTTTGAAAGCTTATAACTTTTTTCAAAATTAACAAATTTTTAATTTTCATACGGAAAAGTGTTCACTGTTTAATTAACTTTAAAAAGATGCGTCTTAGAATTAGTAACTCTTATTCATTACAAAGTTTTATCGTTTAACCCATCCGAGAGTATGGTTAGGGACAAGTAGATATTGTAAAAAATCGGGCACTCAGATTGGAATAATTATTGATATATTTAATAAATTAATGTAAAACCTTTTGGAACTGATTCATCTTATCAAGCTTTAATATTTTTAACAAAAATAAAGTAAAAAGTTATTGAAATTATCGAAATATATGCGAGGGACATGAAAGTTAAAGGTTCCAGAGATATGCCCATTTACTATCAATGAAAAATAATTGTCTTTCAATGAGAATTAGACCCTTTAATAATGATTAAAACATATTTATTTATTTGTTTATACACCCGTCTTAAGCCTACAATCTTGGCTATACAAGTGTTTGTTTACATCTCGTAAATGTAATCTCGTAAATTTCTCTTACAATATTTCTTTATAGACATTTCCTTAATACTAAATTTTGCGCCTACAGAGCGACTTGAAAATTAGAAGTACTCGCATTTGCCTGGACCACCCGTCTAATGGGTTTTCTCGCCAGTGGAGAGGGAAACTGTAGAAAACCTCTCCTGAGTACAACCGGTTTATCGACAGTCGAGTTCTAATGGTGTGTACCGGACAATAATCGACGGTGCACATCATTATACCTCGACGTCAAACCTCCCGCTCAGATTGTCTCACGTGCCGGAAAAATACCAAGCCAAGTGGGCGCGAACCAAGGATACTTATACCCTTGGTCCTTAAACGACCGCCAATGCGAGGCATCTATCCGACTGAGCTAATCTGTCGGTAATTAGACCCTTTAATATTGTTTTCCTCATAAATTCAAACACTTTTGTTTTCTTATTTAAAAAAATTATTTATTTAATTAAAATTCAATTCTGTAATATTATTTACATTATTACAACCATTGTTCACATGATCCTTTATGTTTTTTATTATTGTAGATTATACAAATGCAATATTATAGATAAAAAAAAACCTAGGTGACCGGTTTACCCCAGGGGGTGGGGCAAACCAGCCAGTTTCCAAATTTTTTTAAAGTGAACACAGCAACTAAACAATAAAATATAAAGTATAGGTGTCTCTGGGAAAAAGTTGCGCAAATTAATGATCTTTCAAACAAGCAATCAAAAAAATGAAATCGGTTGATTCGTTTAGTCACAAGAGTAAAAAAACCGTTACTATGGCCGGTTTGCCCCACTCTCTCCTAACCCTTTAAAATTAGGTAATGATGAAATTATGAGAAACAGACATTGGGTTATACAACTATTTTATTAATTGAAAATTTGAGTGCAAAAAATTTATACTTGCTTATGATTATAGAAAATAAGAATTAGATAATTTTCTTACTTGCTGAAAATAAATGTTAGAATAAACTCATTTTATTAAGTAGACGTTTTAGGTTATTTTATCATTTGAAACTTTAAAATTAGATAAAATTACGATTTAAACTTTTTATAGATTACGGAGAAATACGGACGTCCTAAAATAACTTCCATCACCAAATTTGTTTTCATTTTAAATAAACTTTGACGTCAAAATAAAAATTAATTTTATGTAAAACACAGTAAAAAAAGTATTGAGTGGAGCCGTTAGGAATTGGGAGTAAGCATGAACCAATACGGATTTGTATAAAAACCGTATTGGGACGTTTGACTAAATCTTTTTTCGTCCACCGAATTCGGTCCTCTTTTAGCATTTAAATTAAGATTATATTAACAGAATTGACATCATACATTGAAAGCACAATTGTTCTGGAATATAAAAATTTCGATTTCGAAACGAAACAGTGAAAAATAATTAAAAAGTGGTCAAAGCAAAATTACTTTCAACAGTATAACGTTTTAAAAATAAATATTTGAAGTATATTTTTCGACGGACTGCAGTACCCACGAAATTTAATCCCACTATTCTACTACTTCACTTGCCGTGTGCATGAGCTTCGCTCGCTTCGTGCTCACGAAGTATTGCAAAACTCACAATCAGTCATATACATACCCGAGTCGAACTTTTAGACCTGCTTACCTCCTGGTAAGTATAATTGAGGCCTTGGATCCAATAACTCGCCCGATGCTCAAAGGCACGCGCTAATACCAGTCGGGTAGCAGTGAGTGGCCCAGAGGCGCTCACTGCTCACTGACTGGCAGTTGCGCGTTCCTTCGAGCGTCGGGCGAGTTATTGGACGCAAGGCCTCAATTTAACCCTAACCTGCACCTAACAAACCCTTGGTGTTTTTTTCCTCCTGCGTAAGTTCTATTTAACTCTGACAACTCCTTTTTAAGTCCTAATTGAACCTAAAACCCTGTATTGCTTCTACCAAATTCTTACGCAATAGGAAATGTTACGCGCGGTACAAGATATTCAACTTATTATTGTTTTGCAAATTACAAAATTTTTTATTTTGAAAATTTCACGAAAGAATTCAATTATTTTCTAAAATTTTAATAAAACCTTCGAAAAAATTCAATTATTTTTATAAATAGTAAAATTCTTCCGAAGAATTCAATTAATTTTATAAATAGTAAAATTCTTTGCAGGAATTAAATTATTTTCAAAACAATTTTAATTGAATTCCTTAGATGAATTCAAATATTTTAAAATATTTTCATAAATTGCAATTATTTTCTTAAACTTTAATAAATTCTTTGAAATAATTCAACTATTTTTATAAATACTAAAACTCTTTGCAAGAATTAAATAATTATTAACCCAATTAAAATAAAATTAAACGAAAGAATTCAATTATTTTGAATATACTTAATTTTAATAAAATTCTTTAAAGAAATTCAATTATTTTCGACAGAACTTTAATTGAATTTTTCGAAAAAATTTCATGATTTTTAAATATTTCTATAAAATTCTTCATAAACAATTTAATTATTTCTTAAAATTTTAATAAATTCTTCACAAGAAATCACTTATTTTCAATACAATTTTAATAAAATTCTTCTTCATAAAATTCAATTGCTTTCGAAATTTTCAATTAAAATTATTAAAGAAACTCCATTAGTTTAAAAAAAATTCAAAGAAATTTTTCAAAAAAATTTAATTAGGATTTTTAAAAATATTAATAAAATTCTTTGCGAGAATTTAGTTATTTTTCTAAATAAAGAAATTCTTTGAAGGAATATTCTATTATTATCAAATTTTTTGATAAAATTCTTTGCAACAAATAGAAGATTTTCAATACATTAATTTTAAAATTGAAAATATTTGAAAAGAAAAATTAAAAAAAGATTAAGAAACCAAAATGTAAACAACAATTAACTTCAAACTGCGAATAGGTTACCGAAACATGTACTTTGTTATTATTAATTTATAAATATTATTTTTAACTGAAATGTTTTGACATTTTTTTTAAATAATAAAAATATTAATTTATGAATGTTTAAAGGTTATTATTATTAAACAATTTATTTATTTGCGTAGTGTATTAGTGTCAATTAATGCTTTATTGAATCACTCAACAAGTCACTGAAAATAGAGCGTCTGTGTTCAGTTAGGTTCCGTAGCATAGTGGTTAGGGCGTTAGTTTCGTAGTCCGTAGTTCGTAGGTCGTAGGTTCAAGTCTCGCGTGCGTTAGATTTTATTTATTTCGTAGGTTTGCGTTTATTCCGATTTTTCTGTATTGTATAGGTATAAGTATGCAATTTAATGATTATATACACCGTTAAATAATTTAATTAACAAATATTAAATTAAAATTTTTTTTTTTATATATAAATGGATATGTATTAATCCCCACATATATACTAACATTATTTATGAATTCGCTATTGGTCACGATTAAATTAAAAAAAAAAGTAAAAATCATTAAATAATAATGCCATTTATTAATAATTAAAGTTATTATAAAAATTAGTTAAAAATGATCTCAAATATGCTATGAGCAGTTTTTCCAGGGTTTTTGGAGAGGAAAGAATTCTGTAAGTAAGGGTCAAGCAGTATTTAAGAAGGTTCTAGAAACACCTGCTTTCCCCCTTTTACCATCTAAATTTGTCGCTAACCAGGGGTTTGCAGGAGGTAATCAGAGTTAACTTGCAATGCAAATAAACTCTGCTTTCATCCTATTACATCCTTACAAACCCTCAGTTTTAAGGAGGTAAGCAGGTCTAAAAGTTCGACTCGGGTATACAGGAGCGCAACGTTCCGTTAGGTGTAGTAGAGAACTTTTCACAAGCTTTACTCCACTCGTCGAGTTCTTCTCTTCTGCTTCTACTTCAATCGCTTGCCCTGTAAAATTCACGTTTAGTCGTTTAGAAGCTAAGCGCGGTTTTCTCGTGGACAGTCACATATGATTCACCAGTGGTGGATCAACTGACGGAAAAATGGTTATCTATACTTACGCATTTGTATTTAAATAAACATCAAGTATCGGTAATTGGTAAAGGAGGTACAGATCATTATTGTAATTTAAAAAAAATTTTAACTTGTGTGGAAACAATCCAAGTTTGCCACGACAGAATTTAGTTTTTGGTCGAGGGCTATCTGGGTTCATAATTAACCTTTCCTAAACGACAAAACAAATGAAAAATAAACGAAAACTTTGATTTGTGGCTTCCAAATGTATATAACCATCATTACATAATACATTGTTTTTTATTTAATCACCACATAGTAAGTTTTAAGCAGTTTAATTAATTACTAATGTTGTGACAAAAAAGAAGGGTTGTTTCCAATTTATGTCTTAAGAGCCTACCTTACATGTTTAACACTACCCAAGTGCGATGCCGGGATTGACTTCATTCTGAGGAAATTTTGTAGAGAATTTAAAAAATATTTGATACGGGTTTTTTGTTTCGACCGACATGATGTTTTAAGGGATGAAAATAATAGGGGTTGAAGGTTTTTTGGGGTCACTACATTCAAATTTAATGTTAGATTGAGATATTTTCAAAATGGCGGTATTTTCTCTTCAATCCGACATCTTTTAAATTATTTTTGATCGAAAATCCAGAGTAAGTATTTTTAGCTCAATTCCCTAACTTTTAAATTGTTTTAGTTGACATTTTTAATTTTGAAAATCGGACATCAAATTTGAATTTAGCGACCACAAAGATCCCCCAAGTAAGAATTTATTTTCAGTCGTTTTCGATCAATTTTTAAAAACTTTGATCATTTGAGTTATTTGTGTCTGAATATAGACATATGGTAAAGAATCAACTGTCAAACTCTATTTTCATCTCTTAAAACATCATGTCTGCCGAAATAAAAAAATATCTATGAAATAGTTTTCAATTATTTACAAAATTTCCATAACAAGAATTCCTGCGTGGCACTTGGGTAGTGTTATTTGTTAGCTTTAAATTAAAAACATTTTTCAAACTACAATCACGATCTGTACAAACCTGGACAAAATTTCTCATTACAAGAAACAAGGATTTTTAACACGTAAGAAAATATTTGCAATTATTTTCTTGTTTCAAATTAATCAGAGAAACATATTAGATCGGCGTTTTCCATTTTTTATAATAATTATTGTAATGAATGATAATAACTTACCGCGGGGGGCGTCTTACCCACCCAGGTGGGATATATGGCCAAATGCAGACCTTTTGTATTTTCGTTCTGATTAATTTATTATTTATTGTAGGTATTTGGTCCTTACATGTTAATGATAAATAGTAATAGTGTGCAAAAATCAAATATTCAATTAAACATATTAAAATTTGTTGAATTTAGATGTAATGTGAGAAAGAGAAATCATTAAATTAAATAAAACTTTATGAAATATAAACTACCTGTGATTAACTTTTAGTTTTTCTTAACACTTTCTTCCTGTTTTCTTCATAAATGTTAAAAAATTAGCAATTGTTATCTCAAAATCGAACTGTCCCTCTAATGAATTTTTAGCAAATTTATCTCCTCTCAATGTGGGTAGTAGACCAATAAAGTTTAGCGAGAAAGTGAGAGACCTTGGTCTAACAGTAGATCGATCCTTATCTTGGAAAGACCATATATATGGAATTTCACGAAAAACATTCATGGTACTTCAACAATTGAATAGAAATAAGGATTCACTTCCGACTGCTACGCGAGCCTTGTTGGTCAAAACCCTCATATTGCCTTTTTATGGTTATTGATGCATAGTTTATGATGATATAACGGACGAACTATATTTAAAATTGGAAAGATCCTTAAACGCATGTATAAGATTTATTTATAATTTACCTAAAATAGAACATATAACTCAATATAGATTAAAGGCAGAAATGTTAAATGTGGGTAAATTTGTAACCAGAATTATAGTTACCCGTGCAGAAATCGCCACTTTTGTTCCCGATTACCGCCCTGGCCCCGGTCGGGATTTCATGATCTGGCCCCGACTTCGTGGCCCCGACCAGGACCAGACCGGGTTTGCCCAAGGATCTACAAACAGCGCACAATGGGATTTTTTTTACAATTTACTGTTCAAAACTGTCTACAGCCTACAATTCTTAACCGGTTTCAGTATTCTTTATTTTAAATTAAAGGCGAATAAATTCTTAAGACATCCCTTAAGGTCAATTTTTTAGTTCTTAATTGTTTATAATTTTTATTTTCAATCAAAGTTAACAAATTAATACAATTTTTCAAAAAAGGAGGCTTATTTTCTTATTCCGTTGCTGCATATGATCTGAATCAGTTCAAATTAATACAATATGACCACCATATAATTAATAAAACAGAAAGTAATTTATATCAATTGTTATAAACAATATTAATTAACAAATAGTTAACTTTGATTTCTTTCCACTAAAAAATGTTTTTTTTACCTTTTCTTTTTAATTTAAGTTCATTTAAAGAATATTTGCCCTTTTTGATTATAAAATAACTTATTTAAATTGTTATAAACAATATTAATTAACAAATAGTTAACATTGATTCCTATTCCACTAAAAATTTTTTTTTCACATTTTCTTTTTAATTTAAGTCTATTTAAAGAATATTTGTCCTTTTTGATTAAAAAATAACTTATTTAAATTGTTATAAACAATATATTAAATAACAAATAGTTATGTAACTTATGCTCCTGTCCACCAAAAAAATTTTTTTTCACGTCTACTTTTTAATTTAAGTTCATTTTAAAAATATGTGTCCTTTTTGTTTAAAAAATAACTTATTTAAATGGTTACAAATAATATTAATTAACAAATAGTTAATTTTTGTTCCTTTCCACCAAAAATTTTTTTTTCACGTTTACTTTTTTATTTAGATAATGTTAAAAGACCACGGATATATAATATTAAATATTTAAATAAGTTATATTATAAGCAAAAAAGACATATATTCTTTAAAAGAACCTAAGTAAAAAAGAAAATTTGCAACAAAAATTTTCTGTTGGACAGGATCATAAGTTAACTATTTGTTAATTAATGTTGTTTATGACAATTGAAATATATTACTTTATGGGTTTTTAATTGTCTGCTGGTAATATTGGATTAATTTGAACTGATTTAGAGCATGTGCAGTAACGGAATAAGAAAATAAACGTCCGTTTTTAAAAAATTGTGTTAATTTGTTAACTTTGATTGAAATTTGAAAATAAAAATTATAAACAATTAAAAACTCAAAAATTGTCCTCGAGGGATGTCTTAAGAATTTATTCTCCTTTAATTTAAAACAATAGGACAAACGCACCAATTGTCGAAGGTGAACCATTTGTCGATGTTATCATGGTGATAACCAAAAATATTGCCTAAAATGTTAAATTTTTTTGTGGTTATAATATTAACATATTATTTTTGACATTTATAACTCTTAAAAACTCTTAATTGTTTTTCACACTTAAATTGAAATTCCATGTTTAAGGCAAAAAAATAAATTATTATTAATTAATAATTTTTAGTATTATTGTGAATTATTAATAATGAAAAAATTTTTATTATTTTAAAAAATAGTTAAATTATAAATAATATAGAATAAATAATTAAATTAACAATTTTTACCATATTATTATGATAAACATATTAATTTATATATATATATATATATATATATATATATATATATATATATATATATATATAACATACATTTTTAATAATTTTTCTATAAATAAATATGATACAGTCAATTTATTATGATAACACTGTATATAACGGTCCCATGATTCAAAAGGAAGTTTAAGCGAGGTCGCTTCCAAGCTTGCGTGGCTATGCGGTATGTGTATTCGACTTGCGTCCTCGAGGTCTAGGGTTCGGTCCCCCGTGCGTGCGATATTTTTCCGTCTTAGTTTTAAGTGTTTTGTGTATAATTCTTAATAATGTTACATAAAGTATAGGTTTAAATAATTATTAACAATAATAATAATTATAAATAATTATTAATTTAAATAAGATAGTCTGTCTAAATTAATGAAAGAAAATAAGAAAAATATTTTTTTTAAAAACTTAGTCCAATAAAAGCAATTCTAATAACTATTTACATTTTTAATGACACTCATAAAAGTTTATTTACTACAAAAATATTAATAATAATCATTAATATTGAAGTAAATACTCCCCATTCTTTAATAATCAAATAACAAGCTTTAATATAATAAAATGCAGTCAGTATTGGAATTCTACCTGGGTAGCGAAAAGATCGGGGGAAATCCCATGGCCCCGACCGGGTCCCGACAGGGCGGCCAGATCGGGCAAAGTGCCATGGCCCCGGTCGGTTTTAGTGTTTCAACCAGGCCGGGGCCAGGTCGGGTTGCCAGATCGGGGCCCGGTTTGTCCCGATCTGGCCCCGACCTGGCCCCGGTCAAAATTTCTGCACGGGTAATTTAACCAGAATTCTGGTTGTTTTAACTAGAATATCGTGTTAAATATACCCTAACCAGAATTTTTTTTCAGTGAATGCTTTATGAATCTATGCTTGTAAAACCTTCATTTTATATATGTATGTTATGATATATATATATATATATATCCCTATATTACAAAAATATATCGCTGTCGCCGCTGTCACCGCTGTTTCAAGATTCTGTAAGGGCGCCCTATCCCAAAGGGGCCGTCAAAACTTATGTCAAAATTGACCTATTTTTTGACCTATAGGTCAAAAAGAGGATAAATAACGGCCTCACATTACGTTAAAATATATGTCTAATTTGACCTATTTCTTGACCTGTAGGTCAAAAAGAGGATAAATAAAGACCTCACATTACGTTAATATAGGTCAATTTTGAGGGCAGTTTTGACCTAGACGTCAAAATTTGACAAACAATTTCCGCTACCCTCAAAATTTAGGTCAATTTTAAGGGCAATTTTGACCTACCCATCAAAAATTGACAAACAATTTCCGCTACCCTCAAAATTTAGGTCAATTTTAAGGGCAATTTTGACCTACCCATCAAAAATTGACAAACAATTTCCACTACCCTCGAAATTTAGGTCAATTTTGAGGGCAGTTTTGACCCAGATGTCAAAATTTGACAAAGAATTCCCGCTACCCTTAAAATTAAGGTCAATTTTGAGGGCAGTTTTGACCTAGACGTGAAAGTTTGACAAACAATTTCCGCTACCCTCAAAATTTAGGTCAATTTTGAGGGCAGTTTTGACCTACACATCAAAATTTGACAAAGAATTCCCGCTACCCTCAAAATTTAGGTCAAGTTTGAGGGCAGCTTTGACATAGACGTCAAAATTTGCAAATTTTGCAGACTTAATGATGAGGTGAAGTTTGGCATCTTACCTAACAATGTAAGGTAATTTTAAAATTGTGTTTGCTCTTACACCCATCATTTTGACCTAATTTTGACGTTTTATTTTTACTTCCTCATTTAGTTACGTCATAATCTATGTGTAATTTGACTTTTATTTAACTACAACTTAAAAAGGGACAATAAAGGACAATAAACGTATCTATGATACGTCAAAATCTATTTAAAATTTGACGCCTTTTTAACCTATAGGTTAAAATGGGTCAAAATATATGTCAAAGTTTAATCTAATTTTTGACATATATATAAAAAAGGTCCATAACGATTATTACATTACGTCAAAATCTATGTGTATTTTGTCATGTATTGTATGCAATTTATTAAGATGCATTGATATTAAGAAAAAATTACTTTAAATTTATAAAAATTAAAATTAATATAAAAATAGAGATAGGGGGTTGGCGCGCGAAGCGCGCAGGGGGGCCAAGCCCCCCTAGTATATATATATATATATATATATATATATATATATATATATATATATATATATATATATATATATATATCCCTAGGAACTTATTCTAAATAAAATAAAATAAATTTTCACGATTTTAAAATGTAAATAACTTCTGCCCAGAAAAATGAAAAATTACGAAAATTGGGCAATAATTAATTGATCACGAGATACAAACACTGAAAAAAGATTTTCTTTGGTCGCGAAGCTATTTTCCGAACTAATTAACTTTTAACTTTTTACAATTTTTATCAGGTTAATACATGTGTTTTTTAAAGGACGAAGTTAGCTCTTCTTCTTTAATTGTTTTGAACCAACTTCAGTTTTAAAAAAATCACATGTATTTTCATAATACACGGAGAAAAATGGAAAAATGATTTATGCAGTCAGTGTAGTACTCCTTTGTAGAATAATATGTGACAGGTACACACTATAGTATTAGAAGTTTCATAGCTGAACAGTTTGCGACTCAACACAAGTTATCCCATTCATCAGCTTAAACAAGACTGTTTATATAGTCTAAGAGGAATAAGAGTATAAAAAATTGGAATGAGAAATTACTTTCTCATGTAATTGTTAAAAAAACGCGGCAGTGTACAAAACACAAGTCAACAATAGAAGCGAATATTGAACAACTAGTACTCAGTCCAGTTCTTTCGAAAAATGAACGCCGTGCACATAAAGTAGATACCTAATCGAAAACCACAAGTTATTCTCTCTCTCTCACACTAATGGTCGTTCACTTATTTTACCGTTTCCCTTACTCTTACTACTCTCAACTATTATGCAGTGCAGTTAAGTTCATTAAATTATTAAATATTGCTGTGAGAATAATTAATTATACATTTCATTCAAGGTCAATTCACTATTTTGTACACGAAAAAAAAGAATAATGAAATTTACGATGAGGACTGTCAAACTTAAAAAAGGTTTCAAGGTTATTAAGAAAAAATTAATGTTTTTTATTTATTTATTATTAAATTCTAATAACCGTATCAAATTTAAACTAGTTGACAATATTATTTATTCAATATTATGAATATTGTTGACATCCATGCTTACATTAATTACAAAGTAAAATCCACGCATAATCTAATTTATTTCATTGGTAAGGGATGTTTCCTAAATAGGAAATTTCTCCCATCGATTGCGTAGGCGTAGCCGAGAGACTTAATGTAAAAGCGATTTATAATTATGCGTATACGAGAAAAGGGACCTTATGACAAGAGTAAATAAGGTCCTTTTTCTCGTGGAGCGTCACATATTTAGTTGTGTGGTTAGGTAGATGTTCAATCCCGTATGATTGTAAGATTTTCCGATGCATTTAGTTGTTAATTGTAAGTATGAAGATGTGGGAAGCATAAAACTTGTGAATTAAGGAATATGAATATATAAAGAGTGCATATAACATATTTTTCTTTTTTTTAATGATTGGTTATTGTTTTTTTATACAAAATTGACGAAGTGAATACAAGGAAACACTCGTTTCGCGTCGCGTCAGCCATTTATTTTGACAGGTTCCGCGCCTGCGTTCCTTTTTGTGAAAATTTCGAAGTAGGGGACTGTCTCTACTATGTACACTGCAGCGCGCCTTATAATCTTCGCCTGTGTTTCAATGCTCTTTACAGTGACATTTGGAACT
Organism: Leptopilina heterotoma; assembly: GCF_015476425.1. Taxonomy (NCBI): domain Eukaryota; kingdom Metazoa; phylum Arthropoda; class Insecta; order Hymenoptera; family Figitidae; genus Leptopilina; species Leptopilina heterotoma. Next base: position 487,280 of record NW_025110919.1, read on the forward strand.
AAGGCCTTCTATACACTATACGCAACACCCTAAGATGCTTGATGGAAATGAATTAATGTACTTTTACTGGACTGAGTCCAGTTTTTTCAATATTGACTCCCAGTTTTTCAAACTCTATTTTTCTCAGTGTAGAAATAGTGAAAAGTTTAAAATTAATTATTTCGAAAAATAGCTTCGGGACCAAAGAAAATTTTTTGCCAGTGAGTGTATCTATTGCTATTGATGAATTAATTATTGCCCAATTTTCGTAATTTTTTATTTTTCTGGGCACAAGTTATTTACATTTTAAAATCGTGAAAATAAGCAAAGTGCCAGTTTTAATTGCTTATTTTTTAACATTTGTGAAGAAAACAAGAAGAAAGTGTTAAGAAAAACTAAAAATTAATCACAGGTACTTTATATTTCATAAGGTTTTATTCAATTTAATGATTTCTCTTTCTCATATTTTGTAAATGAAATTTGCAAAAATAGGTTATTTGCCAGGTAAACTTTAAAATTACTTTTTATTTAATATTTCTTATTAATAATTGTTTCTATCAATTTATAATAATAAAACAATTCTTTATAAATTCTTATAATTTTTCACGTTTTTATAGTAAATTGTGTGTTTTCTTTAATATTTTTTAATAAATGAAAATGTGACAGTTTTACGACTTCCTATACTTTAGATGCTTGTTTTACAATAAATATAAAAAATGTTTAAAAAATTCTTTTTGTTCGGTGATCCTAATATCTTTAAAATCATTCCTGCAAAATATTACAATTTTTTAAAATTAGTCAGCAACGACTTTAGTCGAAATACAATAGAATGAATCTATATCTTTTTGAATTGACAGAAATATTTAAGAATGGCCCTGTAATAAGTAATTTTTTTATTCGTATACTGAGAGAAGAAAAGCACAGATTCTGAAATGGAAAAGTTTAGCGTCTGTACTCTAATTGAACGCAGCAGCAGTGCCACTGTGTGATAGGTGTCGTGCTAAAATGTGAAACGGATTTTGTCTTTGGCTTGAGGTACAGATGTTGTACTTCAAATGCTACTGTTTAGAAGTACAGTATCTGTCGGTCGCTATGAAACAGATCCTGTACTAATTAGTTCGTACCGCCGCCGCGCTGCTTGAGCATAGTATCTGAACTGATCTGAACTATGAATGACACCAACTGAATAAAATTAAGAAAGGGCACTGACAGGCATTTTACACGGCCGGTGTTTGTCACAGTACGGATTCTGTGCTTTTCTTCTCTTAGTGTAGCTTGTATAATAAATAGAATGGTTATTTAGATGAAACTAATCACTAATCACTAATAATTAACATTCTAACTAAATAAAATCAATGAATATAATATTGATACTCGTTTATAATTTCGTTAATATAATAAGTATAAGTATAACAATGTTCATATGTGATGTAAATACAGATCAATGCTACCGCTTCAAAACTTGGAAGAGGACAAAGAGGTTTAAAACCTCGGCATCGATGTACACCGTCTGAAAATGAACTTCAAATATTTTTACATAAGCAAAATAAGCGCCAAAGAATGGAAGAGAATGTAAGTAAAACAACGCAATATGAGTTTTTATTTTTAGTAATTTTCTTGAATTTAAATGTATAAAATTTGTACTTTTTCAAATGTCAAGTTAATTTTCATTTATGATTAATTAAAAATATTTATTATTTACATTAAGGATTAAAAATGTGGACATAAAAATAAAATATTTTATTTCTCTTATTTGTAGTTAAAAATTAATGTGGATGCAAATGTTGTGAACATCGGTAATGGAGATAATGACGACGATGATACATCAAACCCTGGATTGTCGAAAACACAGGAAATTGTGGATGATGAACAAGAGGATCCATTAAACGTGAATTTTCATTATTTCTTATTTAATTACTATGTTTCATTTTATGTCAATATCGAAGGAGTTTACATCGTAAGCCTGAAATATAAGCCTTCACGCACATAAACGGATATACCTCCAGGAGCATATATTTGCGCCTACGCGAACACGTGGTCAAGGCAAACTCTTTCACAACACAGCTGCAGGCAAACACTTTGCGCAGACGCGAGTATATTCTCGTGGAGGCATATCCGTTTATGCTCGCGGAGGCTTATATATTTAAGGCTTACGGTGTAAACTCCTTCATATATAATCAATTTTTTCGAAAGTTTACTTCTTCATAGATATGAATACAACATCGGTAGTAGGAATACAGAATACAGTAATTTTTCAAAATTTTCGTTTTTTCGTTCTAATTTTTTCAAAAATAGCTTTAAAAACTAAAATCACGTTTTGAGCTTGGAACATTTGTTTTTAAAGGCCAATTGAAAACTTTTGATTCACACTGACTGTATTGATAAAAAATTACGAAATATTTACCAAGTATGAGAACATACTTCGGGGGCCCTAAGCATTAGGCAGGAGTTACCAAAATATTTTTAAAATATTAATTTTTGTGTATTTGGCAGCTGCTTGAAGAAGAAAGTCGATTTTTAGGGCGAAAATTTTTCAAATATGTATTTCCAAAAATAAACAAACAAACCCAAAATATCCATTACGCACTCTAAAGCTTTAGTCTGCAATCTTAATGAATTCCTTTTCTACTGTTAAGTTGACCTGATCGAAGAATTTTCGTTGACTATTCTGTCAGATACAGAAAAATTACTGGATTTTGCATGCTTTTCGTAATTTTTTTAATTTCTCGAAAACTAATTAACTTTTTTTAGCGTTCTTGGTCTTGTTGCAATCTCTATGCAATGTAGAATCTAAATTAGTTAATGGTATTGTGATATATATTTTTCCAGAAAAATTTAAACTGTGAAATTTGGATAAACAAATTTTAAAAAACAGATTGACACTTTTTCAACAAAAAAATTTTTTTTTTAAATTAAATAATTAAGTAATTAAAAAAAGCTTTTTTGAATTTTAGTATATTAATTAAATAAAAATATTTTACATTGACCTTTTTGACACTTTAATACACCATTATTATTATAAATATTATTATAAATTCAAACTTATTAATTTAAAAAAACTATAGAAAACGAATGTAAATGTACTAGAAAATTGTGACACAACCACAATCTCTAAGATAACTGACAATCTTGTTTAATATGAAGTCGGCGATTAATAAAAAAAACAATGGAAAAAAGGTTTGTTGGAAAAAAAATAACTTGGAAAAAGTGTACGTTGGAAAAATAATAGATTGGAAAAAATAAACGTTGGTAAAATAATAGGTTGGGAATTTCAACTGGTGGGAAAAATGGATTGGGAAAAATGTCCACCACCGCAAAAAGGGATATATGCAGGTAACCGTGATTTTTTCTTTGCGATTGTGTAGACGAGAGACTTAGTGTAAAAGCGTACGATTTTAGGTTTGCAAAGTAGGTAGGGTATGTAAGTAGGCAAAGTATGTAAGTAGGTACACATGAAGAGTGTACGGATTACTACATTTTCGAGTAAAAATTTTTACGAAATAGTCATAACTGCTCTGATTCATAATAACACTTGTTTCACCTAAAGTATTAATTGCTCGAGACATTTTAAATATTACTTGGTTTTTAATAAAATTTATATTCCTTTTGAAGTAAATTATACTTTTTTTAAAAAGTAAAAATTCTTTGAAAACGAAGCAAAAGTTACTATTTCTTAAGCAGTTTCAAAATTACTATGCGATAGTAGTAATCTTTCATCAAAAGTAGTATAATTTATTATTACTATTTATTTTTCTCCGTGCTGATTTTTGTAGTTCGAGTAAAGGCGTCTTTTACTTTGCCAAGTAAAAGTGACAAGGTAAACGTCACCTTCACTCTTGCCTCAATGATCACTGTTTAAAAATGCTATCATTTGGTCTCTTGTTACATAATATTTCATTCTTTCGATAAGCTTGAAATAAATAGTATATTATTGTGGCAAGCACGTAAAGCAATACTTTGTATGTGAGGATGTAGTTTTCAATACGAGCTGACGAAGTCGATTTGAAGTCGCACAGACAGCGAGTATTAAAAGCATTCGAACCTAAAAATTGCTACGTAAGAGCAGCATCACTATTTTTTTCGCCATTGATATGAAAAAGTATAACATTTATACAAAAATTTATTATTATTTATTAGAGATGTGCAAAAAGCTCAAATTGCCGAGCCAAGTAGAAATTTTTTCGAGTCGAGCTGGCTCGATGTATCGAGTATTCGATTGAATTCGAGCTGTTAAATAACTAACAAAACTATTAATAAGTAGAAAATTTCGAATTTATGCGAATTACAGCTCGGCTCGAAAACTTGACTCGAGCTTAAACTGATTAGGCTTGGCTCGGCTCGAAAAAGCACGAGCTTCGAGGTTTTTGCACACCTCTATTATTTATACACGGAAAAAAATTTCCTGTGAAAATTACAAGATTTCCTGTGCCATCTATGAACGGCGGTTGTAGTATCCACAAACGGCTGAGTTTGGGAAATACACAAGCCAGAATGAGTCTTGTCACAAACTTCACTTTATGATTCAACAGCTTAAACAATCACGCAGCAGACGACAAGCAGACGTTCACTTGAATTTTTTTGCACATGCGTGGATTTCTTGGTGTTATTACAAATTGGTTTGTGGTACACCCAAACCAGCTTGTTGGAAACACAAAACTCGACTGCATAAAGCACAACTTAACCTATTTGTATATTTTACAAAAAAGTTTGTGTTTTCTATAAGAAATTTTTTTCCGTGTAATAAGAATTAATAAATTTAGTAAAGAAAAAAATTAATCAAAAATCAACTGTCTTAAAAAGTGCTACTTTATTTGCCCAAAACAGGTCCAAAAAGACACATTTTCATGTCAATGGCGAAAAAAATATATTTATACCCGTGAAGAAATTTAACCATGGCCCTAATCGGGGATAGATCTTTTGATCATTCTGTAGGCCATAACATGGCAATTTCTACACGGGTACATGAGCTACATTCTTATAATTGCAGGTTGTTAGTGTAGAGGCTGCGAAAACACAACAAAAGATCAATGAGAAGACCATGCAAGCAAGAGCTTTTAAAGTAAGTTCTATTTTGTTATTTAAATTGTTTGTACAAACTTAATCGAAATTTTTTCTAACTTTATATCTTACAGAAAATAGTAAAGAAGGCAAAGACAAATTTTAATGTTGAAATGGATATCAGACAACTGGGCGATACATCTAGTCGGGTAAATATTTTCGATATACATTTCACATTATATAGCATTATATCTATCTATTGTCAACGGTTTTAACCAATATATGTATAATAAACTTCTAAAATGGTATTATTTATAACAAACTAGAACCAAAAGGGCGCGCGTTGCGCGCCCACTCCTGGTCCTTTGACACACAAAATAAAACCTTAATGTAACCTTACATTAAATCTTAATTTAATAAAAACATATGTTTATATTTTAATAATTATTTTTCTGTTAATAAGATTGTTCAAAAAATCTTTAATTTTTTTAATCTAAGTTTGACGAATTGAATTTTCTATAAAAAATTACACGTTAATGCCTATAGAAATTCTCATTCTGGAGAAAAGCACCTTTAAAATAAGCCTAAAATCATTAAAAAGCATTCAGTATTTTAGAAGTCATTAAAATTTTTGTAAAACATTGAAAATTATCATTTTTTAAAAATGTCTAAATAAAATATTGATTAAATGACTTGAAAAATTATGTACAAACTCCAAGGATTAATTTAAAAAGAGAAAAATCAGTAACCTTCTATATTACAGAAATTGTGTAGATTTTTCTCCCAAAATACAGGCGAAATTTTTTTTAAATTAATACTTGGAGTTTTGCACATCAATACAGGGTAATTTAATTTTCCCAAAATATTGAGAACATTCTTGAATTTGCAATTGTTTTAAAGAATTGTTAATAACAATTTTAAAATTTCATTTTTTAACAATCCCTTTATTTTATCATTAAAGTATAGACTTTAAGCTTTAATTAAAAAAAATTACTTAATTATTACTTCCTCATAGAGGAAGTATTGTAATACCAAAATTCTTTGAGTTAGATTTTTTGATATATCTTTATGTTATTTGACCTCAGGAGTTGCGGACATAAAGTGAGCGTACTTTGTGATAGATTAATAAAGTTTAACTAAATTTTTTTTGGATTTTTAATTTTCCAAAAACACGTTTTTTGCCCATAACTTTAAAAAAATGTTAGGACACCTATAAATGTTTTTCCATAATTTTGTAGAGTTTTTTTAAACGCATCTTTTGAGTTCTAATTAAACATTTTTCGTCCATATTACCGGAGATATTAAACTTTTAAACATCATAAATTTTAGAAAAAAATATTTTTTTGAAAATTTTGTTAAAAAATGTAGAAGTAATCTTAAAATTATCGTTACCAACTTGTAGAGCATTATAAAAAGATTCGATTGACTTATTTTTAAACCTAATTCGATAATAAATTTCGAAATTATTGATATTTTAAAAACCAAAAATTGTGGAAAATGACATTTTCTCAACTTTTCTGTTTGAAAATTTTTGTTTAACTATTAAACTATTATAACTATATTGTAGAGTATTTAAAAATACATTGATTGACCTAAGATTCAATCACTTTTACCATATTTATAAAAAGTTATTCATATATTTTCCTATTATTATTATTATCTCTATGAGGAAGCAAAGTGTTCATGAAATGAGCGCACCAAAATTATAAAAAATATACAACTTGGAAGCGGTTTCTTTATTTGTTTCAAAGTAATAATAACATGAAAATAAAATGATCTAAAACTTTAACACCAAATTACTTTAACAATACAATTTTTTTTTTGAAAAAGTTTCCCTTATTGGAAAATTTTTTTTTTCCTTATTGGGTCAAAACCCATTATATTAAAACATCGAAGATGTTTTTGTTGGGATTAAATTATTCTCTAATTAATGATTTATTACCATTTATTAAATCAATTTTAATTAATTGTACACTATCTGCAAAAATTATGTATATGCTACATTTTAGTGCTATAAATAATTTTTTCATTTTGCAAAATGTATTAATTAACATTTTTCCCGTCTAAGACACTAAAACTCAATATAAGTATTCAAAAATTAAACTTAAAAGTAAAATTTAATTAACTTTCCAAAATCATTAAAAAATTTCTTGACTTTGTCTTGTTTAATAAAATTAATATAATTTTGGAAATACTTTACATGTTTTAATGTTCTTTGGATAAAGCTGAAATAAGCATTCAGTTTATTTTAATACAATTAATGTTAATAGTATTAATTAATGCTAATAGTATTTAACATTAAAATCTACAAGTAAATATGTAATTAAAAAAGCCAAACATGACAGAATTTTATGTATTATCCTAACTTCAATGCTTGGCCATTTCTAGTTAAAAAAGTATCAAGCTAAAACAAAAATTGTCTGTTTCAAAACATTTACAATATAAAATGTTTTTTGCCGTTTTTCGCGAATTTTTTTTTTAAAGTAAGAATTTTTTTGAATGAAATAAAACATTTCTACTATGTTGTTCATATATTTAACTGTAACTCATATTTTTTATCAGCGTTTATATAAAAAATCTTCCAAATTAGGAGCTATTGCATATAGAGCTGCTCCGCCGGAGTTCATGACTGCCGTGCAGTCCTGAGCCCACAAATTTTGTCCGAAAGCAAAAAATCAAGTTTATTCATATTTTATAAATATTTTATTATTAAGTGAACTAACTTTTAAGTGAAAATATTAAAAATTGACACTACTTTAAAAAAAAATTCGATTTTTTGCCTACTTTTTTGCAACTTTTTTATTTTAAAAAAGGTACTAAAAATTTTTTTTTCTTTTCAAGTTTAGTTCACTTAATAATAAATTTAATAACGAACAATTTCCAATTTTTCATTTTAAAATCGGTCAATAACTTTTTGAGCTACACTGCACGGCAATTTTAAAAATCCTGTTTTGAGAAAAACGCATTTAAAAAAATAGTATCAAAAATTGGTATTTAGGGGAGAGTCTCCAGTTGTGAGACACCTCCAGTTGTGAGACAGTCAATTTTTTTTAACATGCAATATTAAAAAGCCGATTGGTTTATATAAAAATATTTCTTTTTATATGAGCCAACTTTTTCGTGTACGCCGAAGCGGATATATAAACTGTTTTTGTTAAATACCAACACTGTGTATGATAATCGACTAAAAAGCGTTTTTTCAATAAAAGCAAAGTACTTTTTTTCCAAGTTAATTAATTGGAAAAGGTAAATGTAATGCATTTTCTTTTAGTGTTTTCCTTATATTTTGTGATGCAATATTGCATTGTTCCAATCTACGGTTAAAAATAATTTAATTTCCTTTTTTCAAAATAGCGCCAATTTCTGGGTGTGAGACACAGCATATCACCAGTTGTGAGACGGTGTCAACACCCATCTGCACTGAGAAAACTGGAGAGTCAAATTCAGAGGTTCAAAAAGTGTATGTTTCCTTTGCTTATGAAGAGAGTTAAATAGTCCTTCTAAAATAAATTTTGAATTGATAATGGAAATCTACTTGTATATTCTCTCCCATTATATCTGAGGGTTAAAAGTTGCGCAGAAAATGTGTACGATCTGATGCGCGCGAAATTATTTTTCTGACATTTTATGTATTTAATTTAGGGGTTAGGTTGCCATATTTATTCATTTCGCGCCGGATAAGGAAGGGATTTCTCAAGATGGTTAATTTGTCCCTCTGTTATAAACTCATTTTCCCTCCAAGAGAAATGGCACAAATATCTGTCAATGGTGTATTTGAACATTTAGATTGTTATCCAATAGCTAACTCTCAAATATGAACGATTTGTCCCTCCAGATGTTTAGTCCAATACTCCAGTTTTCTCAGTGTGGGCAGCATAAAAAATACGACTTTGCAGACATACTATTTAAATGTTGTTTTTATTTTTTTTTCTAGTATTTTTGGGCATGTCAAGTGGAAAAAAGTCAATTGATTCAGAAGAAATCAATTTAAATGCTCTTGTTGAAGCTATAAAATTGTGTTTATTTGATAGTCATATTTTGGCGAATAAATATAATTATTATAATGATTCTAAAACTGGCACCTTATTATTATGGCACCTGTTTATTACCTTCAAGACTCTAATTTTGAACTGAAATAAAAAATATTCTTTTTTTGTTTAAGACAACATAAACTTTTTTATAATAAAAAACTGGATACTGGTTTACGATTTATTAAAACAATATTAAACCATGTAAAGTATTTCTGAAATTATATTAATTTTTTAATAAAACAAGGCAAACTCAAGGACGAGATCAAGCATTTTTAAAATGATTCTAGAAAGTTATTTAAACTAGCTACATATACCTCACTCGCTAACGCTCGTTCGGTTGTAATTAAACTTATTTGTTTTTACTTATTTCTTTGTTTTTATTTATTTGTGCTAAGTAAATATTTACTGGATATAAATATTTTAATTTATAGTATCAAATATATAGTTATTTGTAGCAAATTCGAATTATTTGAGTCAAATAATTGGATCTAATAAATATTACTTTAAATCAGTTATAGGAAAATTACTTGATTCAATAATGCATGGTTTTTAATTCAAATAAATATTTATTTGCATCAATAAAATATTGTTTTTAAAATAACTAAATACTTATTTGTATCAAATATGCAATTATTCTTCATAATTTATTATGTTAATTCAGACTAATATACTTTTAATTGCTTTAAATATAGTCCAAATACTCAATTTATTTGCATCAAAACAAAGCAGTGTTAGATTCAAATAAATCTCAATTTGTATTAACCCTTTAACGCCCAAATGTGCTGATTTTTAACTTCAGTTTCAAGCTCATAATATTGAAAGAACAAAATTATTTAAAATTCTACAAGGACATATCCCTACGTTTTTAGGGTCGCTTTTTCGAATGGCATGGTCAAAAAAAGTGACTGATTACGAATCTGAAGTCAGATTTAAAAAATTCAAAATGGTAGATACAATATGGCGGACAATAAAATTAAAAATGCATAGTATTCGCTTCAAATTTGTTACTTGGGGGTTTTCGGGGTCGCTGATTACGAATCTGAAATCAGATTTTAAAAATTCAAAATGACGGATTCAATATAGCTGGATGATAAAATTAAAACTTTATCCTATTGGCTACAAAGACGTTATCGTATGTTCGAATATTTAACAGGGCATGAGCAGTTAATACGATGCATTTTTAATTTTGTGGTCCGCCATATTGAATCTGCCAATTTGAATTTTTTAAATCTGACTTCAAATTCGTAATCAGCGACCCCGAAAACCCCCAAGTTACAAATTTTAAACGAAGGCGATGCATTTTTAATTTTTTAGTCTGCCATACTGGATCCGCCATTTTAAATTTTTTAAATCTAATTTCAGGTTCGAAATCAGCGACCCCGAAAACACCCGAGTATCAAATTTCAAGCGAATACTATGGATTTTTAATTTTATTGTCCGCCATATTGGATTCGCCATTTTGAATTTTTAAAATCTGACTTCAGATTCGTAATCAGCGACCTCGAAAATCCTCAAGTAACAGATTTCAAGCGATTTCAAGAACTTTGGAAAATTGTATCGGTATCACAACTAAAATTGGATTAAAAAAAAATACTTCCCAAAATTTTATATTTTTTGAGTATTTTTGAAAATAATAAGGGTTAAACGTCACTTTTTGGAAATTTTGACCATGCCATTCGAAAGAGCGACCCCAAAAACATATGGACATGTCCTTGTAGAATTTTTAATAATTTTTTTCTTTTAATATTATAAGCTTGAAACCGAAGTTAAAAATCAGCACATTTGGGCGTTAAAGGGTTAAAGAAATGAATTTTTTTCCATTTCCATACGTAAAAGAATTTTAAAAATAGGGGAGAGTCTCCAGTTGTAAGACGGGTTTTATTTTTGACCCGTAAATTGTAAACGGGTAAACGAAATTGTAAATAAAATACACCGTTCGAAAGGTAACAGAAATACGCAACTTTTATTAAAAGAAAGTGTAGTGTTCCGATGAACTCAAAAAATGTTACGATACATTTTCCGAGCACATCGCTTTTGTCAAAAAAAAATTGTCTCCAGTTGTGAGACACTCATTAAAAATTGCTAAAATTTAATAAGTTTGACATAAAACGTTATGTTTAGTGGAAATAATTAAATATATTAATAATATATATTATTATATACTAAATAATAATATTTATTTGCCAAAATATGACAATCAAATAAACACAATTTAATAGCTTCAACAAGAGCATTAAAATGGATTTCTTCAGAATCAATTGACTTTTTTCCACTTGACATGCTTGCAAAGTCGTATTTTTTATGCTGCCCAGATGGGTGTTGACACCGTCTCACAACTGGTGATATGCTGTGTCTCACACCCAGAAATTGGCGCTATTTTGAAAAAGGAAAATTAATTTATTTTCAACCGTAGATTGGAACAATGCAATATTGCATCACAAAATATAAGGAAAACACTAAAAGAAAATGCATTACATTTACCTTTTCTAATTAATTAACTTGGAAAAAAGTACTTTGCATTTATTGAAAAAACGCTTTTTAGTCGATTATCACACACAGTGTTGGTATTTAACAAAAACAGTTTATATATCCGCTTCGGCGTACACGAAAAACTTGGCTCATATAAAAAGAAATGTTTTTATATAAACCAATCGGCTTTTTAATATTGCATGTTAAAAAAATTGACTGTCTCACAACTGGAGACTCTCCCCTAATAAAAAACTATTTAGAAAATTATATCAAGATTCGTGGTAGAGAATTGCCGCTAAGTAAAAATTAAAAACCGTGTATAGGGTAAACCAGACAGTAGTCGGCCACTTTTCAATTTTGAATAGCTATAAAACCGTATGAGATAAAAATATTTTGTTTGTTGATAATCATTTCTAAGGTAATTATAAACAAATCTAAGCTTTTGTAATTGAAAAAAAAATTTTGTACGGTTTTTGAAAGCTTTTTTAAGTGGCCGATCACTGTCAGATTCTTACTTGTTTATTTACTAATTTTGTTAACGAATAAAAATTTATTTTTTATAAACATGATTGTTTTAATAGTTTTGTGTGATCGTAAGGAACAACATTACATAAAAGAATTTGAAAAAAATATGAAAAGGCACTTTTAAAACATTGTTAATTAAAAAGATTGCCTTAAGTGGCCGACTACTGTCGGATTCTTACTTTTTTTGTAAATTTTTTTAACGAATTAGAAATTTATTTTTGTAAATATCAACTGTTTATCGATAAAATCGAATAACTCGAGTAAATCTTCACTGATTTTGCTCAATTTTTTTGTTGGATAAAGAATGATAAAAGAAAGAATTATGATAAGGTTATTCAATATTTTGGATACTTTTATAGAACTGAAGCAAAGAAAACTAAACTTCTAAACGGATTTGTAAATATTTTGGAATATTATTAATTGGTTTAAAATCTCGATATATATTTCAGGCAATTTTAAAACATTTCGTATTTTTTGAAATATTTAGATTTTTCCGAAAACAATTCGATTTTTTAAAATTTTGACAAATGTAGAGCCTACACTGAAAAAAATATTTCTGTCTTAAGAAGATTTCTCTTATTTCAATTCATATTTTCCTCTTGTATATGGCTCAAAAACGTCCTCTTATTTTAAGAGGATTATTCTCCACTTAAGAGTAATTCTTCTTATAGAGGAATAGTCTCCAATGAAGAGTAATATTCTTAATTCAAGAATAAATTGTAAGAGGATTTTAGAAGAGGAATTGTTCTCTCAAAACAAGAATATTTTTTTTCGGTGTAAACTTCTAAACGGATATGTAAAATAGTCTGGAATATTATTATTAATTGGGTTAAAATCTTATGGAATTAAAGCAAAGAAAACTAAATTTCTAAACGGATTTGCAAAATATTTTGGAATATTATTAATTGGTTTAAAATCTCGATAATATATTTCAGGAAATTTCAATACATTAAATATTTTTTGAAATAATTGGATTTTTTGACAGTTAGACAAACGTATAGACTAAACTCCTTAACGGATTTGCTAACAGCATGTGACTGTTAGACATTCAATGGTAATTTTTTTGACCACATTTCTCTTTAAATATTTAATAAATTGAGCTGAAAATTTTGTAAGAAAGTCAAAAATATAATAAAGAAGGGCAGTAATGTGCAAAAGTTTTAATAATTAAAAAATAAATTATAATAAAACACTTTGAAATCGGTAAAGACGAGGAATTGATTAGAAGTGACCGTGACAACTGATAATTTTAAAGTAATTTGTAATAATTGATTTTAAAAATAGTAATACTTTTGCACATCACTGACCTTCTTTATTGTATTTTAGACTTTTGTACAAAATTTCAGCTCAATTTATAAATATTTGAAGAGAAAAGTGGTTGGAAAAATTACCATTGAGAGCCTAACAATCACATGCTGTTGAATACTCTAAAATTTAATAAATTGGGTTAAAATCCCGATATATGTTCCAGGAAATTCCAATACATTAAGTATTTTTTGAAATATTTGAATTTTTTCTAAACAAAATTGGATTCTTTGACATTTAGACAAACGTAGAGCCTGAAGTACTAAACAGTTTCATAAATACCCTAAAATTTTATTAATGATGCAAAAAGTATTTTGATCCCAATAAAAACATCTTTGATGTAAAAAGATCCGCCAAGTAAAAGTTTTTGCAAATGTCCAAACAATTAGTGAAATAAAAGTTTACCAAGTAAAATTTAGAACTAAAGTTTTAATATAGAATTGTAACAAATATAAAATTTAATTTAATACCCATTAAGTCCCATGAAGAAACCAGACGTTTTATTTAAAAAGTAACAATTGGATTCATAAGAAAATTGAAAAAAAGATAGACCTGTTTTTTGTTTTTAATTTCCAATTGTTTAAACAAATTAAAAATAAACAAATTATGCTGAGTATAGGATGTTTTATCCCAAGCATAAACAAATGCATTTTGAGTAAAAAATTGAAAAAAATGTACCTGTTTTTGTTAATTTACAATTATTTAACAATAATTGTTTAAACCAATTAATAAAAATTTAAAAATTATCGAAAATTCTTAACGTAAATCGATTCTGTGTAGAAAATTAAGAAAGTTTTGTATGTGTTATTTTCTTCTCCAGGTCGTATTTTGTTTATAAAATGTTATTAACAAATTATGCTGGATAAATGTGTTTTATCCTAATTAGTTTCTGAGTTGGCACAAAACTATTAAATTAACAAACTGAGTTTAGTTTCGTGTTGAATCGAAACTAAATTCAGTTTGTTGGTTTAGTTTCGTGTCGACCCGAAACTAAATTAACAAATTAGATTTAGTTTCATATCGACTGCAAACTAAACTAAAAAAAATAAATTAGATTTTTAAACACTTGAATTTATTTTAGTACAGATCAAAAAAAATATCTGAGAAACTCAATTACCTAGTTCTAATTAAAAAATCACAGCTAACAATAAAATATTTAAAGAAATAATAGAATTATGACTTTAATAATAGATATACAGTAGTATGAGGAGACTTCAATAGAATTATAATTTATTTTTAGTTGACATGAAACTAAATTAAACGTAAATTTTTAATTTAGTTTCGTTTTAGAATCGGTCCCTGAGATTTACATGACGTACAAACATGAGAAAAATATGTTTTTAAATTATCATACATTTAAAAAAATTGTTTATTGGTAATTGCATTTAAACAATAATGAAGAATATGTTTTTTTTTCAAATTTATTATTTTGATATTATGAAAGTAGAAAATATTAGCTTTGAAATAAGATCTTAACTAACTTTATATCCTTACTAGAACTTAAAATAAATAACTTTGTGTAATGTCGGTCGGTCGTTCTTCAACTGAATATCATAGAGTGGAAGAATGGATTGATAGAACACTACTGCGCATGCGTAACATTGACAGAACACTACTGCGCATTCGTGATTTGATAGAACACTATTGCGCATGCGTAACATTGATAGAACACTACTGCGCATGCCTAATATTGATAGAACACTACTGCACATGCGTAACATTGACAGAACACTACTGCGCATGCCTGACATTGATAGAACACTATTGCGCATGCGTAACATTGACAGAACACTACTGCGCATGCCTGACATTGATAGAACACTATTGCGCATGCGTAACATTGACAGAACACTACTGCGCATGCCTGACATTGATAGAACACTACTGCGCATACGTAACATTGTCAGAACACTATTGCGCATGCGTAACATTGACAGAACACTATTGCGCATGCGTAACATTGACAGAACACTACTGCGCATGCGTAACATTAATAGGTCACTACTGCGCATGCGTAACATTGACACAACACTACTGCGCATGCCTGACATTGATAGAACACTACTGCGCATACGTAACATTAATAGAACACTACTGCGCATGCGTAACATTGACACAACACTACTGCGCATGCCTGACATTGATAGAACACTACTGCGCATACGTGATTTGTGAATATGTATACATGTGTTAATATTGTTTTTAAAAGATATATACATATATATATATATACGGCTAGGGTCGGTCGGTCGGTCGGTCGGTCGGTCGTTCTTCAACTTAATATAATAGAGGAAGGATTTCTTTACAAGTTTAATTGTTGAAAAAGTAGATAATGTTAGTGACTTAGACGGGAAAAGTTGAAGTTGAAGTTAAGTTAAGTATTAACATATATAATATATAATATAAATAATATATATATATATATATATATATATATATATATATATTATTTATATTATATATTATATATGTTAATACTTAACATATTATTTTTTTAAGTTTTTTTTTGAAGTTGTTAATTTATTACTTGCATTTCTTAATTACAAAAAAGAAAAATCATTTTATATCACTAAAAAGTAGTATTTTACACAATTTTTAAAAACTTACCTCCTTATCCTTATTTTTAATCACAAAAATTTTTTTCGTCTTTTAATTTTGAAAAGAGAAAAAAAGTGTTCTTCACATTGCACTTTTATTTTTCTGTATTATATAATGCGAAAATCTGTTAATAAACTATAACTACACTGTAAAAAAAGAGAGTTAAATTTTAACTCCCCAGGGGATTCTATAAAAGTCGCACCCATTGGGGAGTTAATGCCAGGGGAGTTAAATAAAGAGAGTTAAAACTTCACACCCAAATGCTAACTCCCCAATGAAAAAATAACTCGCGCGGGTGTTGAATGAAGGGAGTTAGAAATTAACTCTCTTTTGGAGTTGATTTTTAACTCGAAAAATTTCACTCCAAACTCCCGAGTCCGTTAACTCCCTAAATTTTTACAGCTTATATATGTATACTCAAGTATAAAATAGACTACCAACTCTCTCTCTCTCTCTCTCTCTCTCTCTCTCTCTGGTCACTCAATAGACTGCCTACTGGTTGAAAGAAACCCTTCAAACAATAGGCCAGGTACTCGAGCAGACCTTTCGTTTCTCTTTAAATTTTATATTTATATATATATATATATATATATATATATATATATATATATATAACTATAAGTTTGAGAAGACCGAGACTAGGCGATATTTAAAAAAAATAAAAATATTATTGAGACTTTACTCATTATAATATAATTTATTAATTTATGTAATTAGTTAACACACTAATATTTTCTACTAAACATTTTTGTTATATTTTTTGTTTAATAATTTTCTCGAATTTAAATGTTACGCTATATGTGAGTAATCAATGAAGTCAGGTTTTTAGATTTTTGTTGTGTTTACTCTCTAAATCTGAATAAGTAATTTAGTAATAATTTTACTAAAAATTAGAGAAGGGTAGGTCAAGACGGGGTACTTAAGGTTTAAAGCGCAAAAAAACCAAAATTATCGAAAATATACTTTATTATTATTTTTAATTATCATCTTTAGGAATCAGTCTTTCGTAAAAAAGGCCTACAAAGGCCATCTGTTTCTTAAAAAAGCTTATAATTAATAATATTGAAAAAATTGCAAATCTCCCCATCTTGCCCCACCGGCGAGTAAGATGGGGTACCCGTAGGGGTAAGATGGGGTACTCAAGAAAGCAACCTATTTCTGTCGACAAATTTCACAAGTAAAGGTTGCATCTCTATCTTCATGCATAACTACAGTGAGCCCATTAGCCGCAGACAAAAAAGCAGCCTAGCCTTTATTTGAGTCTAAATAATAACCATTGCAATAGAGACAAGGTGTATTTTCCACTTTACCATCGCTAATTGATGATTTAACCTGACAAGCTTTTTTCTTTTTGGTCACTCTTATTTTATTCAGTCTTGATTTTAGTAGTTTTCTTAACTTCTCTTATTTCTCTTTTTTTTCTTAATTTGTGAACCCCGTCTTGCCCCACTCTCCCCTACCCCATCTTGCCCGCACCTACGAAATTGAATAAAACGATTAATTACTACAATTTACGATTCAACAAAGAAAAAAAAACATATGCTTCCCTTCTTCTGTAACCCTTGACAGTTAGAAAAGAATTTATACAGTTCATTAACTGTTATTATTAAGTAATAAACACCTCCTAAAAAAAGTGAAAAAATGACAAGAAAATCGTCAAAAACATTTTTTTAGTAAAACAGATAAAAGATTTGTTCTCATGGCTTTTAGGTTTTGTAAACAAGAAACTATCGTCTCGGTGCAGTATTATGTAAAATATAATCGCGATTGGTTAATTCGTTTGTTAAATAAGGCCGGTACCCCGTCTTATCCGCTACCCCGACTTGCCCCACTCTCCCCTAGTAGAGTTCTACTAATTGTACTCTCTAAATCTGAATATGTGAAATTTCACTTATTGTACGTTATAAGTCGTCTTCTCGATCAATAAGTGCATATACACTTATAAATAAGTGAATTTTTCACTTATTCTAAGTGAAATTTCACTTATTATAAGCGTATATGCACTTATTGAACGAGAGAGCGACTTATAACTTACAAATATGTGAATTTTCACATATTCAGATTTAGAGAGTAGTAGAATTATTACTAATAAACCAACAATTAGTAGAACTGTTTAATTAATAGTCGATTAAAAATTAACACTAATTCATTTTTAGTAAATTAGATACCTAATAGCAATCAGTAAAATCCTATTAAAATAAAAAAATACTAACAATTACTTCTATTCACCAATTTCTACTTATCAAAAAAGGGGAATAGTCGTGCAAGAAAACTATTCTAACAATGAGTAAAATTTTACTGTTTATTAGTAGAATTTTACTAATTCGGATGTGGAATGTATATGTTCCTAGACGAAATGTAAAAAAATTGGATCTCGCAAAATTTTATTGACAACAACATTAAGTTTATACCGAAACATGAAATTTTAATATTTGAGACGCCGGAAAGAAAAATCACATATAAAATTTGTTCAGTCGTTTTTATTGGCCTATAATATCTAAAAAATTAATGTTTCAAACATAAATTTTAGCCAAGTTTATCATTTGAAAACAAAAAATAAATTAAACTGTTTGTATTTTGCACTATGGTTTTAGTGCGCTGTGGTATAATTTTGGACACGTGACTGTACAAAATGTTGGTAAGCAGCTCACCAAAGTAGTGGGGATGCCGCCTTTGGTTTGCATCTGAACAACTTTTGAACTGCCACGCGCCCAAAATTGTACTGCAGCAACCCAAAAGTATATAGTCCTACAGCGTGCCAACATAATGGTCAAAAGCAGCCTATCGAAAGTCTGCTGCAGACCAAAAAAGGTCCTTCAGTGTATATTTTTATTTTCTACACGGAGAGAAAAATCAAGCGTTTGTAGTATGGAGCTCTCCTATGGTAATTTTGTATGGACGTTCCTGCTTAAAGGTACAACTTTTATGCTCATAACGTAGAAACTGATACAAATACAGTACACATTTTACGCCTATTGCGCATGTGCATTCTTTTACGAAATAAGGTTAACTGCTCATACTACCCGTGTAGAAATTTAACCATGGCCCAAATAGGGGCCAGATCTTTTGATCATTGTGTAGGCCATAACATGGCATGAAACACCTTCCCAGATCGGGCCCAAGTCTGGCCAGACTTGGGCCCGATCTGGGAAGGTGTTTCATGCCATGTTATGGCCTAAATATGGCAATTTCTACACAGGTACAAAAGCTTGATTTTTCTCTTTGTGTAGTCTCACTTTTTTCGATGCATGTAGAAGAAAACTAGGAGAAATAATGAAAAAACAATTCTTTTTTACGTAGCCTTTTTAACGCTGAGAAAATTGTAGGTTTGGAGTCAACATTTGGAGGGATAAAAAATTTACATTTTCCTGGGTGGAAACTGAGTTTATGTCATAAGGAAAAATTATCAATCTTGAGGTATACCTTCCTTATCCAGGTTATCCTACGAGGAACGAATAAATATGGGAACCAAACTTTAAAATTCAGTGCATTAGAGCCATTAAAATAAATGCGTGGTGATGTTTGCGCGAACTTCCTGTGCATCAGCTAGTTTACACTTTCTGCTTAGCTTTTAAGCCTCTGAATATAATAAAACAGAATATACAAGCAGATTTCCTTTATTAATTCAAAAATCATTTTAGAAGGACTATAAATCTCTCTTAATAATAAAGTGAAACATACACTTTTAAACCTCTGAATTTGAACCTTCAGTTTTCTCAGTGAATACATGTAAATCTAACTATATTCAGGTATATGTGACGGTCCACGACGAAACACGACTTATTAGTACCAAAAAATCAATTTTTAGTTTTTTATACCAATCGATAGATTTTATATTGCTTTTTCAAATGCAAGAATCAAAAGTTGTAAATGTCAATTACTTTCGACAATATAACGTTTTAAGGACGTTATCTTTTAATATGCATTCCTTCTTTCCGCTTTTACTTCAATCGCTCACCCTGTGAAATAATTCACATTTGAAAGCTAACCCCGTTTTCTCGTGGAATTTACATACTTTGTAATTTTTAAAATGTTCTACAATTAATTTTTAGGAAATATTACAACTTGTCTTGATAATTTTATAGTATTTACTAGCAACGTTCCATATTTAATACCGGTTTTAAGCATAAAGTTATTTTACTTAATGATAATTATTCAAAACTTATTTATAAATATCCTTTAACAATAAAAACTTACACCTCGACTTACACTCAATGGTTCAGTTTGTATTCTATTTTCATGTCCTGATGATGAGGTGGCTCCAATGTCACTTTCCATCTACAAATATTTAAAATTATAAAAGCCACACTCTTATCACGAAGCATCAAGTGTTTCCAAACATTTACACTTATTTTTCACTTAAACTTCCCGAAGGAGTAGCATGTTCGATTTAACAAATTTGCTATAATCTGAGAATACAAAGAGTATGCCCGCACGGAAAAATTAAACCTTCTTTTGACCCTCCTTTTTTAAACCTCTTTAGAACCTTCAATACTCTCTAAATCTGAAGATGTGAAAATTCAGATATTTGTAAGTAAAGTTATAAGTCGGTCTCTCGTTCAATAAGTGCATATACAGTGGAACCTCGATTATCCGAACCGAAAATAATATTATCTTAACTTTTTTTTCGACCTCCCGAATCTTTGAAAGCAAAATAACGAAATTTATGTCAAAAAAATTTTGTAATTTGTTTACTTTACACGGAGAAAAATTTATTCATAATGATTATAATAGTCTATATTACTGTTCGGATATATGACCACTTTTTGTGATTATTACTATAGCTGTTGTAAGGAGTACAAACATGAAGGTATCCCTTACAACAGCTATAGTAATCGTTCCTACTCAATTCTTAACACATTACATAGTCTTCGTAATCATTCCAAAAAGTGGTCACATATCCGAGCTGTAATGTAGACTATTGTAATCATTAAAAAAGAATATTTCTCCGTATAATTATGAACAAAAATTTAATTTCTATTATCCCAACTTTCGATTATCCGAAGCCAGACTTGCCTAGGTTAGTTCAGATAATCAAGGTTCCATTGTGCACTTATAATAAGTGAAATTTCACTCAGAATAAGTGCAAAATTCATTTATTCATAATCGAATATACACTTATTCATCAAGAAGACGACTTATAACATATAATAAGTGAAATGTCACATATTCTAATTTAGAGAGTAACAACACAGAAAAATCCATATTCCTATGTTCAAAGGTTGAAAAAAGAATTTTTGATTTTGATGAAAATTAAAATTTTAATTTTTTATTTCTTATTTACTTTATTCATCATTTAAAAATTAATTTTTGTAAATTTCGTATCACATTTGTTCTAATTAATTCAAATTTGTTTTATTATAATATTATTACAAAAAAAGATTTTAAATTGATTTATTTTTCACTATTTTATAGAATGTGAAATTTTTTCTATTTTAAATATTTTCAACGAATTCAATTAAAATTATATTTTGTTTAATTATTGTTAGAAATAGAAAGAATTTAAAAATAAATTTAATATATTCTTTTTTTAAGTATGTTACGTTGGACAACAAAATTCATAATATTCTTATAAATTCTAAAAATTAAATTAACAGTAATCTGTTGATAAAATTTCCTGACAAAATAAAACGATTTTATAGAAGCTCATTAAATTTTTTTAATGAAATATAATTAATAAGTCTTAAAATAAATATTTCTATTTTTTCTCACAAAATAATCTGAATAACTACATACATAAGCACTTATTCAAGTTTTTCAAAACTCTTCCACGTAAAAAAATAAGTGTATATACACTTGAAATAAGTGAAATTCATCTTCTCATAAATAAAATTTAACTTACTTTAAGTGTATATGCTTTAGTTGACAACCCTACTGCGTTTCTCAGAGATGGTATACTTGACGAATCTATAATTTCGTGGCATGATATATTGATAAAGCATGATATAATCTATAGTTAAATAAATAATTAATACAAATAATATACAAATAAACAAATAAATAAGTCATAAATATTAACTTTATATAACTTTGAATTTGTAATTCTCAATTTTACTATTCTGACGATAAAATCTTAATAATATTATTTAATATTATTAAAAAAATTAATAACCTCTTTTAAATCTTCTTAACTTTCTAAATCTGAATATGTAAAATTTCACTTATTGTACGTTATAAGTCATCTTCTCGATCAATAAGTGCATATATTATAAATTATAGTGCATAAATTTGTAATTAAAATTCTTCTAAGGTTGATTTTTGAAAATTCTAACAAAATACTTTTAAAAAACTAATTATTTTCAATTAAATTTTAAAAAATTTCAATTATTCAAAACCTTTTTAATTGGATATTTTGAAAATTGAAATAGAAAAATGATTCAAAAATAATTTTCTAAAGATTTGTTTATAGTTATTTTTCGCACAAAAATCGAAATGAGTTACATTTAATACTAAATAATGTGATACTTAGTTGCAATATTTGGAAGAAAAGTCGAAAAAGTCGCAATTTTTGAAAATAAGTGGAAAAAATACAAATTTTCTAAATTTCACTGACAAAAAATTTTGTTTCTAATTATTTCCCTGACTTAATTGACAAAAATTTTGCTTTACTGACATTTCCCTGACTTTACTGACATGTGGCCGCCCTGAAATTTAAATAAAAAGCGATTTTTTAAACACAAATTAAATTAATAAAATTATTTTTAATTTGGTAAAAAAATTCCCGGTTTGGCATAAAATTTCTAACTTATTTCCGGCTATTTCCCGGTTAGTAGCCATACTCTATAAAAATTTAAAAAAATATGATAAAATTTTTATTAATTTTGTTCATTTGAATAAATATAATTTGCAATAAGCAAAATACTTTTGCACTCCGAAGGATGTAATGAATTTGAATAATTTGTAATTTGAATTTTTTTTAATGAATTTGTAATTAAAAGTGTGCTGATATTGGCTATACTATTATATGTATTGTATTAATGATTTGTTGTGTCAAAAAACAAAAATATAGGTAATTCTTAAATTTTGATAAATATTTATGAACTGTAAAAAAAGCCGTAAACGAATAAAATAAATTTTTTTGCTATTATTCTGTTACTTGTAGTGGCAATTAGAGGCAAACAAACTATTCAACTTCTAGTCAATAGCTAAATTTAACATAAAAATTGTCTACAAAGAAACGAGGTTCTTTCCTATATTGGCGTGTCGGTGTATGCAAAATATTTATATCAAAAAGATTAGGAAATATTTGTATCTTAGATTAAAAAACAAAATTTAAGCAAAAATAATTATGAAATTTTATTTATTTAAACGAAAATAAAGCAACAAGTAAAATCCAAACACAGAGAACAAAATTTAGAAAGTAGATAAAAACGGTCTTCAGAGTGTGTTAATTATGACGAATTGTTGAAAAATATGATTATTTACTATTTTAGAACAATATAGCTACTTGAAAATGTTTGAAAAAATTATTTTCGACCTTACTCTTTACTTAACCTCAAAATGCACATTATTTTCGACGCCGTAATTGACGTACAGAAACTGACTCAATCACGCCGCAATTAACGCTTCTTTTTATAATATTTTTTATTGCCTTAAATTTGTTTAAATAATAAATTTTAATAAAGTTTGTATTAATGTTTTATCATCTAAATGACAAACTTTTAGTTTAATAAGTCGAAATAGTATATTTCGTAACGAGTGCGAGCAGTTGCTAATTTTTGAACGAGCACTTTTTTGGAACGAACTATAGGCGAAACGAAGCTTCGCTTACAGTTTGTTCCAAAAAAGTGCTCGTTCAAAAATTGGCAACTGTTCACACAAGTTACAAACGATATTTTTCATTAAAAGGTGCAAAAAAGTGCCCGTTTTAGCACCGCGTTATAAAAATTCATTTTTTTCATCGTATTTTTTGAATTTTCTATTTCAAGGGCATCTAAAACTGAATCGTGCCGCAACTGGCACTTTTACCTATATAATTTTTTTACCAAACAAATATTAACCATTCAAAAAAGTAAGAGAAAAACTTTTTTTAACAATATTAATCTACCACATTTCTTTATCTGCAGAGTGTATGACACTTAAAGTAAAGTAAAACAACAATAAAATCTAAAATTATAATAGTAAAAAAATACACCAATATAAAAACAGTTAATAATAATAGAATCAACTTACTATTTGATTTTTTCATTAAATTCAGAGGGTAACTGACTAGCAAGCAAAAGTCCAAATAGGAATCCGTTCTCTCCGTCCTCCGTTACAAAACAAGTGAAAGCAAGCACAAGCAAGAGCTGAATGAAAGATTTATCGATTTTATGCGCCGCGCATGTGCCGAAGCGTTGCGTACATGAGTGTGTATTCACTCACTCTCAACATTCCTACTCCCTCTTCACATTCTCACTAACAGGCAACAGATTTCTAACCTGTTGGTCAATTTATCCACCAGTCATCTACATTGCAATAACCGCTTCCACTCTTTCGTTTTTTAGAATACCTTTTCTCTATTAAACTATAAGAATTAGATAAAAGAATTATTTATATTTGTTAATTATTATACAACTGGTCTTACCTTTAATGTTGTTGGCCAAATTGGTATTTCTTGTGAGGACGCATTTTTTTTCTCACGTTGTAGTTGCAACCTTTTCTTTTTACATATAAAAAAGATTCAATAGAATTTAAGGACTTCATTAAAATTTATGTTATTAATATTATTATATTTATTCTATTCCAATATTATAATGATTACAAATATTTTATAGAGTTAAATTACTTCTTTTAGAAAAAGAAACTAAAAATATTTAATAATTTCCTTTATTTGTAGAATTAGTCTTTTCTCGAAAATTGAAAGTTAATCTATAGTTTCTTTTAACAATGATTTATAAATTATGTCTTTGTAACAATAAAAAACATATTTATAATGTCTTCATTAGTGTAAGGAAAAATCTGACGGACAGTCAAAACAAAATGGTTAGTCCAATGTCATAAATTCGTAATTTAAAAGAACAAGAGAAATTAAATTTTAAATTCATTTTCCTGGAATGGTGAAAAATTTTGACAAAGGTTTTGTGAAAATTTGATTTTCTGTCAATAATAAACATTTGTTAAATTTAAGGTTATGTTACTTAAATAATTATTATAATTGACAAAAAAACTAATTTTTATTTAAATATAGGGGAGACTGGGGTAAACCCGCTCACAGGGTAAACCCGCTCACTAGCAATTTTACGCCATGAACTCAACTTAAGATGAAGATATTGGTACTGTGAATAGTACTTGACATTCAACTTATATTAACGAACTTTCGTTTAGTTTCATGAACTCAACATAGAATCAGAGACGATTAAATGTTTTTAGAGGTGTCAGAAAAAAAACGTATTTTGGATTTTTAAGTTTTTCGATCATTATTTTTGAGTCTTAATTTATCTGGCAAATTTTTTTTGTTGCTATTGGATGTCCTTCTTCGAAGTACATATATAGTTTTGTCTTATTTTAAAAAGATTTAATTAAATTTATTCTGAAATGTGAGGAATACACTCGGGGTAAAGCCGCTCACTTAGTTTTAAATTTAAAATTTAGAATAAAATAATTTCACGTATTATATTTCAACAATAACACAATTTATGACTTATTAAAACCAAAATTGTAACTACATTTCACTTTCTCTTAATAAAATATAACACTATTTAAATCCATAGTTGTAATTCATGAAATCTATGTTCATTATTTATTAAACCAATTTGTTGTTTATAAAATTGTTTATAAAACTCATAAATTATCAATAATAATTCATACTTAAGACGGGAATAAGACGAACTTTAATATTTAAAAAATAAAACTCTTCCGTCTTGAAAAGATAGGTGAGCGGATTTACCCTGGAAAATTGTGATTTCGAAATTTGGTATATGTTTATTAAAAAGTTTCTCTAAGTAAAACTAAAAAATATAAATCAAAAACTCTTTTTAGTTTTTTTAGTAGAAATCATAAGCTTTCAAATGATATAAATTAACTTGGATTTAGAGAATAATTTCCTAGATTTTAGCCGATCTGAAAAAAGTGAGCGGGTTTACCCCAGTCTCCCCTAACTTTAAATTGTTCAAAATGTTGAAAATTAAATTCCTTACGATTCTACCAAGAGGAATTTAAAATCTAATTTGACATTTTCTTTTAAAATACGAAATTATAATACTAGACTAGGTATCTTTTGTACCGAATATTTGTTGGATTTTTCCTTAAATTTTTAGAATGCAAAAAACTTTTGGTCAAATCGTAAAGAAACATTTTAATACATTTTTTAATAATTGAGATATTAAATAAAATGTGTTATTAAAACTCCCCTTCGTTACACTAGATTTCATTTAATATTTCAATTATTAGACTTTTTTAGGATTTGGTTTAAATTGTTAAATGTTATTGTATAAATGTCAGAATTTTTAATAATTAAAATTAATTTGATTAGTTTTTAACAAAATTCCGTATCAATCACTAATTTTTCTGTTTAATGCTGCAGTGAAAATAAAGTTTTTGTAATTTTATCTGCTTTTAATCATAAAGAATTTAAAGTTTTTTATTTGAAATGTTTTAATTTATTTATTAAAAATGAAGTAAACGATTTAAATTCATCGTTCATATTTTTTGTAATTGAATGTAGGATTTTTCATTTAAATATTTTTAATTGTATTAGTAAGTTGATGCATTTAGTTTATACCCTGGAAACTTTTATCGACAAAACTGACGAATTTTGTAAAGATCCCTGACGGATTTGATAGAAACATCCCAAGAAGCAACCCAGTAAACGAAAACTAATTGAAATGAATTAAAAAGAATTCACAAAGAGCTTTCGTGAATCCCGCTTTGTGACAAATACGAATTGGAGCCATGATGCAATTTTCCTGAATTCGTGAAACTGTATTGAACTTCCGAACCTTCTATCCGTACCAATTCACTGGACAAGTTTTGAGCCTTTAATTTTTTTCAATTCGTTAGCACGAATTCAATGCATTCCTTGGCCATTTCTTTCGAATGCGAATTCGTTTGGACAAATTGGTACATATTGAATTAAATTCAATTGAATATACAAAGAGCTTGAGTGAATCCCGCTTTGTGACAAATACGAATTGGAGCCTACCAAAAATGTTAATTCGTTTCAATTCATTTGAATTAGTTTTTTTTTACTGGGGTATATAATGAGGACTAATATTTGAAATATTCATTCCGACAATAAGTAAATTATAAATATTATTATAAATTACCTCATAAATTACATTTAAAATAGAAAAGTATTTAAACTTGATATGTAATTTCTCAATGAGTTTTTCAATTTCAGAAAATTTCTTTACTTAACCGTCACATTTTTGAGGTTATCTATCTATAAAGCAAAATATTATTAAAAACATAAACCAATTAAACGTTACTGCTACTTTAGGCTGTTTCTATTTCAATTCATGCAGGGCGAATAGGTTGAAAATTCTAAATCAAGTTTAATATGATTTTTCTTGTTTTTTAGGACAAATAAAGAGATACGTATTTTTTGGTTTGGCGAAAAAAATTTTTTCGCAGAGTTATGAGTATTTGAAAATTTTAAGGCACATAGTGATTTTAGAGTTAAACAGCTGAAAAATTATTTTTAAATCTTTCTAGTTTTTACAAAAATCAATATTTTTCAATTCTGTTTCTTGATTTTAGTAGTGTTTTTGATACTCTTTCTTTACAAACTTCAAAAATTTGAAAAATTTTGAAAATTAACAAAATGGCGGCCATTTTTTAAAAATCAAAAAAGTCAATTTTCTCAAAAACATCATTTTTTAATTTTCTGCAAATTTTTGTGTGGTTTCTAGATGGAAAAAGAAACTTTTTCTAAAAGGTCTCATGTTCGCTAAAACTTTTTTAGAGTCGCTATAATTTCTTTTAGAAAATAAAAAAACTCATTATTTTGAGTAATGTGTCGACATATATATTTTTCATGTATACAAGGGTGTTCATCTTTTTTAATAGTGCTTTTGACACTTTTTCTTTTCAAAATTTCTCAACTTTACTAAGGCAAGTCACCTTTTTTGAAA
The DNA here is from genome assembly GCF_015476425.1 of Leptopilina heterotoma. Lineage (NCBI taxonomy): Eukaryota > Metazoa > Arthropoda > Insecta > Hymenoptera > Figitidae > Leptopilina > Leptopilina heterotoma. The sequence goes on from NW_025110919.1 coordinate 515,238, forward strand.
GGGTTATTTTTTTTATCTAGAAACCACAAAAAAATTTTCAGAAAAAAAGAAAATAAAGTTTTGGAGAAAATTGAGATCTTATATTTTTTGAAAAACGGCCGCCATTTTGTTAATTTTTAAAATTTTTAATTTTGAAAAGAAAAAGTGTCAAAAGCACTATTAAAAAAGATGAACACCCTTGTATACATGAAAAATATATATGTAGACGTCCACATGAAAAAGGCCCATTTTGTCGGTCATTTTCAAAAGTAATCCGTATTTTAAAAATGGAGGTGTGGAAAAATTTAAAACCTTTTGATTTTTCATCTTTAAGGTGTCCTGGACTGTAAACAATTCTTATCTGAATAACTTTCTAGAAGTACCAGAGATATTGATGTTAGAGTCTTTTTTTTGTAATTGTCGAAATGAAAATTTGGATATTGCGTCAATTTTTTTATAATAGAGACTGTCAAAAAATTTTAAATAAGTTTAATATCCATTCTTTTTCTTCAAATGACACAATAAAATTGTACCTAATCATTAATCTTGTAAAAAATGTTTTTTTAATAAAAAAAACTGTCCTTTTTAGAAAAGGGCCCATATTGTCGATTTTTCGTATTTTCAAAATTAAGAGGGGGGGGATGGTTTTAAAAATTAAAAACCTGTTGGTTTTTTATCTTCAAAGTGCCCTAAACTGGAAACAATTCTTATCTGAATAACTTCCAAGAAGAAACAGATATACAACAATTAGTTGGTATCGCAATCTTTAATTCCGTTTTTCTCGAAATGAGGTTTTTGGCGTCCTGAACTTTGAAATTCCGTAACTCAGCAAATTTTTAACCAAAAAAGTTCTAAGACCACTAAAAAATTTTCCAAATTTTGCCAGGAATACGCCCATATAGATAACTTTAATAGTGCCAAAATGGGCCCTTTTCATGTGGACGTCCACACATGTCGACACATTTCTCAAAATAATGAGTTTTTTTATTTTCTGAAAAAAATTATAGCGACTTCCAAAAAGTTTTAGCGAACATGAGACCTTTTGGAAAAAGTTTCTTGTTCTATCTAGAAACCACACAAAAATTTGCAGAAAATTAAAAAATGATGTTTTTGAGAAAATTGACTTTTTTGATTTTTTAAAAAATGGCTGTCATTTTGTTAATTTTCAAAATTTTTCAAATTTTCAACTTTGTAAAGAAAGAGTATCAAAAACACTACTAAAATCAAGAAACAGAATTGAAAAATATTGATTTTTGTAAAAACTAAAAAGATTTAAAAATAATTTTTCAGCTGTTTAGCTCTAAAATCACTATGTGCCTTAAAATTTTCAAATACTCATAACTCTGCGAAAAATTTTTTTTTCGACAAACCAAAAAATACGTATCTCTTTATTTGTCCTAAAAAACAAGAAAAATCATATTAAACTTGATTTAGAATTTTCAACCTATTCGCCCTGCATGAATTGAAATAGAAACAGCCTTTAATAGTTTTATAATATCGTGTTTTAGAATAAAATTATCTTAAAATGTATTGAAATAACGTTTTTTCAAATGTTTTTATTGTTTTTAATAAAACGTGTATACCTTCTACTGCTTTTACTTATCAAACGAACAACAATATTAATTAATATTATTAATATCAATGAATTAATTAAAAGTATTATTGTTATTATAATATATAATACATTGAATAGAAATACACTGAAAAAATAATAGGCAGAACGCGCTTTTTCCGTAAGCAATTTTTACAAAAGAAATAAGTACACGCAAAGCAATTATTTATTTAAAAAAACAATTTTATTTTTGCCTTAGTTAATAGGTTAAAATTACATTTTTATTTGAATACTTAGAAAATACGATATCAAATAATTATGTTTTACCTTTTTATTAATTATATTTGTAATTCGAGTGAAAAGGAACTTTTTTTATTATTATTACATTAATAATATTTTACTTTAATTAAATAATAAAACTACTCTTTATCAATTTTAATAACAGTTATGCATGTGTGAACTTTATAACCAAAACGGATTAGTTTTATGCGTAGACAATTTTATTTAAAAAAATTATTATTATCATTTAATTGATAATACCTATAAATATTTCAAAAAAATTTCTTATTTGAGCATCCATGATTTTAATTAATTATAAAATTCCGGATTATTCTGTCACATTTCATGTATTTCGCGCTCCTCTGTATATTTTCTAGACTGTATAATCACAATTACTCGTAGTGAAAGAAAAATAGTTAGGCGCCATCTCGTTGTGTAGTTGAAAGTACATTATTCTGCTGTCGATAATGTTACCATAAGTCACCAACACACTTACACTACTTTATTGATTATTCTTTCGATTCTGACACCACTCCCATTTTTTAATTATTTCTACAAAAAAATAGTGCTTATTGGCAATTTTATTGCATAAACAGCAACTACATATTGCTATTAAATAAGTGTATACTCTATAATAAGTAAGGACATTTATTTTACTCTTTTTTAAATAAGTTTACAAACAATATTTAATCAAAATTTGACTAACAACTTTTTGTTTAATTATTTTTACATTAACAACAAACCAATCTATTAATTTTAATGCATAGAAATGTTTCTAAAAACCTCCTTTTCAATATTTTACGCGCAAAACTGCAATATTTATTGTTTTCATAGTTTTATTAACAAATCCGTGAAAGTCTGCGAAAAGTCCGCGAGTTCGCGGACTTCTCACGGACACCAATCCGGTAGGGTGCTTTTAAAAATTTAAAATGGCTAATATAATATGGGGAAAAGAAATTTAAAAATTTTTCTATCCACGCTCGCTGGTTGTGAGTCGGCGCAAGTGTTAAAAAACAGAAGTCAATTGTCAGTGAGCGTTCCTAGGACATTTACACCTACCTGATCATTTTAAATTTATAAAAACTTACATCAAATTCGTAATCAGCGACCCTAGAAACTACCGAGTGACAAAGTTAAGGTCAATTGCATAAAGTAAAAATTTTTGTTTCATATTGGATGGGGGGGTCAAAAATTGGTGAAAAATTGTCCTCGTCGTTTATGGACGGCCCCTAAGCTTATACCTCGGCTTATATCATGACTATCAATAAATCTCGGTGTCAATCTTTTGACAAAGAAGGAAGTATACTTTAATAAAATAATTCATCTAATGTGTAATAAATTTGTATAAAGTTTTTCTATCGCTTGACTAAACTAATCGAAACAGAAACCATTATTTTGTGATTTGACTTGCTTGGTTGCAAATGTTTGGTATGACTTGTTTACATTTAGTTTTGAGTTGAAAATTATGTGCAATGTTGCAAGACGTTTAAGGAGCTGTTCAATATATTTACAATATAGCATAGTTTATACGAGTTTAAAAAAGCATGTTTTATATCCGACTTTTAAATTTTTTTGCTTATAACGAATTCTTGTAATAATACAGTTTTCCAGCAAACTGAAATTTTAAGAAAATAATTATAAAAATATTATTATATATATGTCGTAAAACTGCTCAGTGTGTTAAATTTAATTATTGGTTTCCGTCTTTTATGTTTTTAATATTCTTAAAAAAAATTTGTAATCTTTTTCTAATATTTCAGAAGAAAAAAAAACATCTTAAAGTCTTAGTCACATTTTTATATACACACAATGTAATAAGGTCTTAAGTATCATAAGACAAAAGCAGAAATATCGCGCGCGCGTAGCTCTGCTAGTTATAAATAATTTTAGTACATATAAATAATAAAATTAGTGAAAACAATGAACTTCCTAGATCTAACGATGACAATAAATAATTATAAGAAATTCTATCTAATAATAATAATAAAAATCTGCAACCTGGATACGATTAAAAGAGTATAGAAAGGCCTATTGATTGAAATTTCCAATAATTTCTCTTTTTTTAATTGAAAAGAATTTTCCCGGAAAATATTATGTAATAATCACGTCTTTTTGAAGTAAAGTTGGTTAGTAACAAGGAGAATAAAACGACCACGTTGACCGCAAGAGGAAAACGGTATAAGGATAATTACAATGAGCAGTCACGATTACGAAGGTTTCAATGAATTCCTGGCAGCAATAAACTCGCGTTAATACGGGGCTAAGTGCTCGCTATTTTAATTAACTGCTATCACCGTCTCGTGAGTACATGGGCGCTTTCATACATATGGTCAAAGCTAATAGAAAAGAGAGACGATCGATCTGCCTTGCCGATGTCGTGCTGGTTTGTCAACAGCTTGTTTATAATTATGTATGAAGAAACGCTTTGTCGTCGCACAGTTTAACGCGTGTGTATGCGCTCTTTTCCAGCTCTTGATACGATTCTCCATTCGCCGCGACTTTAGATCGATTCACGACAAGAAACATGCGCAATTACTTGTCGTTGATCATTGAAAGACTATATACATACATATACTCTATCCACATGTGGCGGCATGATCAAAGAAAATCGTGCGATTATGTTGAATTACGAAGTCGACGACATTGATTCAGGAAGGAAGGGTAAATACACTCCCAATGAAAAGGGAACACAAAACACTTTTCTCTCTACTTCTCAACAACAATCTTAAACGTGACGCTGTCTTAGTTTCTAATGAGCTGTGTGTCATATAAAAACTGTCTCGATAAGCTATGTGACAAGTTTATTTTCATAAAATCTTTTTCGTCTAATTGCAACCAAGAGGATTGTCATTTTTTTATTTCCACACTGACATGACGAAAAACATCCCTTCCTATCGAAAGAAAATACAAATAAAAATTGTAATCTCTCCTCATTCCTTCACTTTGATTCTAGAGTTGTACTAATTATTTTTAATTACTACCAACTTTAATCAGAGTTAAAATTCAATTCACTACTAACTAAAACTAAAATCATTATTTGAAGTTGCATAAGTGTTGTGAATAAAAACTGCGAACATGTTTGTAAATAATATAAAATGGTCTGTTAAGAAAATAATTGAAAAGAATATTCGAATGAACGCAAAATTGTCTTTTTTACTAAAATTATATTATTTATATGAATGTAGTATAATTATTATAATAGTTACTTATTGTCATTAAATATATGTGAACGTTCGCATGAAAAGGGACCACTTTGGCACTATTGGATTTATCTATATGGGGAGGGGGGGATTCTTTGCAAAATTTGGGAAATTTTGAGTGGTCTTAGAACCTTTTTGGTGAAAAATTCGATGAGTTACAGAATTTCAATGTTTAGAATGTCTAAAACCTCATTTCGAGAAAATCGTAATCAAAAATTGTAATGCAAATATCTTTGGTTCTTCCAGGAAGTTATTCAGATAAGAATTGTTTTAAGTCTCGTATACCTTAAAGATGAAAAATTAAAATGTTTCGAATTCCCCCCCCCCCTTTATTTTTAAACAATGAACAAGTAACAGACATCCGACAAACTGGTCCCTTTTCTAAAATTGCATTTCTTAATTTCTAAAAAACGAAATCAAAAAATGTAATAGAAACTTTTTAGTTCTTCTGGAAAGTTATTCAGATGAGAGTTGTTTTAAGTTTAGTACGCCCTTAAGATAAAAAATCTCAAGGTTTTGAATTTTCCCGCCCCCTCCATTTTGAAACAGTAGCAACTTTTGCAACGGCCCGACAAAATGGTCCCTTTTCTAAAAATGTGTTTTTTAATTAATAAAACGGATTTTTTAAGAAGTTAAGTGTCAAGTATTATTTTATTGAGTTATTTGAAGAAAAAAAAGAGTCAGTAGACATAAAAAAAATTTTTGAGGGACTTTATTATGAATAATCTAAGAAAATATCGAAATTTCCATTTCTAAAAAAACTAAATTAAAAATTGTAATGCGAATTTCTCTGGTTCTTCTGGGAAGTTATTCAGATAAGAGTTATTTTAAATCTAATACACCCTCCAGATAAAAAATCAAAAGGTTTTGAACTTTTCCGCCCTCTCTATTTTGAAACAGAAACAACTTTTGCAATAGACCAACAAAGTGGTCCCTTTTTATTTTTTTGTCTAACAACGAAATAAAATACTTAAAGTATCAATAAATTAATAAAAAATGCATGATTCGACGTGTGGGACCCTGTAGATTAAGAAAAAAGAATAAAAAAGTTTCGTCCACATATGTATACACTACCGTCCGTGAGTATCAGGACGCCCCTTTTTTCATAAGTAGGAAAATGCTTAAAACGTAGGAAATAAGAATGACAAAAATTTTTCGTATTTTTTTCCTAAAAGCTAATGAAATTATGAAAAGATTGACACCTGATCGAAGAATTTTTGTTGACTATTCTGTCAGATACAGAAAAAATAATGGATTTTGCATGCTTTTAGTAATTTTTTAATTTCTCGAAAACTAATAAACTTTTTTTAGCTTTCTTGGTCTTGTTTTAATCTCTATTAAATGTAGAATCTAAATTAATTAATGTTATTGTGGTATAAATTTTTCAAAAAAAATTTGAAACTGTGAAAGTAGGATAAAAAATTTTGAAAAACAGATTGACACTTTTTCAAAAAAAAAATTTTTTTTAATTAAATAATTAAGTAATTAAAAAGCTTTTTTGAATTTTAGTATATCTATTAAATGAACATATTTTACATTGACTTTTTTGACACTTTAATATTCATCATAATTTTTTGAATTTTTTTAATCCTACTTTTACGGTTTCAAATTTTTTTGGAAAAATTTATTTCACAAAACCAGTTAATAATTTAGATTCTACATTAAATAGAGATTAAAACAAGACCAAGAGCGCTAATAAAAGTTAATTAGTTTTCGAGAAATTAAAAAATTACGAAAAGCATGCAAAATCCAGTATTTTTTCTGTATCTGACAGAATAGTCAACGAAAATTCTTCGATCAGTTGTCAGTCTATTTATAATTTCATTAGCTTTAAGGAAAAAAATACGAAAAATTTTTGTCATTCTTATTTTCTACGTTTTATGCATTTTTCCACACATGAAAGAAGGGGCGTCCTGACACTCACGGACGGTAGTGTACACTGAAAAATTGTTGATAGAACAGTTCCGCTATTAACTGTTGTGCAGCGCTACTTGACGTTTAGACTCACAGCTCAATCAAAATTGGGCGAGTTTCTCTCTTATGGAAGGTCCACAATAGCCTAAACTATACTTTCAGCGCGTTAATGTAAGCGCGCTGATGTGACGTCAGAACGTTGATTGCCAACTGTTACAAAATTCTGACATTTGTTCCAGTTCCGCTATTCCGGTAATCTAATGGATTTAGTGAAATATATAACGTAAACGAAAACCAGGTTATTATTTATAATATAGTGAATAGTGTTTGCTTTTTATCAAAAGCTTTTCCGTCAAAGGTAATTTTTTATTATATATATATATATATAAATTACACTGTAACTTTAAACTTTTTTCCACAAACAAACAAATTTTATTTTATAACAGAAAAATTTTCTAACTACTAGTAATGTTTCGCAAAATGTAAACACACTGAGTTCTTAATTTAAATAAATTTTTCCTTTTTTAAAAAATAAAATTTGTTTGTTTTCTTTTTTCTCAAACTTCAGAAAATAATAAAGAAAAATTATCTAATTATTGGTGATAATGAAACCAAAATAAATTATTTGTTTAATTTTTTTCTTATATTTACAGAAAGTAATATGGAATTATACTTCTTATTCACGTTAATAACGCTGCAGTTTTTTAATATTGTTTATCAATATCGAAGATTGAATGAATTGTTTGGGTTTGTTGTTCGTCGTTGGTGGGTCCGACCCCATATACAGGATGCTGTGCGTGAACTTTTCGGAGCATACGAAGCACTTTTTCGATACTATGCCGAAAACGATCAAGAGGAATTCGTTAAAATGACCAGAATGACACCATGGGATTTTGAAGAACTTCATAATATTGTTGGACCTCATCTTCAAAAATTTAGCTTTCGTCGCCCATTACCAACAAGATTGCGTTTAGCTTTGTGTCTAAAGTAAGTTCACTATATCAGAAAAAATTAAAAAATTTTGTAGAACGTTCGTAGAAATAAGATATTATAATTTAAAGGCAACAAGTTTTTATGGTTATGTACAATTGAAAAAGTGACAGATTTATCTGTTTAAATTTTAGTACTTTGTAAAAAAGTTATACAAATATTCAATGATAGTTAACAAAATTTTCTTAGTCTTAGAAGCTTGTAGGATTTTAAAATTATGAATATCTTTTTTATTTAGATTTTAAAAAATGTAAATTTATTTTAGTTCATTATTATTTTTCTTTATTCAGTTTTCTAGCTCACGGCGATAGTGTAGCAACAACTAGACAGTTTTTTCGTATTGGGCGTTCTACAACGTATGCTATTATCGCGGAAATATGTCCGATTATTTGGAGAGAACTTTCGCCTCTCGTCCTAAGAAGAAAAACCCAGCGCGAATTGAAAATAATCGCTGGTGGTTTTCGTGCTAAGTGGGATAGGCCAAATTGCGTAGGAATCGTAGATGGAAAGGAAATTAGAATCAAATCACCACCGCATTCTGGCAGCCTTTTCTTTAATTATAAGAAGTTCTTTAGTTTTAAGCTCTTAGCTGCATGCGACGCATACTATAGATTCATATGGATAGACGTAGGAGATTATGGTAAATGGATATGACAAAAAATTATTATAGAATATTAGTTTTATCTTGTTAAACAATGTACTTTTTACAGGATCTGTCAGTGATACATCAGCATTTAAAAATACTTATTTTCACTACTGCCTAGAGCGCAATGAGGCAGATTTTCCTCCAGAATGTCGTCTGCCGAGATCAAATATCATCATGCCTCATTTTCTTATAGGGGATGAAATTTTCCAACAGCAAACATACATGATGGTTCCGTTTGCCAGACATCGTGGCCTTACTGAAAGGCAAAGAAACTTCAATTATAGGTGAATGTATTTTAGTTGATTTTTTAATTTCTATTCTTTTTTGTAGATTATAAAATAAGAAGAAATTTTTTTCTTTATTTATTTGCAGATTATCGAGAGCCCGCAACTGTATTGAGGACGCCTTCGGGATTCTGTGCTCGATGTGGCAAATTCTCCACAAAAAATTATCATTCAAATTGGACACATCAATAGCAATTGTGGAAGCACTTGTGTGCCTGCACAATTTTATTTTAAATAAAAAATTAGAACGAGGTGAAAATTTTGAATGGGATAGAAGTACTTTTCATCGAATAAGTAAGTTATAAATTACATATAAGTTATCATGAATAAAGCTTTTTATTAATTTGAAAACAAATTTAAATTTTCAAGTTTTAACCATTTTTACAATAGAAAGTAAAACAATACTGATTGCTATAATAATTTTAATTATTATTCAGATCCTACAGTAGACCCTGACATCGAGGAGGACGTAATTCCCCAAAATCGTTTTGAATTTCGAGAAAGACTAGCAGATTACTTTCAATCAGAGGCGGGTGCTATCTACTTCAACTAATTCAATTTTGGATGCGTCCAGGTATATTAAAATTATAAACTTTCTCATAATTTCATTGAATTAAAGTAATATGGTTTTTTTAATTTAATACCTTTTCAAAACTCAATTGTTTCTAAAAATACATGCTTTATGCTTTTAATATTTAAATATTATCTAAAATTTAACGTGAAATTCATTTTTACATTAATTTTTATTAGAAAACTCTACGAGAATACAAAATTGTTTAAATAAAAAAATAATTTATTTATTGAATAATTAAAAGTTTCTTTAAATTCAATTCTCTCGACAAATTTTAATAAAATTTTGAAGAATATTAATAATATTTTAATATTTCATAATATTCAATATTACTATTTTTGAAAATATCTTTGTGAAAATAATTAAATTCCTACGTAGAATTTTATTTAATTTTTTTTTAAATTATTAAATTCTTTTGGAATATTTTATTAAAATAATATATATTAAAAATAATTGAATTGAGAAAAATTTTGAAAATAAATGAAATTTTGCAAAGAATTTTATTGGAATTTATGTTATTTATAAAGATAATTACATTTGAACGAGAATTTCTAAAAAAAATTTAAACATAATTAAATTATTACAAAAAATTTTATAACTTTTGAAAATAAGTAAAATTCTCCAATTATTTGTAACTTAAAAAATTTAACTTATGTCAGAAGAACTTGAATTATTAAAATGTTTCATAAATCTAGGTTCAGCAAAATTTCTAATTAAATTTATTAAAAATTGAAATTTTATAAAATTAAAAATTATAACCTTTTTAAGTTCTTTTATGTAGTTATATGACAATTGTAAACGTACTTCTTTTAAATTTAAATTAATAATTTATGAGCCAAACAAAAAAAGACACAAAAATTCATCATTTTTTTATGAATTCTAAACTTTTAATTTTTTCCAGTACTTTCAGGGTGTTTACAACACCTGGAAAATCTGGAAAACCGGGAAATGTCAGGTAATTTTTTCATCATGACTTGAAATACTCTTGAACAATATTTTCAATGCCTACAATTAGTTTTACAAATTTTTAGTTAAAAATTAATAGTGATAATTAATATTGCCTTTCCAATCCTTATTAATAAAATCAGATGTCTGTCTGTACATTGCTTAAAACTTCAAAATGTTAACATGATTAGTTATTATGGACATCAGAGATTCCAAAAATGTTCTTAAAAAATTTAATGTATGTATGTATGTATGTATGTATGTATGTATGTATGTATGTATGTATGTTTGTCTGTCACAAAAACTTTGTACCCCAATCACACAAAAACATGTGAATCGATTTAAGTCCAACTTGGTAGGTTATTAGGTATTGACCCAAGGAAGGTTTATAAATTTACAGATTTAAAAAATATTAATTAGAACGGGAGATATTCAATTTTTTCAAAAAATTCAAAAAATCGAAAATTTCAAAATTTTTTATTTTTCATGGATTGCTTTTGAAGTTTATATACTTGAGTATTATATGTTATTTAGTCACATTATAGCATAACTTTGCAAAAAATAAAGTCCTATAACTAATATGTAAGTATAAAAATGTTTTCAAAAAATCGAAAATTTCAAAATTTTACATTTTTTTATGGATTGCTTTTAAACTTTCTATATTTGAGTATTACATGTTATTTGGTCACATTTTAGCATAATTTTTCAAAAAATACTATTCTACAACTAAGATGTAAATATAAAATATTTTCAAAAACTTGAAAAATGGAAAATTTCCAAATTTCACAATTTTTAATGGATAGCTTTTAAACTTTCTAAAAATGAATATTATGTTATTTAGTCAGATTTTATCATAATTTTGCAAAAAATACTATCCTACAAGAAATATAAAAAAATTTTCAATATATCAAAAAATCGATACTAATTACTATATGAAGTATAATTCAGTAGTATTTTTGGAGTCTCTGATTAATATTTTGATGTCAAAATAGTGCAATTCAAAATTATTTATCAAATCAATCTAATATTTTCAAGAAGTTCAGAAATATTGAAAATGGAAATTTTTTATGATTAAAATGATTTCGCAGGATGTCAAGAATTGTAAGTCACCTGTGATACAATACAAGCATATTATGCCACTAGGCAAAAACTTACATGTTAAAACGTTTTTTCATTTTAACTCTAGATTTAACTTTAAGAGATGTTTTGAGCAATTTAAAGACAAAAGTTAACACGGTGTCTATTTTTGTTTAACAAAATTCCCTGCTTTGTCCAAACTTTTCACGGTTTATCTCTTTTTTGTCAAATTTAAATTTACTTGATTTTATCCATAAATAAATCTACAAATGGCTATAAAAATTTACTTATTTTATGAAAATACTGTTTCTTAAGTTCATATAAATATAGATTGTATTACTTGCTGTCGTACAGTTTTCTGTTTATACTAATACATTTAACTGGGTATCTACCAAACGGGAAAAACTGTAAAAAGCTGGGAATATGCCGAACCGGGAATTTTCCTATCAAATTAAGAAAAAGTTTCATTATATTAATTCGCTTTTAAAAAATTGCTTTTTACTTCAATTTTTATTGATGTATAATATTTATGAAAACAGACCCGAGTCAAAATTTAAGCCCTACTTTCAGCCTAAAATTTAGGTCTTATGTTAGGTTTTAGCAGTCGTAACGTAGGGTCTACTTGCGATACAATTAGTTCCAATTAGACTCTACTATAACTCCAAAAACTGTATGGAAAATTTAATTTTTTTAATACATTAATTAAAGTACTACAAATTGATAAATATTGTTCTCTGCATTTGAATTGGTTAAAATAACTAATTTGATAACAAAAAGTCAATCACTGATTCAAATAGTAATATTTTCCTACTAAAATAGCTATAATGGTAACTAATTATTATTTTTTTCCGGTCAAATTAAATTCCCTAGCTATTTCCTGATTTTCCAGATTGGTAGAAACTTAAATGTATTGGTAGAAACTAAAACCCGTCGAAGACGGGTACGACAGCTAGTTAAAAATAATAAGTAAAGGTCCGTAAATTTACTTAAAGTCCATAAAAGTCAGTTTTTTTGAAAAAAGGTCCGTAAAGTCCGTAATTTGATTGAAAAAGGACGAAAAGTTTGTAAATTTTGCGATATAATTTGGAAAATTGTAGAGAAATTACAAATGATTACAGAAATTTAATTATTTTGAAAAGTAATAAAATTCTTCGCAAAAAATTCAATTAGCTATGTACAAAAATTTTTTAAAATTCTCGTAAAAATTTTCAATTATTTTTAGAAATTATAAAATTCTTCTCGAAAATGCAATTTTTTAAAAAAAATTTAATAAAATTCTTTGTAATATTTCAATTATTTTCAAAAAATTTCACGAATTCAATGATTTTTAATATTTACTATTTTAATCAAATTTTCCAAAAAAATTCAATTATTTAAAAAAGTTTTAATCAAATTTTTTTGAAAAAAAGTTCGTAAAGTCCGTAATTTGATTAAAAAAGGACGAAAGTTTGTAAATTGTACTATATAATTTAGGGAATTTTAGAGAAATTATAGGTAAATAATTGCAGAAATTAAATTATGTTCAAAATTTTTTAAAAATTCTAATTAAAATTTCAATTATTTTCAAAAATGTTCCACATTTCAATGTTTTTTGAATATTTTCTTTTACAAATTTCTTAGTCATAATTAAATTTTTTTATTTTCATAAATAATAAAATTTTTACTGAAATCTCGATAAGATAATTCATAATTGATAGCTTCTTTAACCTTTAATATTTAACTGTCGAATGATAAATTCATTTTCTTTAATTCATTAAATTATTTATTTTTGTATTTAAATAATTAAATTCTAATAAAAATAGATCAAAAAATGAATTTCATTTAAAATTTTAGATAATAATTGAATATTAATTCATTATTAACTTTTCCCTAAATTCCTTGCTTTCCCTGACCTGTGTCAACCCTATTTTTAAATTTAAAAAAAGTCAAATAATTTTGATTTTAGAGAGTTATAAAATATTTTAAAAATTTTATTTCTTTAAATAATTTACGAAACTTAGACAACATTAATCTGCCTTTGTAAAAATGTTTTAACTCTTTTCTAAATGCAGAAAATAAAGCTTCTATATATTATTTTCAATCGAAATGAAGAAAGTTTATAGCCAGAAAAAATTATTAATTAGTACACTCGATTCTCGTTATAACGACGATCTCGGGACTTCAAAATCTCGTTATAACGACAGAAGGAGAAGATCCTACTTCACGTTCTATTCAAACGTCAAATACGTGCAAAATTTTTCGTAATGTATGTTTATTTATATTAAAAGTTTTTAAATTATAGAATCAGTTTAAAGAAAAAGTAAGTATTTTTAATAATAATCGGATCACTAGATTCTTTAGGTTAAATAAAGTTAAGAGTCGATTAAATTTGTCGTTTTTTTTGAGTTAACCAAAATTTTGGTTAAATTGAATTCTTAAATTCGTTCGTGTTTTTTTTGTCGTTGTATCGAGAGTTTTAATGTTCGTTATAACGAGAGAACGTTGTAACGAGATTCGTTATAACAAGAATCGAGTGTAATAAGAAAAAAATAAGTTTAGGAAATAGAATTTTCCATGCACTTTAAATAGTGCTGTGCAAAATTCGATTCAAACCGAGTTTGGTTCGGTTTTTGGGCGACGAAATGTCGAATTTAGAAATTCGACATTTTAGCGTTCCAAAATCGAACAAAACTCGGTTCGGTTCGAATGTTGTAGTAGCTCGAATGTCGAATATTCGACATTGGAACTAGGCAAAAAAATTTGAACAGTTCGGTTCGTATTATTTTGCACAGCTCTAACTTAATAATAAAAATAATTATTAATTTTAGTCTTTACTTTACTTTTTTTTACTTCACAAAAATTAAAAATATGGTTTGTAGGAAATATTCATTTGTTTTGGTTAATAATAGTCCATTCAGTTTCTTAGCAACAAAAGTTTTTTGTTTATTTTTCATTCGCATTTTTTGGTAAAATAGAAGTTTGGCCGTTGCGTCGGGCAAGGCAATTGAGAGAGTCGAAAATTATTTTTGCTTCAAAAAGAATAATTATGAATAGAAATGATGACTCAGATCGAGCTCTCATATATGCAGTTAAATCTTTTCCATGTTTATTTGACAATTCATCCAATAGTGGTTTATTTCACAAGCAAAGGAAAGAAAGTGCGTGGCAAAAAGTCAGTGAATTTTTGGCCAAAAATGGATTTAGTATAATAGGTAAAGCTAAGAAGCAATTGTTTTAATGCTGGAAAAAATCATTCTATTTCTTAAATTTATTAACATAAATATTCAATTTTGTTATATATTTTAAACCATGCTTATATGCTTTAAAATTATTTTAATACAGAACTACTGTGAGCCAGATGAATCAAGAAATTAATATTTTTGAATTGTTTATAGATCCAATTCAACGATGGAGAGCACTACGTCAAAATTTTACAAGGCACCATAAAAATGGGAACATGAATTGGTTGTTTTATAATGAAATGCTATTTTTAAGCGAGTTTATCAAACATAAACCTCAAGATGGTGTAAATAATTCTCAAGGCAATAATAACATCGCAGAATCACAAAAGACTTTCAGACCATCTTTTGAGAATTATAGAGGGCAAGTTCATTATTGCATTATCAAAAATCGTTATTTGGTAGCCAAACTTATCAAATATATATATATATTATATTGATTCCTAAGAACGTTATTTTTATAATTTAAAATATATAAAACGTCCTATAATTATTTATTATAAAGCATTTTTTTTCATTTTAGCACAAAATTTATATTAAATTTTATTTGCAGAAATCTTGGAACGAATAATAGTGGATCTATTAAACGTATTAATACTCCATTTGAATTGATGCACAGTGTTACTCATCAGGATAATTATGCAACTTTAAATACTCCAGAACATAGAGAACGTTCAACTCTTGGCAGGAATTTCGATTTTACGCACAGTCCTTTATCACAGAATATAAATAAAGCGTCAATTTCTCAGGAAAACCGAAATCTTGAATCAGATTCCATACTATCGTACGCTCCTCCATTTAAGGAGATTCATAACACAGATTCGACATCCAGTTCATCTTTGAAGGATTTATCTTCAACTCTTGGAAGAAATTTCGTTCCTACACATAATCCTAATTCTCAAAATGCAAGTAATGTAACATTGACTTCACGGGATCTCAACTCAGCTACGACTTTAGGCTCAACTTGGAAGGACTTGCCTTTAACGCTTGGAAGGAAATTTATAGTTCCACGTGATATGATTAACAACAACTCTAAGGATATCAATAATGGAGCATTAATATCAAACGATCGCAACACAAATTCCATACCGTCGTACGCTTCTCAATTTCAGGAAATTGATAACACAGATTCAACTTCCACTTCAGCTTTGGAGGACTTCTCTTCAACTCTTGGAAGGAAATTCATGGTTACTCCTAACACTTCATCTCATGATATTAATAATGCTGCATCGAGTTCTAAAGAACACAGTAAAAGTTTATCTTCTTTACTTCCTCAAAGAGAAATAGTATCATCGTGTAGTCCTCCGTTTCAAGATAACACTGCTTCCACATCTTATAGATGGAGAGAATTTTCAGGTTTCGATCAGCTTAAAAACAGTTCTGTGTTGCCACGCAGTCCTTCAACTTCTCTGAGGTACTACAAATAATCTCAATAATAATAATTAATTGTTTTAATGTTTTAATAAATTTAACGACTTATTTCTTATGAGCTTTACGGAATAAATCAAACAAGAAAAAATAGAATCTCTTTGAATTCAAATATTGAACAAAAATAATTTTAACAAATTGTATTTTAAAATTTCTTATTTTAATGTACTAATTTTTAAATTAATATTATAGTTAAAAAATGTCTAATAGTTATCCTAATAACTGCGACACTAAAATCCAATTTTTTTGCTTAATTTCATATTAAAAAAAATTTTAATTATTAATTTAAATTTAGTATTTACTGCAAAGTTTTATAATAAGTGAATCATTTAAAATTAAAAATTAATTATCTAAAAAAATTATTTGAAAATTTTATACGAATTTTTTCACTGCAAACAAAAACAAGTTTTTACATTAACATTTTATAAAAATATCGTTTTTGATATAAATAAGTCGATTTATTATTGTTTGAAATATACATATTATTAATAAATAACATTTTTCACTATAATAGTAAAATTCATAATTTAATTATTGTACATCAGGAAATATTAGGTCTGGTTCGAATTAATCCGGATAAAATTGGAATTCGATACTTACCTTTTTCATAACAATGAAATGCACGAGGAATATTTTTAATTTTTTCTCTATATCTCTTTAAAAATATTAATAAAACTAATTTTTTCTTTTAATTTATAAATTAACTAAATTAAAATAGTATAAAAATATTAAATAAATTTACCGCGTATTTCTTCTAAATTAGTTATGTATCTTACTAGTTGTTTTAACATATCTTTAGTTTAATTAATATGCTAAATGTGACTATTTAATCTTATTTACAAAAATTATACTTGAAAAAATTTTATTTACAGAAATTCTATAGTAAATCAATCACTATTCAAAAATGAAGCAACTACAATGGAAATAAACTTGAGCGAGGAATCTGGTGATATTTCTGACGTTGAAAATTTTATAGTTGGAGAAGATATGGACCATTGTTATAATTCTCATCCACAAAACAAGAATCAAACTATAAAAATTGTTGAAAGAAATGTAGGACGCGAGGACCCTGTAATTGCCCAACGACCTAGACCGATGCTTTGCTCGAGAGATAATTCGCAAGGTTTTAATGCGTTTGTTTTGCCAAACAATCAACAAGCACAACCCTGCAGTTTAAGTCGTGTTTCACCAACACCGACCTTTCGCAAAAATAAACCGAAGAAAAACATTGTTTCACAACAAATTAATCCATCAATGCCTAGAAGTTTAAAAGTTCCAAAACTGGACAAATTCGCATTAAAAAAAAATGATAAGAATAAACAGGAAAAAAGAAAAGTGGAAGAAGAAATTATTACTGCATGTCAAGATTTTCGAAATTTAAATAAAAAAGCAACAAAATTAATGAATTTAAAAACCAAAGAAATAAAAAACCGGATTACGACATTGCCGATTCGTCATATGAATTTGAAAGATGGATTTTTAGATTTAATCAGAAAAGAATGGATAACACTGACAGATGAGGAGCAGGAAGAATTGTTCTCAGATATGTTAAAAGTGTTAGAAGAATATCAATATAAAAAATGACTTACATTTTAAAATATTTTCATAAATATTTGATTCTAATCTTATTTTAAGTTTAATGACTTTCTAATATTATTGTTAATTATAAGTTCACAAATAAGTTTTTGACAATAAAAAAATATGTATTAAAATATCTCTTTCAATTTATGATATTTATAGTTACAATTACCCAAGAACAAGAATATGGAGCAGGATAGAATTTTAAAAAATTTAATAATTTATCAATTCTAAATTTTCATTTGTTAGAAATTCTATGTATATAGAATAAATGTACACAAATTTGTTTGTAAAATCACCTGTTCGCAAAGATATGGTTAGGATCGAAAAAATATTGGTATCAATTTTGACAAAATTAAAAATTCCAGTTGCCGCATCCAATTTAAAGAAAAATTAGAAAGTTAATAAACTATAATAAATTAATAATTCTCCAACAATTTCTAATTATATATATATGTACTTTTTCGAAAAAAAATTTACGTTACTTAGCAACGTCTTTTATTTGTTAAAACATTTATTCAAAAATGGCAGAGGTAGACGCAATTGAAATTTTAATTAATATTATAGAAAAACATCGTATTATTTACGATAAGGCTTCTCCTGATTATAAAAATGTGAGTAAAAAGAAAGAAGTGTGGGAAGAAATCGCAACGGAACTATTTATGATAACGAATCAGCAAACTAGTGGTAAATATTAATTTATTTATTCAATGAAGAGTAAACTATAACAATTTAGATTTGAAAATTTAATTTATTTACTATTTTCTTTACAGTAGAGGAAGTGACAAATGCATGGAGGAATTTAAAGGGTCAATACGAGTCAGAACGTCGAAATGTAAGGCAATATATGTACTCAGGATCCGGAGCCACAAACTACGAATCTTCCTGGAAATATTTCAATTTGATGGGCTTCTTAGTTACTTTTCCTTTAAATCGCGAGTAAGTCAGAAATTTTTTTTCACTAATTTAAATTATATTTTTCTATTATAATTTTCAAAATATTTGAGAAATTAAACTTAGCCTTTTAGAACAAATGCAAATTTTACATAAAATAGTTAGCAGCTTTAAACGTTACTATTTAAAGACAATTTTTCAAAAAAAAAATTTTTTTGTGAAACTATAAAATTTCCATTTTTTAAAAAAATTAATATCAAAAATTTTTAATAACTTATGAATTCCAAAATATTAATAAAATTATAACGATGCTAATGAAAAATAAAAATAGAAGCTAAATGTAAAATATTATTTTACTTTTCTATTGCAGAGTGTCTACTATTTTCATTCAAAAATTTTTATTAGAGTTTTTTATGAATAATTAAATTTTTCTGACAAGTTTCTTTAAATTTTTTTAAAATAATTTTAATTAAGAATTTGGAAAATAATTGAATTAAACAAATAATTTTTCAATTTTTTAAAATAATCTTGTCTGTTTATAATTATAATTGAAAATTTGATTAATTTAATTTAATTAAAATTTATTGATACTAATTAAATTTCTGCAAAGAATTTTACTATTTACAAAAGCAATTAAATCCTTCCAAAGAATGTTATTACTTATGAAAATAATTGAATTCTTGTTAAGAGTTTTATTAAAATTTTTGAAAATAATAAGCAGTTATAATTAAATATGTACCTACTTAATAAGTAATAAAATTTTAATTTATTCAAGAAATAAATAAATATCTATTATTTGAACATTCAGAAATTTAAAATTATAAAAATTTAAGAGAAGTTCAATAATTATAATTATTGACTAATAATATAGCTTTTAGAGGCGAAAAATTTATTTAAAACTTTAAAAAAGACTTTTTATTTTAAAAATAAAATTATAGTTACGCCGGTGATTAACTTTTTTTTATTTTTTTCGCAAATTTTAAATAAAATTCTTTAAAAGCATTTAATAATTACTTTTAATAGAATGTAAATAAATTTCTATTATTTCAAAAAATTTTTAATTATTTGTTTATAAAAATCCAATTATCTTGAAACAATAGAATTGCAAAATTTAAAAAATCTTAATTTTGAGGAATTTCAAAAAAACTTTGCAAAAATTAAATTTTATTAAAAAATTTTAAGTGGATTTTTTTAAATTAACTAATAAAAATTTTAATTATTAATTTGCGCAAGTAAAAAACATGAATACATTACATTTCAATTATTTATCAATTATTCGATTTATTTTGCTTCCTCATAGAGGAAGGATTGTATGAGCAAAATTTTCGATTGTGATTTTTGGACATATTCATAAATTTATTTTCATTATACCTAATATTTTAGTACTTTATGTACGAATGGGCACTGCCCGTATAATAATGTTATAAATAAATATATAAAAATTTCTATGTAACTTTTATGTTGATTTTTAACTCTTTTATAAATTACTTCTTTTAATTATGTATTTTTCTGCACAGAACTGACAGTAATTTTCGACTGCCAAAAAGGAGGCGTGAACCTGAGGCAGACATTGTCGAAGTTGATGACGATACAGAAGGTATAAATAAAGAAAAGAAAAGAAGGTATTCTTTCTAAACAAGGTATTTGAAATAAGTTTTAAGTAATATTATATTTATAGATAACTATATTTATCTATTTATATTGTATTTTTTTTAGACGACAAACGAACAGTAGTTAACAGCAGTAGCGATGATGATCTGGGAGAAATAGAAGAACCCTCAAACTCCGGAAACGAAATGGTTGAAAACCAAAATAATTATTTTCTAGCAATCAGAGATTGCTGGAAACGCGTTTCTGATGAAAACAAAATAAGTTGCTATAATAAATTAATTCAATTAATTAAAAAAAAAAGAGTCTAGAGTGTAACACAACTTTTAATAAAACTTTGACTTTATTTAAAACCTTAAAATTATTTTACTTTACTCCAAAAAATAATTGAAATATCAAAAAATATTTGTAATATATATTTTGAATATCTTTAATTCTAAAATCATTTAGAACATAAATAAATTTTTTTAATAAATATTTAATTATTATCTACTATTTTTCCTCGGGTATTAAAATTTAATAATTTATAAGAATTGCTACTGCAACTTATTAAAAATTATTTTTAAGATTTTAATTAAATTTTTTTCTAAAAATTTTAACTAAAATATTTCAAAAAATAAGTTATACAAAATTCGTAATAAATTTTTTTTAGAATTTTCTACTTTTTTAAAATTTTAATTTGAAACTTTTTTAAATTCAATCTATATAAATATTAGTAACAATAAATTAACATTTTAAAATATAGAAATAGTTACTTATACATTATTAAAGAAAAACAAATTGATATTAATGCAAAATACCGTTTTTTTAAATTTATTTTCTAAGAAAATATAATTTTTTTTTTTTTACTTTATATATTATCTAATTAGTTCAAATTTTTAATAATTCAAATTTCTTTAGTGATAATATTATTACAAAAAATACATAAACTAATTTATTTTTCACTATTTTATAGGATGTGAAATTTCTTCTCTTTCAAATTTTTTCGACGAATTTAATTAAAATTATATTTTGTATACCTATTATTGTTAGAAATAGAAAGAATTTAAAATTAAATTTAATATTTTCTTTTTTTAAGTCTGTTAGGTTCTTATAATTATTAGTTTTTTAAATAAAGGTAAATTATACTTTTTATTTATTAGTAGGTTGGCGAGTTGACCGAGAAAAGTCCTGATTTTAAATATATCATCCGTAAAATCAGTAAATATTGGTCATTAAACTGTAAATTTTTTCACTATTCTAAAAATTCAATAATTCATTCAAAGAATAAATTTTATAGCATTTAATTTTATCTTTGTAAGATTAAAAGATTTTGACAATAGATTTAAAATTAATCAGATAGATATAGTAAATTTTTCAGAGGAAAGTAAATAAAAAGAGTAATAAAATTTCTCCGTAATTAAAAAAAACTGTTAAAATTTAATAAAAATGTAATTGGGAAATATACAAAACATTAACCAGGAGTTAGCAATTATAATAAATATCGTTACCGTTCTTTAGAAAATTAAACTCATCTTAAATTATTTCACAAATTATATAAATTTAAATTTTTTGCAATAATAATAATTTATTAAAAAAAGAATTTACGAATTTATCGTTGAAACTGAAAGATAAACAAATAATTTGAAAATTTGTTAGGTTAGACTGGGATTAAATCACAGAAACAGCGGAACATAAAACAAGCAAAGATTGTGTTGGCCCCTGGTGTTGGCAATCGACGTTCTGACGTCACATCAGCGCGCTTACATTAACGCGCTGAAAGTATAGTTTAAGCTATTGTGGACCTTCCATTAAACTGGACTACCAATGGCGTTAAGTGAGCGGCTGCTTTAAGGCCAACGCAGAATAGATCTGTAACCGGAACCGCATTCGTAAGCGTAACCGTAAGAATGAGTTAAAGAAGGATAGGTATATTGTTTATCCTTCTCTAACTCATTCTTACGCTTACGGTCACGATTGCGGTTCCGGTTACAGATCTATTTTGCGTTGGCCTTGACAGATAGTTCGGCAGCTCTATGAAAAAGGAGATCTATTTTCCCAAAACTAAAGTGAGCTGTGCGTTTCTTTTTAACGCAGCACTTCAGCGCATTGGGTGAACAGTTTTTCAGTGTACATATACACATATACTTGAGATTTTAGTCGACCTCTTAAAATCAGCCAAAAATATTTTTTTTCTATTCTGTATCGAAAAAAAAGATATATATTTTTTTATGTTTGTTTAATTGTCCAAATTTTTGAGTTATGAATTTTCGAAATTTTGGACTTTTAATTGTAGACCTATATTTAGTAGCTTATAAGTCCGAAAATATTGAGTTTACACGGAAAAACTTTTAATACCAATTGCTGTTAAACTCACAATGTATTGTTAGTAGATTGACTACTAAAGTGGGGAAACAGTGGTCAAAAAAAGAAATTTCTTATTTAAAAGAAGCTTCGATAATAATACATGTTCACTTTTTTTCAATATTGAATGTTTTTTAAGTGAATATCAAAATTTTATTTTCTATACATATATTCGTGAGAATGTTATTTTTTTCGCGCCGCGTTTACAATTTAGTAGTCAAACGATCAAAACTGCAAGCATACAAACGAACATCGCTGTTCGTGTAGTCATACATAACCACTAAATCTCATATACATATGTGTTCATATGTGTTAATTAAATAAAAAAGTGTGTGTTCGATTATAAACAAATAGAAATTTGGTAAGTAATAGATATACTTATTTGCTTAAGTTTTTTTGTAGTAAAAATCAACATAATTTGCAAAATTTATTGTAGTAATGTGTCAGAAAATATGTGAGGTTATATTTGATTGCGTGCTGGTAATACATTCAAAAGTGTAGTTTAGGAGGCCAATTGTAGATTTTTTTAAATTTTACTTTGTTTATCGTTACAATTACAAATATTCAGAAGAAAAATGTTGAACGGCGAAGATGCGTCAAACTCAGAAGAATCTGTTAGGGAGGTAAGAGTAGCCGTATATCCCGAATAGACTTAATGTTTTTGTTGTTATTTTCCGTGGTCTTTAATGATAAAGTAACAACTTTGCAATTTATATTTTAGTGTTTAAAGTTCTTTGTTAATCTGTTACGCGAATGTTACAATATTTGAATTGTTAAACTTTTTATTTTTAATACTTTTAATGTAGAAAAATGTTTATTTATGCTAATAAATAAAATAATAATTATGGGAATTTTTATAAATTGACAAAATACTTTTTAAAAACATTTCAAATTAAAAGTGGTAAACAAAATTTTCTAAAACTATATAAAGAAATTTCTAAAGTTCTTAACATTTCCAAAAATAACATTTTTTAATAATTCTTTTTTGTAAAATAAGTTTTGACATGAAACCAAAATAATAATAATATAAAAAATAATTACTAAAAATTAAATAGTAAAAAAATAATAAATTACGTTTATTTGTCAGTCAGCAATTAAAAGTATATTTTGCAAAATAATAAAAAAACAGGAAAAACTTACATATTTTAATGACAGGAAAGAAATATAATAAGAAATAGAAATATAATAGTAAATAGAAATTTTTTAACAGTGTTATTTAAAATATTTTTAGGTATCAGTTAATGCAGAAGATACCGATTCAGTTTCAAACGTAAGTATAAAAAAGGGAAACTTTAAATCAGTTTTTCTTATTTTTTTCATGAAATTATAAAATATTCGATTCTTATTAAACGGAAAAAATCTCCTGTGTCTGGAAGTCTTTGGTCCCACTACGCTTATACAAAAGATTGTTTGAGAGAATAATGTCTTCTTGCACCTCCAATCACTTCCAACGCTCAAGAATCTGTTAGTGTAATACAAAGGACAAATTTAACTTTAACTGGTAAATCCTGATGAATAATTTTTAATACAAAGTTTTTAAGGGATTTAGTACCATTTTGATCAAATATATTTCCATTTTTAGATGATGAAGTAAAAGCTGCTCTTTTAAGACTCGAATCATCGTTAGAAAGAGATACTTTACTTTCTGATTGGCAAACTACATAAAGTGCTCAAAAAATTGTTCTTTTCATTGAGAAAATTCTTATTAATGATTACATTGCAAAATTTCCGTGTTTAAGGATTGAAGATGCTATTAAATTGGTAAGTTTAATAAACTTAATATTTAATAAACCGGAAAATCCAGGAAATAGCCAGGAATTTAATTTGACCGGGAATAAACCAGAAATTTTATGCCAAACCAGGAATTTTTTCACCAAATTAAAAAAACTTTTATTTTAAGATTTATAATTAAAATTTTTATTAGTTAATTTTAAAAAAGATACGCACTTAAATTTTTTTAATAAAGTAGAATTTTCGCAACATTTTTTTTTTAAATTTTGAAAAATAAGATTTTTTAATTCTTTTGTTTCAAGATAATTGAATTTTCATTAACAAATAAATAATTAAAACTTTTTGAAATAATTGAAATTTCTTTACATTCTATTAAAAAGGTTAAAATTCTTTTAAAGAGTGTTATTTAAATTTTTCAAAAATAATTAAGGGAGTTAGTCACCATAATTATGATTTTATTTTTAAAAATTTCTTTGAAATATATTCAATTATTTTTATAAATAGTAAAAATCATTGCAGAAATTCAATTATTTTGAATACAATTTTAATATGAAACCGTCACGGAAATCAAATTTTGATTTCGTTACGATATTCCAAAACAAAACGAAATTATTAATGTATTTTGATTCGGTAACGAAACAAAATTTAATTCCTATTTTGATTCTGATACTGTAACGAAACAAAATTTACTTCCTATTTCGATTCTGATACTGTAATACTGCAATTCGGTTTTCTTATAGAAACAGAAGTCGATTCGAATTCTACTTCAGATTTCGTATGTAAAAACGATATTATCTTCTGATTTATTTGACATTTTTAACAAAATTTAGGTTCAATGAGACTTATACATGCGCAGTAGTATTTTATCAAAATTAAAACAAAAAAGAATTTTGATATTGGAATCAAAACTAAATAGAATGGAATTTTGATATTGAAACCAAAACAAAATAGAGTGGAATTTTGATTTTGATATTGGAACCAAAATGAAATAGAGTGGAATTTTGATTTTGATATTGGAATCAGAACTAAATAGAGTGGAATTTTGATTCTAATACCTATATCCGAATCAAAACAAAAGTATTTTTTAATTTTGTTTTGATTCCGTGATGGTCCCTAATTTTAATCAAATTCCTCGAAAAATGTAATTATTTAAAAAAAATTTATTAAAATTCGTCGTAAGAATTTAATTACTTCCATAAAAAACAAAATTCTTCAGATTTACTAAATTCTTTCGAATAATATTTTTAAAAAAATTCTTCACAAGAATTCAACAATTTTTATAAATTTCCATAAAACTCTAAAAACAATTCAATAATTAAAAAAAAAATTTTCGCAATATATTTAATTATTTTCATAAATAGTAAAACTCATTGCAGAATTGAAATGATTTTTAATACAATTTTAATCAAATTCCTCGAAAAGTAATAAAAGTCTTCACAGAAATTCAATTGTTTAAAATTTTATTTAAATTCTCAAAATTTCAATTATTTTTATTAATAATTAAATTGTTCTGCACAATTACTTTATTTTCAAAAATTGTAATAAAATTCTACGCAAATATTTCATTATTTTCATAAATAATAACATTCTTTGAAAGGATTCAATTACTTTTATAAATATAATTCATACTTATATATGGGGCATTCCAGGCCAAATCGGAAATTTTTTTTCTTTTAGTACTCTTTGAAATGAGCTACCTTGATTTTTTCAAATTTTTTCATAAAGCGGTTTTAGGAAATACAGATTTTTGAAAAATGACGTTTTTTACGTAAATATTTTTTTTAAATGCTTATAACTCGGTCAAAAATGAATCAAAATGGACGTTTTTATAATGAAAAATTTTTTTTTCACGCGTAATTTAAAAAAAATATTTTTAAAATAATTTACGATAAGATTTTAAAATTTTTAAAATAAAATTTCATTTTTAATAATGTATGTATCAATCAATTTTTTTCAAAATTTTTTGTAAGAAACTAGCACTAAATTAACAATTTTTAAGCCTTGTCCGATCGTGGGCAAACGATGGGATCTATTTAGTTAAAAATTTTTAATTTTTATATACGCAGTGGTGGCCACATGACTAACCTGACATTTGACAAAATCACACAAATTTTTCACAGCAAATGTGTTTTTAGACTGAGACTCTTCAAACTTAACCTTCCTTCTGTGTAAAATTGTGATTTGGTAAAATGACAAGTTAGGCCTACCGTTTTCACTGTGTATATAAAAATTAAAATTTTTTAAATAAATAGATCCCATCGTTTGCCCACGATCGAACAAATCTTAAAAATTGTTAATTTAGTGCTAGTTTCTTACAAAAATTTTTGAAAAAATTGATTGATACATACATTATTAAAAATGAAATTTTATTTAAAAAATTTTAAAATCTTATCGTAAATTATTGAAAAATTTTTTAGAAACATTTTTATTAAAAACTACGCGTGAAAACAAAACTTTTCATTATATGAACGTCCAATTTAATTGATTTTTGACCGAGTTATAAGCATTTAAAAAAAAATTTACGTAAAAACGTCATTTTTCAAAAATCTGTATCTCCTGAACCGCTTTATGAAAAAATTTGAAAAAAATCAAGGTAGCTCATTTCAAAGAGTACTAAAAGAAAAAAAAATGTTTAAAAAAAATTTGAGATGCAAAAGCAAAATAATTTCCGATTTGGCCTGGAATGCCCCATATACTTTTATAAATATTAAAATTCTTTGCAAAAATTGAATTAGTATCAATACATTTCAATAAAATTTTCAATTATAATTATGAACACAAAAGATTATTTTAAAAAATTGAAAAAATTATTTGTTTAATTCAATTATTTTGAAAATTTTTAATTAAAATTATTAAAATACATTATTTTTAAAAAATTGTATAGACTTGCTGTTTCTTTTTCAGTATGACAACGACTTTCAAATTTTACATCCGAATAAAGGAGACTGTTTAACTTCTTGTTGCCCAACAATAAAGTCAGTTTTAATAAGGCAATTTGAAGCTCTCGACAAAAATAAAAAGAAAGACCTAGAAGTTGACACTTCAATTGCCTTATTACCAACTTTAATATCTCGTAAAATATATAAATTATGTTAGCTGATTTTATTAAAATTTACTTTTAGTTTATATAAAATTAATATTTTTTACCTTTTAGAAAATCAGGATGCTGTAATTTTTTATTTATTACATTTACTGATTGGACATGATCTTTCTGCCGCTAAACGTAAAAGGGGTGAACCGAGTAAACCAAAAATCACTCCTACGGAAACTAGGGACTCTTTCCTACTGAGAATAGAGGTATTGTTAATAAATAAATATA
The DNA here is from genome assembly GCF_015476425.1 of Leptopilina heterotoma. Taxonomy (NCBI): domain Eukaryota; kingdom Metazoa; phylum Arthropoda; class Insecta; order Hymenoptera; family Figitidae; genus Leptopilina; species Leptopilina heterotoma. The sequence continues at coordinate 542,794 of NW_025110919.1, forward strand.
ATAATAATAATTAAATAAAATAATTTTTAAATATCTAATTTTTTTCTTCTATTTTTATTCAGAAACCAGAGGATTTGGATAACGAAATTTCCAAATTAAAAACAATCTTATTGAAGAGGCACGACACGTTACAACCTTTCATGGTGATCGTCGGGAAACTTATTCAACCCGAAGAATTTTTCGTTGTCGTGAATAAAGAATTATATAGAATTTTGTTTGCAAGCTTTGGATGTAACATTTAAAATTTTCTATGCTCTGGATTGTGCGTACCCTAAAGCTTCCTCAAAGTTATGGCAATTCGTTCAATTAGCAGTTTTTGATATATTCCAGTTAGTGACCAAACTGTGATTAAATCTGTAAAAGAACTAGTCGGCTTGATCGAAAAATCTCTTCCAGTTTCCCCAGCTTCTTAATTAATAGTTTTGATTTTAAAGTGTAAAAAAGTTAATAAATTTATTCATAAAGTCCAAAAAACATAATGATTTCTTTCTGAGATTGCGGAGCGTGTTTTAAAGATTCGCCTACGTACATGCGCAATATGAACACTGTGAAAAAATGTTGTGGTAAATTTTCCATACATGTACTGGACGTAAATTAACCCTTACATTACTGTAATTTTTCCATACAATTATAAGGGAAAAAACCATACATTGTATGGTTATATTAGTATATTTTCATGAGATTTTTCCATACAATTGTATAAGAAAAAAAAACAATACATTGTATGTTTATATTATTATATTTTGAAGTATTTTTTCCATACAATTATAAGGGAAAAAACCATACATTGTATGGTTATATTAGTATATTTTGATGTAATTTTTCCATACAATTGTATGGGAAAAAACAATACATTGTATGATTATATTATTATATTTTGAGGTATTTTTTCCATACAATTATAAGGGGAAAAAACCATACATTGTATGATTATATTAGTATATTTTGATGTAATTTTTCCATACAATTGTATGGGTAAAAAACCATACATTCACTGAAAAAAGTATATTCTAAATTTAAGAAAATCTTCTTAAATAGGCGCCAAGAATATTCCCTACTTAAATTAAGTGGGAAATATTCTTACAGTAAGAATAAATTCTTATTGTAAAAAAGTATATTCTAAATTAAAGAAAATCTTCTTAAATAGGGGCCAAGAATATTCCCCACTTAAAATAAGTGGGAAATATTCTTACAGTAAGAATAAATTTTTATTGTAAGAATATTTCCCACCTTATTTAAGTGGAGAATATTCTTGGCGCTGTGATATATTCGCTCATTCAAATTTGTGTCTAGGAATAATGCGTGTTAAGTTGGTACGACTGCTTTCGTTGCAGAGACAAAGAGAATCAGAATTGCTCTGACGAGCCTGCTGAATGGTCATTATAAACATTTATCATCCAGTTCTTGTAGTATATTCTTTTTAAACTTAAATAATAAATTCTTCTTGTTTCTTATAAATGTGCTGTGTATTTTTAATAAACCAAGTCACAACAATTGGCGACGAGGATTAAAACGATTTAAGAAATAGTTGAGTGAAAATTTGACAGTGACGCGTGTTGAAAAATGTCGGAGAGGGAAGAGTTGAACTTAAAAAGAAAAGAACTTGAAGAGTTTGAAAAAGAGTTAATGCAGGCACAACGTGATATTCATAATGCGAAGCAACAGTTGCTAAATGATCGTCGCAACCTCCTTGAGGAAAATCAAAGGAACGTTGAGTCGAAAAGAGAGGCTACGTCGTTGTTTGGCGAATCGTTACGCCAACAGGTAAAGATCACGATAGTCAAAGGGACTATTGGAAGCATCACAGAATTTTCGTTGAACGATGATTGGAATTTGTGGTCAGAAAGGCTTCATCATTATTTCGTGGCGAATGACATCCCGGATGGAAAAAAGGTTTCTTTGTTTCTGACGCTAATTGGGGCGGAGGGATACGCTCTCTTGAGGAATTGTGTATGCCTGCAGCGCCATCGGAACGAACGTTTAATGAACTATTAAAGGTTATGGCGGATCATTTACAGCCGAAACCTAGTGTTATTTTCGAGAGATACAAATTCAAGGAGTGTAAACAAAAAGATGGTGAAGATTTCAAGAAATTCATTGCACATCTAAAAAGGCTATCCTTAAAATGTGACTTCGGAATTAATTTGGAGGACAGTCTTCGTGATCAGCTGGTATGGGGAATCTCGAGTGAAGCGATCCAGAAACGGCTACTTGGTGAAAAAGATCTGACATACAACAGGGCGATTGAATTGGCAACTTTGTTGGAATCAGCAAACAGAGACGTGGCAGAGATGAAAACATCGAGAACCTCGACAGTAAACTACGTCTCGAGCGAAAACACAAAGGTAACGGCGAATCAGCGAAAAGTAAATAAAGGTAATAATAAAAAAGTAAATTGTTATTGTTGTGGAAAACCTAACCACAAATCTCCTGAGTGTCGTTTTAGAGAATTTAAATGTAACAACTGTAGAAAAATAGGTCACTTAGCGACAGTTTGTAAAGTTAAATTTCAAAAAAATGTAGAGTCAAAGGGAAAAGTAAATAAAAATTTCGAAAAACAAAACTTTGTTTTAGAAGTCGAGGATGATTTGACAGATAGTTTTGATAAAATTTTTAAAGTTATTGAACCACAGAAAAATAAGAGTAATGTAAATCCGATTGTTAAAATTTTTTTATTGAAAATGTACCGATTAAATTTGAAGTGGACACAGGGTAACCGATTTCGGCAATATCGAGTGATGATTGGAAGGAATCAAAACAATTGTCGAAAATTAAACTTTTAGAAACTAACAGAAGATTTAAAACATATGCGAATGATATGCTTCTCCCGATCGGTAAGTTAGAGGTTAATGTTACGTATAGAACGAAAAATTTTAAATTGGATCTATTTGTATTTTCTGGCAAGAAAATTCCAATTGTCGGGCGTGAATGGTTATATGCTTTTGATATAATAAAAAATAATAAATCAATTTTAACAATAGGTTCGATAATTCAAAAATTCAGTCAAGCGTTTAAAATTTTAAATGAATTTAAAGATGTTTTATCGGAAGAAGGCGGTAAATATATCTCAGGGAAATTTTCGCTTAAGCTAAAAGAAAATGCTAAGCCAGTTTTTTGTAAAGCTCGACCGGTGCCTTATTCCATGTGCCCTGAAATCGAGAAAGAAATTAACAGATTAGTCGAAAAGAAAATTTTACAACCAGTAGAAAGTTGTGATTTGGCAACCCCGATAGTGCCAGTTTTAAAGGCAAATTGTGAAGTTCGCATATGTGGCGATTATAAGTTAACAGTAAATCCCAATATCATAATAAATAGGCAGCCAATTCCACGAGTTAGAGATTTAATTACAAAACTTAAAAAGGGGTGTATTTTTTCTAAATTAGATATGTCGTAGGCTTATTTACAGGTGGAACTCGATGATGCATTAAAAGAAATGACAACCATCACCACACATAAAGGGCTTTTTAGACCGAACCGAATGTTTTTTGGGGTAGCTTCTGCGACGGGTTTATTCCAAAGCGAATTGGAAAAAGTTTTGGACGGTATAGAAGGGGTAGTTGTATTTTTCGATGACATTTGTATCTCAGGGGCAACAATTAAAGAACATGATTTGAATTTAAGGGAAGTTTTAACTCGATTAAAGAAATGTGGGTTGAAAATTAATTCAAAAAAGTGCTTTTTTGCTAAACAAGAGGTTAATTTCCTGGGATACAAAATAGATAAAAACGGAATTTATGCGGACAAAAAGAAAATTGATGCGAATAGTCGAATGAATCCACCGACAACTGTGAGTGAGCTCAGATAATTTCTTGTCATGTTAAATTATTACTAATGTTTTGTGGAAAATTACGCGATGATGATGGGTCCGCTGTACGAATTATTACGCAAAGATGAAAAATGGATTTGGGTCAAAAATAGACAAAATGCTTTTGACAACGCTAAAAAGGTTTTATCTTCTGACAAAGTGTTAATGCACTATGATACTAAACTTCCGATTAAAGTTACTTGCAACGCGTCACCAAGGGGTATTGGGCTGTATTATCACACGTTTTACCAGACGGGACAGTTAAACCCGTAGCTTTTTCATCAAGAACCCTAACAAACGCGGAAAAACATTACTCACAGCTAGACAAAGAAGCGCTCGCGTTAAGAGAAGGCGTTAAGTCGTTTCATCAATATGTATATGGTCAAAATTTTATCCTCGAGACAGATCACAAACCGCTCATGTATATTTTTGGAAATAAGAAGGGAATACTGCAAATGGCGGCTAGTCGAGTACAGAGATGGGCAGTTTACTTATCTGGGTATAACTTTGAAATTAAGCACATTCCGGGAAAAGAAAATGGACCAGCGGACGTCTATCGCGAATGTCAATTTCTGAATTGCGAAAATCAATTGAGTCGAACGACGTGACTGACAGTGACTACACATGCTTAAATCTCGTTACTGAGGACATTGATTTGATAAATAGCGACAAAATTAATTACGAAACAGAGAAAGATGAAATTCTACGACAAGTTCGCGAATTCGTTATTGCAAATCATAATAGTTCATTTAACCATTCATTTGACTGGGATAATTTTTTAATACTTGACAGAGAATCTAATTATAAAAAACGACTAATTTCTGAGATGATTCATATTAATTTGCAAAATAATTCGGTTAATAAAAAAAAAGATACACAAGATCTTAATAATCACTACTTTTACTTTCTGGAGGAAAAGAAATTCCTTTGATTCTTTTCTTATCTAGGTTACCTTGACATTTCTTTTGGTTTTGATTTGTTTTCGTTTTTGTTTACTGATGGGTCATTCACCTCATCTTTATCGATCCACGTTTGTATTTTCTGAAAACTTATATTGTGAATTAGTGTCTAATCGTATACGTTGAGATGAGGACGTTTCCTCTGTTCTTTTATTTTTGAATATGTATTTATAATTTATTTTTCGCAATTTTTTACGGTAATAATTTGATTGATGTTACTTTATTTTTATATTTAATATTGTTATAAACTAATTGTGTAAATTTATTTAATAAAATTATAGTTTCTGAAGAGGACAGCTTTGCTGTTGAAAACGTTAAAGGAATTGTTTTAATTTTTTCCATTTGCTTGACGCGGAGTGATCGTTAACTTCCACACATAATTAATTTTTCTAGAAAATTCCATAATGTCCTTTGCTCTTTTTTTTAAGAATAAAAAAATTATTGTTCAAACAAATTATTGAAAAATTAATTTTTCTTAACTTTTTTTTAATATTATAAAAAATTGTTATTTTCTCTACAATTTTAAATAAATGATTTTATCTTGTAGAATTAATAGTTTTCGAAATAAAAATTCTCAAAAAAGTCATTTTTTTTAATTTCCAATTTTTCAAATCTAAATATCTTGCAAAAAAAATTTTTTTTGCAAAACTGATTGGCACAGTTATTTTTCCCCAAGTACTACAAAGTTACAAACTTTAAGAAAAATCGGTGATCCACCATTTGCTTTTCGTATGGAACTGCCTCTTTTGCTTCATCGTCAAAAAATGATTTTTTTTTCTTCTTAAATGACTTGAAGCTAGGCCAACTGTCAGAACACACACTCATATATACCAACTAGTTTTTGCGTTTCTACAGAACGACTTTTTGAGATTAGGAGTACTCGCATTTGCCTGGACCACCCGTCAATGGGTTTTCTCGCCAGAGAAGAGGGAAACTGTAGAAAACCTCTCCTGAGTACAACCGGTTTATCGACAGTCGAATTCTAATGGTGTGTACCGGACAATAATCGACGGTGCACATCATTATACCTCGACGTCAAACCTCCCGCTCAGATTATCTCACGTGCCGGAAAAATCCCAGGCTAATGGGCGCGAACCAAGTACCCTTGGTCCGCCCACCGAGCCAGGCATCTATCCGACCGAGCTAAAAAAAAATGATTTTTCTAGAATAAAGAACAATATATTACTAATATTATCTCAAAAATTAATGAAAAATTAATAATTTTTTTGTTTGTTTTAATAGTTTAAACAATTTTATTTTAATTAATAAGGTTTACCTTTTATAATAAAGACAGGTCTTTCAGTTTCCCCGAATAATTTCACTGTCTCTGGTGATGATGTGTCCTGAAAAATATGAAATTTTATGTATTTTGTATAAATTAAAATACAATAAATAATTAAATATTCATTTAAATATTTTAAAGCTCTTACTAATAGAAAGTGAAAGACTTCAGTTTCTTTTTTCAAGAAGTATTGTGGTAGCAAACAAAATAATGCTATTATTTAATTGCTATTATTATTGTTATAAAAACAAACTCATGATATTAAAGTTATTTTATGTCAAATCCAACAAATTAAACATGAAATTTTTTTTTGTCTTAAATTGCAAGTATTTTTAGGTAAATAAAAAATTGTATGTCAGCAGTTAGGGGATAATCAAAAAATACGTAACGTTTTTTCGGGGGGGGGGGGACAAGCCATTTGTTACGGTCAGCAGAAAAAATGGCGCTAATGTATGCAATATTGCGTTACATGGGGAGGTTCAAATGTCCAAAAAATAGCGTTACGTATTTTTTGAACGGCCCCTTAAGTAAAGTTTTACATGCCTAGCTAAACTTCAAGACAATATAAAATAATAAAAATAATTGAAATCATTTCCTAAACTATTTATTTTAATTATCATTTACTTATTAACTACGAATTGTAATGAAAAAATTTACCTTTAAATGCTGTCTACTTTTTTTTAATGACTTAAATATTCGAGAGTCAGTTTCCCATGATAGATTTTTCCGCACAGAACATTCACAGATAATTAAGATTCTTCTTAATTCAATAATGTAATTAAATGTAAGTAACAAACTAATAAACTAGCTAACTATTGCATTTAACAATAATTTTAATAATTGAATTTATTAATAAATATTCAAAATGCAGAGCGTGGTTGTGCTCTGTTTAAAAGCAAAGAAAAGACTGATTTCAAAAATGGAGGAATGGGTCCTTGTGTTGACTTGGAAAAAGAGGAAAATAGTCAATATTTAGAAGGATAGAAAAGGATACGAAATAATTACAATTGGTAAAGAGTAGGTATGTCTTGGTATCTGCGAGGGCAACAGTCCGGGTTGATTTTATGATACTTAGGTATAGGCCTGACAAGGGATCGTCTAGATGAGATGGAAAACTGCACTTTAAAGAAAAAAAACTAATTTGCATTTTAAAAACTTTAAATTTAACCCATTAAGGACCAGACGGACGAAAAATTTCAACTGATTTTGAGGACCTCGTTTTTTATTAAAATGCATATAGAAAAATCGGCAATACCATTTTTAATGTAAAATTTACTCCTCTTTCAGATTTTGCAGTTGAAATTTGTTTATACCAAATTGTTAAAAAGTTATAAACAATTTTTAAAAAAACACGATTTTTCGAGAAAAAAATTTTATTTCAGACGTATTTACACCTGAAAAAAGTAGGTGGATACTCTCAAAAGCTTAAAATATCGCGTCCATGGACCCTCAGCTGCAAAACCCTGAAGCGACCAATTTTTTTTCAAAATGGCGGACGCTAATATGGCGCCTAAAACTAAAAAATGACTCACATATGAAACATAGTGCTCCAACTTTTTCAAGTCACTGAAATCGCCTGAAACTCGTTACTCGGAGGTTCTTAGGGTCGCTAATTACGAATATGATGTCAGTTTTCAAAAATTCAAAATAGCAGATCCAATATGGCGGACGAGTTTTGTAAAAATTAATTGGATTCACCTGAAACTCTCTACTCAGGGTTTCTTAGGGTTGCTGAATACGAATATGATGTTAGTTTTCAAAAATTTAAAATGGCGGATCCAATATGGCGGATAAGTGTTGTAAAAATTAATTGGATTGACCTGAAACTCTGTTTTTTGGGACCGCTGATTACGAATAGAATGTCAGTTTCCAAATCAACGACCTCAAAAACTCTGAACTAGAATTTTAAAAAACTGACATTAGATTTGTAATCAGTGACCTTGAAAACCCAGAAGTAAACAGTTTTAGGTCAATCAGGATAATTTTTTTAAAATTCTGCCATATTGGAACTGTCATTTTAAATTTTGAAGAACTAACATCGAATTTATAATCAGTGATCCCAAATACCCCCGAGTGGCGAGTTTTGATCAAATTCGACATTTTAACACTTAAAGCGCACACATACACGAAAAGAAAAAACAAGGCTTTTCCCCTTGAAAAAATATACATTTGACGCGTGAAAATTATCACAGTACAAATGCAGGACGCTCAATTTTTTCCCGGTGAGATTCTTGCAACGAGCTTAGGCCAATATGGGCTAAGGCGTGGCTAAACCGCTCAACGCAAGAAATTCATCAGGAAATCGGGTGCAACTGCTACCTAAAAAAGGCATGATATGAAGTCACGAGGAAAAGCTTTGTTTTTTATCTGTGTAGGAATCCATCCTTAAACCTCACACTGGGTGTGCGACACCCGGGAGCTTTACTGTTTGCTCTCCAAGCTGGAATAGGATATTATCTTTTATAAAAATTATCTTATGTAGCTCAGTACATCTATTTTGAAGAAAAAAAGGTTTCATAATGATTTATTTAATATATAATATATAATAATAATAACTACACGGAGAGAAATATGTTGCTATTATTGCTTGCAGAATCTTTACAAATTTTATTAGTCACTGCTGAATAGAATTTTAGCTTAAGGTTATAATAATTTATATACGAAATCATCTATTTAATATAATGGAGAGTTCGGTGCAATAAAAACAAAAAGCAGCTGCTAATTTTGCACGAAATCTTTATTATAAATATAAAGAGAACGTGCTATAAAAGTATTAGATTCTTCTTATAAGAATCGCCCGAACTCCGACTGATTTTCAGGCGGACTTTATACAGCACAATCTTACCTGCGTATACGCACATATAACTCACACACATATATATTTCTCTGGATGATTTCGAGGAACGGAACGCGTACAACGCGGTGACGTTTGCAATAACATAACCTAACAATTTTCACATGTTACTTATACATTCAAACACGAATAAAAATGCAATAATTTTTAACTAATATACTTACTATTAAATAAATATTATCTTTTTATAACAGCAAGAAGTATTAAATACTACATATAATATATAATGTTTTACAGGGCAACAAAACTGTCCAGAGAAATATATGTGTGTGTGAGTTATATGTGCGTATACACAGGTAAGATTGTGTTGTATAAAGTCCGCCTGAAAATCAGTCGGAGTTCGAGCGCTTCTTATAAGAAGAATCTAATACTTTTATAGCACGTTCTCTTTGTATTTATAATAAAGATTTCGTGCAAAATTAGCTACTGTCTCTTATGCTTATTGCATTGAAAGTATTTTTACAATAAGTATATGAATCCATGATAAAAATATAAGAGAAACGTTAAGCAATTTAAGTAATGTGCTCTTTCTAATAATATTAGCAGCAGATTTCTCTCCGTGTACAAAAAAAAATTTCTTAAACTACTAAAATTACTTTAAACTGATAACTGGGCATCAGCCACATAGAAATTTTTCGCCGTCAACTTCATAAAGTTATCAAATACACAAAGACACTTGGGAGAAAAACGTCACTCACGGAACATAATGTTAAGTACAAAATGTACCTTCCAATAGCGATACATGTTCAATTTTTACGAATTTAAACGAGATATTAGAGTAAAAAGCTAGTATATGAGTGACGACCATCCAGGGTGCGCATTAAGGGTTAAATATTGGATCCGCCATTTTGAATTTTTGAAAACTAACATCATATTCGTAATCAGCAACCCTAAGAACTTCTGAGTAGAGATTTTCAGGTTAATCCAAATGTTTTTTTCAAAACTGATCCGCCACATTGGATTCGCCATTTTGAATTTTTGAAAACTAACATTATATTCGTAATCAGCGACCCCAAAAACCCCCGAGTAGAGAGTTTTAGGTGAATCCAATTAATTTTTACAAAACTCGTCCGCCGTATTGGATCCGCCATATTGAATTTTTGAAAACTGACATGATATTCGTAATCAGCGACCCCAAGAACCTCCGAGTAACGAGTTTCAGGCGATTTCAGTGACTTGAAAAAGTTGGAGCACTATGTTTCATATGTGAGTCATTTTTTTAGTTTTAGCCGCCATATTAGCGTCCGTCATTTTGAAAAAATGGTCGCTTTAGGGTTTTTTAGCTGAGGGTCCATGGACGCGATATTTTGAGCTTTTGACAATACCCACCTACTTTTTTTAGGTGAAAATATGTCTGAAATGAAATTTTTTTCTCGAAAAATCGTGTTTTTTTGGAAAAAATTGATTATAACTTTTTAACAATTTGGTATAAACAAATTTTAACAGCAGAATCTGAAAGAGGAGTAAATTTTACATTTAAAATGGTATTTGTCAATTTGTCTATATGCATTTTAATAAAAAAAGGGTTCCTCAAAGTCAATTGAAATTTTTCGTCCGTCTGGTCCTTAATGGGTTAAAGAAATTAAATATTTAAGGAGCACAACCAAAAATATATTAAAAATTAACATTATTATCATTGTATCAGTGTAAAAAAATTATAAGTGTATTTTTGTGTGTGTAAGTGTTCGTATAATTGTATAGATATAAAATGCTTAGAAAAAGAAAAGCCTTTCCAAATTATTTAAAAATATGATCAAAAAATAATTAATCTAATATGTTAAGGTATTACACCTTTAACGCCCAAATGGACAAAATTTTGGCATGAAGTTTGAGGACTTATTTTGGTACTTAAAAATCAATAGAAAAATCCACAAATCATCATTTCTTATGTTTTTATATACGCTCTATCGAATGGCGTTAAAAAAAGTTAAAAATTTATAAACAAAAAAGTTATTAATGTTTTTTATTAAAATAGTTCGATTTTTTTCCAATTCTTGTATAATTTTCAATTTTTTCTACTATGAAATAGCGGAAAAATAATTCCAAATGTTACAAATAACGTGACATAGATCTAAAGTCCAATTTTCAAAATTCAAAATAACGGATCCAATATGGCCGACAAATTTTTAAAAACTGATCAGATTAGCTTGAAATTTGTTACTTGGAGATTTTAGGGGTCGCTGATCACGATTCTGAAGTCCAATTTTAAAAATTAAAAATGGCGGATCCAATATGGCGGACAATTTGTTTAAAAACTCATTAAATTTGCTTGAAACTTGTTATTCGGGGGTTTTTGGGGTCGCAGATTACGAATATAGTGTCCAATTTTTAAAATTAAACATGGACGCTCCAATATGCCAGACGAATTTTCAGTTGAAATTCGATAATCACGTTCTTTAGCCTTTAAAATACTCAGAATATTTTTAATGTTTTCCAACTTTCACCACGTGGAGGGAAACGTGAACTGAAAAGTGTTTTTTTTTATTTTTAAAATAAATTATGTCTTTTTTTTAAAATATCTTTTTTTTATTTAATATATTGATAAGTAAAATTAATCGAATTAAAACTGTGAATAATGATTTTTGGAAGGTTTTACAAGAGCTTCAAGCTGAAGATAAAAAAAATTAATATATTTAAGAAGTTATCAATCCTCCAAGTCAATCAATAAAAAAATGGAAAAATCTTTTTTTAACGTTTCGACAGCACAGCTGTCCTCTTCAGAAACTTAAAAAAATTCGAAGAGTGATAATGCTCGTACCATGTCATTATAAATAATTTTTTTAATAATTTTTTTTATGTTTCTGAAGAGGACAGCTGTGCTATCGAAACGTTAAAATAAGATTTTTTCTTTTTCCTTTTATTTATTGATTGACTTCAAGGATTGATAACTTCTTAAATATATTAATATAATTTCACCAAGTAATAAATTTAATAATATTAAATAAAAAAATTGTGTTTTTCAATTTGACTTTGAAATAAGAAATGATTAAAATAAAACATATACATTTCCATTTTTTGACCTTTAAATTCAAAAATTATAATAACAAATACCGATGGTATAGCTCGGTTGGTGGAATCCCGTTGCTTGCGATCACAGAGGTTAAGCACATTTGAGCGCGGATAGTGCTTGGATGGGTGACCCTTTGTGACTATCGCTATAGTCTCGGTTTTTTCGCTGATCGAGATATATCAAACGGGAGGTTTGATGCCGAGGTTCTGTTTGTGCATTTGTGATGGCTATCCAAATGTACATTCATGACTCGACATCAATAAACCGGTTGTACTCGGGAAGTGGGTTTTCTGCAGTTTTCCTCTCCCCTGGCCTAATGTCCAGGGGAATGCGAGTACTCCTAACCTAAGTCGGCTGCAGCCGCAAAAGTAGGGACCCCAAGAGTTTGTGAGTTAGAAGAGTTTAGTAGTGATGTTGAGGAGATTGTAAAGGCCCGAAAGGGCATACAATGAAATCATACTTTACTTTTTATAATAACAAATAAAAAGAAGAAAAATACATAAAAAATTAAAAAAGAAAAAAAACCAAAAAAAAAGTAAAAAAAATATAAAATTTAAAAATAAAAAAAAGGCTTTCCAGTTTACGTTTACCTCCACGTGGTGAAAGTTGGAAAACATTAAAAATATTTTGAGTACTTTAATGGATAAAAAACGTGATTATCGAATTCTAACTGAAAATTCGACTGTCATATTGGAGCGGCCATGTTCAATTTTAAAAATTGGACATTACATTCGTAATCAGCGACCCCAAAAACCCTCAAGTAACAAGTTTCAAGCGAATCTAATGATTTTTTAGAAAAATTGTCCGCCATATTGGATCCGCCATTTCGAATTTTGAAAATTGGACTCCAGATTCGTGATCAGCGACCCCTAAAACCCCCGAGTAATAAATTTCAAGCTAATCTGATCAGTTTTTAAAAATTTGTCGGCCATATTGGATCCGTCATTTTGAATTTTGAAAATTGGACTTTAGATTCGTGATCAGCGACCCCTAAAACCCCGAATAACAAGTTTTAAGCAAATTTAATGAGTTTTTAAAAAAATTGTCCGCCATATTGGATCCGCCATTTTGAATTTTTTAATTGGACTTCAGATTTCATAGTAGAAAAAATTGAAATTTAAACAAGAATTGGAAATTTCTAAAGAATTTGAAGCCCATGATACAAATTTTATAAATATAACATGAAATATAAAATTTCAATCAAATATTGAAAAATGTCCATTTTACCAGTGAAGGAACAAATCAAATTTATTTTAATACAGTGTCTAAAAATAACAAAAATTATATGAAAAACGCTACATATATTTTAAAACAATTTTACAACTTACTATTATTAATATTTTCCTAATTACGCAACCAGAAACATTATTTAATTGCACCTGAAACTTGTTACCTTTTTTCTGTTTATGCTTCATTCATTTGTCATGTTCATAACTCACCAAAACATTAAAAAATTATTTTCAGAAATAACTTGCATATTGAATCTTTTTTTATCATAAACTATATTCTAAAGAAATAAGGAACTAAAAAATATTTTTTTGGATTACTTTAACAAAAAAATACAATCTTTTTATTATGGAGCTAATCGTAAAATTAATAAACATCCCGAAATATTAGAGTCACACCTTAAAAATAATTACATACAACTTTCAAGTGCAGAAATGTTGAATTTAGTGCAAAATTTGAACTTGCTGATTGGACTCTCTGTTTCTGAAAAGGACGAACACTGGCAACTTGTGTTACTGATGCAAAAAATATTGAATATTCTTTGCAGTACCTCAATTACTGTCGACATGCATGCAATTTTGAAAATACGAGTTGAAGAGTACTTAAGACTTCTTAACGAAAAGTTCCCGAACAGTATTAAACCTAAGCATCATTTACTCCTGCACTATCCTAGAGCAATGCAGTTCGTCGGTCCTCTATGGAATATTTGTAGCTTCCGAGGTGAAAGTAAGCATCAAGAGGGGAAACAAATTTCACGTTCTGCGATATGTCGCGAAAATATTTGCCGAACGATTGCCATAAAACACCAGTTAATTATGAATTACCGATTTATGACAAAAAAAATCAACGTATCCAAAATATGTTTCTAGTTATACCCGATCAATCCCTCTTTTAAATTACCGCAAATTACGGAATTTATAAATTTGCTTTTGCTGGATTTCTCTATAAACGATTCTGTGTCCGTTGCTAAGTGGATTGATTGGGAGAAAGAATTAAACAAGATATCGTGATTGTTACGTTTACCGAAGAAGGTAAAGAATTTCATTTTGTACTGTTCATACAAAAAAACGTTGTTTATATAGCCACAAAAATGTTAAAAGAATGTTACTACAATGAACACGTTAAAGCTTACAAAATTGATAACTGTGATGCGTATGAGTTTAAAACTTTACAATTGGAAGATATTGAATCTGCCACCATTTCTTATGCTAACAAACTTTTTGATGGGTTTTATTATAAAGCTATGCTATGGCTGTAAACCATTTATATATGTGTGTGTAAAATTAAATAAACTGAAAAATATATGTTTATATTTTTTCTTTTCTTCATTTCTAACAAATTAAAACACTTTACATAGTTTAAATGTAATTAAAATAATTAATTATTTGTTTTTTTAATTTAAAATTTAAATTAAATTAGAATTTTTTAAATTTTGAATTACATTACAGAGGATTTTTCTAAATTTCTTAATATTTATTTATAATTATTTTTAATTAGGGGAGAGTAGGCTACATTGAACCAGCGTCAACAGTGAACCACTTGAATTTTCTGAAAAATGACTGAGTGAAATTTTTTCTTATTTAATATATAAGTTAGTTTTACTGAAACAAACTATGTCCAAAAATTTCGGGCACGTAGGTTTATTATTTACAAAGAAAAACTAAAAAAACTGTTTTTCACGTACAAAACAAAAAATTTGGTGGAATTATAATGACGTTTTTTTATTGAAATAGGAAGTTTTAAAAATTAGTAAACTTGCAATTTATTTCGCTTAGGGTGTCAACTTCAATATTCCGATGTGATAAAGAACTTTAAATCTTACACAAATTTATTATAAACAATTTTTGTTGTGAATGTCATGTGAATACAGTGAGTGCGGCATCATTGAACCACCCGAAAAAGCAAAGAATTTTCAATTTTAAGAGTTGTAAAATTGTCTGCTCTACTAATTAGTAAGAAAAATACTGGAAGACATGCTTTCATCACAATTGTGAACGAGATAAACTCAAACTGTCACTTTACCTACCTAACCTGACATTAAAATACATTAATCTCCTATATTAACAAGTAATAACAATTAAATAACAATTTTCTATTTTTTTGAGTGGAAAATAAGATTTTTTACAATGTGTAAGTGGAAATATTATTTTTGAAGTAAATTGTAGTGTTTTATTAGAGGTGGTTCAATGTAGACACACATCCTTCAAAATAAGAAAAGTGTGACTTGTTAGAAAAAAATTAAATTTAATTATTTAATCATAATAATTTGTGTTTGTAACGTGTGTATTAACTAAAGGAGTACTTCAGCTTAATTTTGATACAAAAACCTGATCGAAATTAGTAAAATTTTATTAGTTCTTGGACTTTATAAAATACCCGGTTCAATGTAGCCTACCCTCCCCTACAATTAATTATTTTTATTTATTAGTTTGTTGAGTAATTTATTAGTATTATTATTAATTAATTTTAATCTATTTATTTAAAGTTTGGACGGACATAAAAGTCCTTAACAAAAGAGATCATATAATCTAAAGAAAATTACAAAAGAAATAAATCACAATAATATTTGAATATTTGAAAGTTTCGTAAGTTAGATTTGACAACAGTTAATACACTCCCACCTCTAGCCCCACTTCTATCACAACGGTATACATCATGTCCTAAAAAACCTAATTCACTTGTGTTATAATCACTGTTCAACCAAGTTTCCGATAAAAATTATTATATCGTATAATGATAGTGATATTGAGATACGCAGGGCATCAAGTTTTGTCCTGACGCCCCTGACGTTTTGATAATAGATAAATAATCCACTGATAGAATGAAACTCAGCAGAAGTGTGAAAGGGGGTACTCAATGTATCTGAAGAGGGAGTCACATAATCAAAACTTATACATTGTTCCTTATGTATGGTGTTCCATGACGGTACTTTAGTTTCAAGTTCGTTTCTCCATCTTGACGACGATTATCCAATTCTTTTTTCACATCCAATAACTCTCTTCGTTTCATTGCAGTCTTGTCGAACGTCACTGAAATACCTGACAGTTTCGGCAACATTTTTGTGTCTATTTTCGACTTCATAAACTCTCGATGAATTAGACTCGCTGTCTCCAGAAAAGGACAGACAATTTGCATTGGCCTTGGTTTGTGTTGTTGAGCATTCTTCACAGCATTTCCGAGACGAGTCGCCTTTAGATCGGTTATCAAATCAGCTGTTACGAATAAAGATAAGAATTGCTTAATATTTTGCGAGGGATCTACTGTTATATCAAGCTGAGGTTCAGAATTGTTTATAGTTTCAGGTATGCCAAATAAGATTAAATTTTTTTTCCGTGAAGCTCTATCTTCAATTTTAGAAATGACATTACATGCAGGGGGATTACTATCTTGAAATGCATTCAACTTATCCTTATTATTCAAAACAATACCTTCCAAATATAGAAATATTGGGCAAGGATAGTTAGTTGCTGTTATGCTTAGACAGCTTGCTCAAAAATCGCGTAATTCATGGTATATTCGCGTCTTGACACCGAAAGATGATAGTAAAAATTGGAAGGCAATCTGTCACCATTTGCGAAGTTAGGAGTTTATTTTTGAAAAAAGCTCACGGGGCAAGAATAGTTAGAGATAATACGGTTCGGTAAAATCCTGTTAATGACATTGCAAATTTTGAAAAAGTGTTTATTTGGTCTTTTTAGGTTGACATACATAATGGTGAGTAATTATATACGGAAAACGAAGCTTATTGACCAAAAAATGTGTGGTCGTCTGAAGAAAATTGGTTAAACCTCTGATTTTAGTTCAGATGAATTTTGATAGAATAATTGAAATTCAGAAAATGTTCAAGACATATTTTTAATACTTGAGATATTAATCCTAGTCTAAATTCAATAAAATAAAGAAAACGAAAATTCACTGATTTTCTATAACATTTTTAGCATTTGGATTTTTTAGCTATCCTTGCCCCGGTGCTTGGGAAAGGATAGTTAAAAAATTTTGTTTACTTTTTCATTCGTATCTCGTAGGGATTTGAGTTTACAGTAAAATAATGTATAGTAAAATTATAGCTAAATAACCAGGTTTTCCCAAAATACTTTTCGTTTGCAGATACATATTCAAGTTTGGCTGCTAGATCCGAAAAGGTCTCACCTAACTATCCTTACCCCATCCTCCCCTATTAATTAATTTATTTTAATTAATTAATTTTAATCTATTTATTTCAATATATGCAAGTAATAAGCTTTCTAGTTAATACAAAATATTTATTTAAAATCTTAGTTATAAATTTGTACAAGAAATAAAAATTTAATAAAAGGAATAAATAATTTTACGAAATATTAATATTATACTAGCAGAGCTACGCGCGCGCGATATTTCTGTTTTTGTCTTATGATACTCAACACCTTATTTTATTGTGTGTATATAAAAATGTGACTAAGACTTTATGATCCGTTTTTTTCTTCTTCTGAAATATTTAAAAAAGATTACAAATTTTTTTTGAAGAATTTAAAAAAAACATAAAACACGAAAGCCAAAAATTAAATTTAACCCCTTGGCTGTCAACGAGATTTCCACTGTTTGGGCCAAAAGTGTGTTGAAAAAATTTTTAATGGATTTTTATGAAACTTGGTACCCTAAGGTTTCTGGGGTCGCTGATTACGAATCTGACATCAGTTTTTCGAAATTCAAAAAGGCGGATCCAAGATGGCGGAATTTTTTTAAAATTCGTCGAATTTGCTTGAAACTTGTTACTCGGGGGTTTTAAGGGTCGCTGATTACGAATCTAACATTAGTTTTCCAAAATTCAAAATGGCGGATCCAATATGGCGGACAACGAAATAAAAAATTGATAAGATTGGCTTGAAACTAAATACTTGGGGATTTTCAGGGTCGCTGATTACGAATCTAAAATCAGTTTTTCAAAATTCAAAATATATGGTTCAATATGGTGGACAATTTTTTTAAATTTATTGAATTTGTTTGAAACTGGTTAATCTGACATCAGTATGATAATTTTTGGTGAAATTAAATTTCGATAAATACCTTGAAAAAATAATGACAGATTCGTAATCAGCGACCCTAAAAACCCCCGAGTATTCAGTTTCAAGCCATTATAATTAGTTTTTTATTTTGTCGTGCGCCATATTGGATCCGCCATTTTGAATTTTAGAAAACTAATGTTAGATTCGTAATCAGCGACCCTTAAAACCCCTGAGTACTACGTTTCAAGTCAATCTGATCAATTTTTTATTTTGTTGTCCGCCATATTGGATCCGCCATTTTGAATTTTGGAAAACGAATATCATATTCGTAATCAGCGACCTCAAAAATCCCAGAGTAACCGGTTTCAGGAACATTTAAGAAGTTTTTAATCACTTTTTTTAAGTTGCGCATATATGCGTCATGAACCACTTTTGGCCAGTTTAGTTTTGCGCATATATGCGTCAGCGACAGTCAACGGGTTAACACACTGAGCAGTTTTACGACATAAATATAATAATATTTTTTTATTTTTATAATTATTTCCTTAAATTGTCAGTTTTCTGAAAAACTGTATTATTTCAAGAATTCGTTATCAGCGAAAAAAATTTGAAAGTCAGTTATAAAACATTTATTTATTTATTTATTTAACAAGTATACGGGACAAGCCCTTTCGTACATAGTACTCTTACAATCTAAAAGTTGCAACCGCAACTTATATTATACAATATTAACTGTGTAATCAACGCTAGGTAGTTTTAACTCAAAAGTCTAAAATGAACCTACGCTATGAAGAGGTGAATCTTAAGAAGTTACTATAAAAAAACTCAACAATATTTGACATCAAATTAGCCTCTTTACTTAATCTTGTTACAAAAGAGTGATATCCGTAGTTTGTTCGATGAAAGGACTCCAATAACAGTGTATAATTTCTAGTTGCCCTTATAGGGACAGACATATTAAATAATGATAATAAATTTGAACAATTATTTATACCATTTATAATCTTATAAAAAAAAGTTAAGTCATTAAAAAGAAATCTGAATGCAATTAGTGGAGTATTAAATGATAATCTCAATGTACTGTAGTCATGGGAGTATGTGTCAAATTGTACATTAAATTGTCTAGCTACAAAACGAAGAAGTCTATTTTGAATTCTTTCAATTCTAATTGTGTTAAAATCATAAAACGGCACCCATATTACAGAAGCATACTCCAGCAGCGATCTTACCAAAGAGAAGTAAAGAATTCTTAGTGTATTAATATTATGAAACATTGATGCATTTCTAATTATGAAACCAAGAGATCTTAAGGCTTTTGAAATTACTTCAGATGAATGTCTATTACATGAAAGGTCACTGCAAAAAAGCAATCCCAAGTCCCGAATACAAGTAACCCTTGTCAATTCTTCTTGACCAACAGTGTAACAATAAATCAAAGTACTTTTTTTTAAAGGAAATGACGTAACCTTTTTTAAATTTATAAACATTTGATTGCTGTCACACCATTGAATCACTCGGTCAAAATCAGCTTGAATATTTTGTAGACTTGAACCAACAACATTATAAAGGTTAAGATCGTCAGCGTAAAGTAAAAAATGAGAATTTTTAAAAATAGTTTTAATGTCATTAATATAAAGAACAAACATGCCTTTTTTAAGTTAAATTTTTGAGACCTGTTGGTACTTGTGAAAAAAATTATAATCGTCTTTGTTTTTATCTTTTAACATTGAGTTTTGTGGGAATTGAGTACATTTTTAAACATATTTACTCACCACAAAATACTTAACATTAAGAAATTAATGAAACATTTTTTAATACGAGACAGATATATTGATTAACCCTAGAAGGAGTACGTTAATTTACTCACCCTCTAAGGAGTAACTGGGGTGTCCCGACACCCCACGCTTTAAACTTGTTTTATAAGGTTTATATTTAACGTAAAAAAATTTATTATAGTGAATTGATTGGTTTTTTAGTAAGGAATACAATAATATTATTCATATTTTGATAAATTAAAAAAATTTTGAAAAAAACCATAAAATCCCAAAAAACACTAAAAAATTGCAAAATTGACTTTTTTTACAAAAAACGTTGTAGTTTCTTAAAAATTTGACTAATTTAAAAACTATTTCAGGTTTTTAAAGTTAAATAGATACACTTTCAGGGGAAAAAATTAGTTTTTGTATTACTTCCAAAAAACATAATTATTTGAACGTATCTGAAGTGAAAGAAATTAAAGACAATTGACGAATAGTGAAAATCATAAAAATGGACTTAAACAATTAATATTTACTAAAAATGGTGTTATAAATTTAAAATCTTACAAACTTAATATATCTGAATATATTAAAATTAAAATTAATAACTTATGAAATGATTCTGTAAATTAATATTTAATTAAAGTTTTAATTAACAATTCTTAATACCTCTAATATATGTTAAAATATTATTAACAATATAGAATTTATAATTTAAATTTGACTGTCATATACTATATTTTTCTGTATTAGAATTTAAATTCTGACTGTAGAGAGAGCACAGAAATTTTTAATAAATCTTAACTTAAATTTCATAAGTTGTTACAAATACAGAATGTCTATTTACCATAAAAATAAAATTTTTGAATAAAAATGTTTCTTTTTTATAAAATACAACTTTTTTATGCTTAAACCATCAATTTATACTTTATCAGATGATTTTAACTGATTAAAAACGATTTTTTTAAAAAATTTGAATTTACTTATCTTGACAATTTTTCTAACGTTAGGGAGCAACTGGGGTGTCCAGACACCCCAGACGTATTTTAACAGGAGATAGAGCTCTTCCTAGAGCAAAACTTTTGGCGGCACATACAGGTGTCAAAAGATAGATTCGTAATCAGCGACCACGAAAACCCCCGAGTGACAAAATTAAGGTCAATTGCATAAATTTTAACAAATTTTGTCCCATATATTGGATCCGCCATCTTGAATTTCTTAAAAATAACATTGAATTCGTAATCAGCGACCCCTAAAGCCTTCCAGTAAGAAAACTTATGCGAATTTAATTACATTTTGGTATTTTGAAAAATAGTGACCAAAAGTAACTTTCAAAGTTTCCTTCATATTTGAAGTCATATTTGGTCCGCCATCTTTAAATTTTTAATTCTAATTAACGTTTCTTAAAAGTATACAATTTTTGTGCCTCTATGGATGAGAATTGAATATTATTCACGCACGATTAACCCCTTCTCACAAGAACTAAAAGTAAATAAGTATTAAAAGGAGCGAATAATTTATTTTATTTATTTAAATTATTTTTATATGTGGTTTTTTACTGTCCTTTTACATTTTTATTCTTCTAACTTTTATATATTTGTTTATTTATTCTTTTATTTGATTTGTTTTTGTTTTTATTTAACTTGTCCTTTAACAATTTTACCTTTTGACCTTAATACATATGTGTTTAATTGATTCATTTCTGTTTTTTATGTCTGTTTACAATTTTGTCTTTTAACTTTTAACACATTTTAACATTTGTTCCTTTATTCTTTGACATTGAAATAGTTTTAAATTTTAACTATTAACGCAGGAGAACCGCAGGAAAAGAACAAAGTCGCAATAGCGACAGAGTTGGAGCGCCGCCCTCGAAGGCTAAAGTCTTACGACAGTTCCGAGGGTGGGTAAAGGGCTTCAAAAGAAGGGTTACGGGTTTTAGTGGGTCGGGGCTAGAAGTAGGTCGCCAGTTTATTAAATTTATTATGCCATTTATTTTTTTTATTTTTTTATAAATTTCTTTTTGTTTTTATTATACCAACCCCACATAACCTTAGAGTGCGGAATCCAAGGTATCTGCAGACAGATTTCCCAAAATTCCCTAAGCAAAAAAAAACAAAAAACATCCGGATATTCAAGATATCCCAGGGACGTCCCCATAAGCGTAGCTAAAACTTTTAGCTAGGGAGGCACGGTCCCAATGTGCATATTCTGATACCCAGTTGACACATTCTGTATTTGTTCTACAATAAAGAGGTAACAGTGATATGTAACAATTTTATAGTGTAGCTACGTAAGTAATATGTAACAAAAAAGTATCAGGGTTCTGTAATTTGGATCCAAAAGCATTACATAATGGTGCTTTAACCAGAGGCAGATCCAGACAAGGTTTTTTGGGGGGGCCATCCATTCAAAAAAAATCAATATTATGTTATCTCTTTCTATCTCATAGGAATATTTGACTCTTGGGGGCCAAGCACCCGTGCCCCCCCTGGATCCGCCACTAGCTATTTAATGTGTTGCAACTGCTATATTATGATTGTATTGTATCTGTTACATAATTAGAGTGTAACAAATTTTCTAGAACTTTTTTTCTAAGGTAGGTATAGAACATTGATATAACATTGTTACAAAGACATTCCATAACTGCGTTACTAATTTATTATAGATCACATTTATAAATTTGATGAGTATTTGTTACATAACACAGTGCTGTATTTAGAACTAGGTAGACTAGGCCCCACCCTAAAAGAAATGATTTCAGAAAGTTAGGAACATGAGTCTTTAACCCGTTGACTGTCGCTGACGCATATATGCGCAAAACTAAACTGGCCAAAAGTGGTTCATGACGCATATGGGAAAATCCACAGAACTGGTAGATTTTCGCTTATAAAGATAAAAAATTTCAATTTGCAAGCACACCTATCATTTATGGTTTATTTTTTTTTAAATTTATTTGAGAACAATTATCACCTTGCGTGATTAGATTTATTAAAATGTCGTCAAATTTACAAACCAAAAACGAAAACAAAATTTTTGTTAAGGAAATCAAAGTTAAAAATGCATTTTATTCTATATATTATTGTAATTTTTACAAAATATTTTAAATCAAAGTACACTAAGAAGTAATAATATTAATAAAAATAGAATTGTTCTTTTCTTAAATTAATCTTTCGTTTTAAAACATTATTTTTGTTTTTTTAATACTCTATTCTTCTTTGTCCCAACTTTTTTATTTGTGTAATTTTAACGAATTTTTAGTTTTTAAACTTGTCTTCTTTTAGAAGCAGGAGTAGCAGGGTTTTTTAGTTTGTTAACTTTTTTTCTGTTAGAAGCAGGAGTTGCAGGAGCACCAGGAGACGCAGAAGTCGTGGGAGCATCAGGAGTTGCAGCAATAGTAGGATACGCAGGATTATTTCGTTTGTTAACTTTTTTTCTGTTAGAAGCAGGAGTCGAGGAAGCATCAGGAGTAGCAGGAGTCGTAGGAGCATCAGGAGAAGCAGGAGTCGCAGCAATAGTAGGATACGTTGGATTACTTCGTTTGTGAACTTTTTTTCTGTTAGAAGAAGGAGTCGCAGGAGCATCAGGAGTCGCAGCAGGATTATTTTGTTTCTTAACTTTATTTCTGTTAGCAGCAGGAGTCGCAGGAGCATCAGGAGACGCAAAAGTCGTAGGAGCATCAGGAGAAGCAAGAGTCGCAGCAGTATCAGTAGACGCAGGATTATTTCGTTTGTTAACTTTATTTCTGTTAGCAGCAGGAGACGCAAAAGTCGTAGGAGCAGGAGTCGAAGGAGCATCAGGAGTAGCATGAGTCGTAGGAGCATCAGGAGAAGCAGGAGTCGCAGCAATAGTAGTATACGTAGGATTACTTCGTTTGTTAACTTTTTTTCTCTTAGAAGAAGGAGTCGCAGGAGCATCAGGAGACGCAAAAGTCGTAGGAGCAGGAGTCGAGGGAGCATCAGGAGTAGCAGGAGTCGTAGGAGCATCAGGAGAAGCAGGAGTCGCAGCAATAGTAGTATACGTAGGATTACTTCGTTTGTTAACTTTTTTTCTCTTAGAAGAAGGAGTCGCAGGAGGCGCAGCAGGATTATTTCGTTTGTTAACTTTATTTCTGTTAGCAGCAGGAGTCGCAAGAGCAACAGGAGTCGCAGCAGGATTATTTCGTTTGTTAACTGTTTTTCTGTTAGAAGCAGGAGTCGCAGGAGCATCAGGTGACGCAGAAGTCGTAGGAGTATCAGGAGAAGCAGGAGTCGCTGCAATAGTAGGATACGTAGGATTATTTCGTTTGTTAACTTTTTTTCTGTTAGAAGCAGGTGTCGCAGGAGCATCAGGTGTAGCAGGAGTGTCATCAATCGCAAAAGTTTTTTGTTTATTAGCTTTTCTTCTGTTAGAAGCAGAAGTCACAGGATTTTTTGGTTTATTAACTATTCTTCTGTTAGAAGCAGCAGTAGAAGGAGAATCAGGAGTAGCAGGAGTCGTATCAGTCGCAAGAGTTTTTTGTTTATTAACTTTTCGTCTGTTAGAAGCAGCAGTAGCAGGAGTCTTTTTCTTTTCCTCAAAAGAGCAACTATTTGGAGTTAAAGAAAAATGGCAACATGGATGACTATAAAGGCCATTATTCACACAATACGAACAAGTTAAATAATTTAAAAAGAGACTTTTTTCGTTTTGTTGAGACCAAAGAATTTGGAAAATCTTAGTGGTGTTTGGAATAGCTTGAATTTGTGGTTCCACTAGTGAATCCATTTTTTCCATATTGGTTTCAAGTATTTTAAAGGCTCGAATTTTTTGTGATTCCAAAGAATTTATAATATTTATCATTGATTCTGCAGTAACGATATCCTTTCCTTGTGCCACTGCTCTATCACATAGTCCCTTTACTGTGCCTCCAATTCCATCTGCAGTGCTTTTTCCATGTCCAGGCGATGAGAAATTCCACGTAGCATGTTTTAAATTCAACTCCTTGCAGTGATGTCGAAACAAAAAAAAATTTGTTTTGTTTCTGTATTGGGTTGAAGGCCCGTCACTTTGAAAGTGTAGTGCAGAAAAATTAGGAACTTTTTCTTCAATTAATTTCAAAATTGGTTCCAAATGTGCCCACACTGATGCTGCATCATGCCTTAAACATTCAGAAATAGTGCAAAACGAATTGCACAGTACTTTTTCGGAAGATTCATCCAGATAATAAAACGCACCAGTGTGTAGAGATAGTTGTTTTTTGGATGCACCAAAATGCGCGCTTTGTATTTCATTATTATATTTACAAATATAATTTTGCGAAAAATCGATAACGATGTAAACTTCGTTTTGTTGTAGATTGTTTTGGATATTTTCTAGAGCCCTGAATTGATGACCAGTAACGAACACGTGATGCAAATAATGTGGAATAGCTGAATTTACTGCTTCTACAAATTCCTTTACAGTGCAGTTGATTCTTTCTTTTGACGTTATTTTAACGTTGTAAGTGAGCCCTTTTGCTCCTAATCTACTAACGTTTTTAGTCTCCCACTTGAAATACCACGTAGAATCATCATTTTCTTCTACCGTCAAATTTTTTACTGCACAGTCCTTGCAATTTCCATAAAAACAGTCTTTATTTTCGACATTACAAACTAATGATTCCACAAATGATAACGACGAATTGCTAGTCAAAAGATGCAAGGAATGCAATCTTTTTATCATAAAAGCCATATTGGTGTGATCTTTGCATAAACATGTATCACGACCAGTGACTTCATGTTTAACAATCCAAAACGGTTTCGACTTATAAAACGATCCTCTAGAAATTTTAACTGATTCCTGTTTTTCAAATTTTTTGTATAAATTGTCCATTGAATCTAATAAAAACCTCTTTCTTTTAGCAACTTTATTTTTCGTAATCGTATCTTTCACTCCTGGAGCCATAACCGAATTTTCATCTTTTTCTAAAAATTTTTGAACGCGTTCCAGTATTTGTGCTTTTGTAGCAATTTTTTTAGTACGAGACTTTTCAAAATTAAGTGATTTCGAGTTTGCGTATTTCTTTTGAGTCTTTGTAGAGACTAAGTGTTTCATGCTATTCATGAGTCTGTATTTCTTTAAAACTTTGCCTGCTAAACATTGTGAGAAAACTGATCGTTCTTTCTCGCCCTTCAATGACAATTGTTTTTCTTTTAATTGTTGAATAAATGCCTCATGAAGGAACAATTTTTTTCTAATTTCCTTGGACCCTTTATGCTCAATTTTCTTAACGCTTTTTAGGACATTATCTTCATTTTTATTTAGTAACCTATGATATTTCATTTTCCATTTACTTATCGTTGCATTTTTCCTCTTTATAACTTCATTCAGTTTTTTATTTTCGCGACGTAATTTTTCTTCTCTAGCTCTTGTAAGTTTGATTGTTTTATTTAGGCGTTCAATAATATTTTGCTTCTTATTTTTGTAAGACTTCGTCCTATCGAGATCAGGATTTGATATGATTCTATAATAAACAAATAGTAAACTTTTTATAATAAGAAAAAAAATTATGTTTTGAAAACTAATTATTTTATATAAATGTCAAGAAAGATTAAAAAAAATTTAATTTTTATTTATAATATTTGTTTTTCATAATTTTAAGAAAATTAAATGAACTTACAGCTTATTTGAATCATTTTGACTCTCATATTGACAAGAGTGTTCTCCATTTTCATTAAATGAGTGATCTTTCGAAACTTGTACTTTTAAATTATTCGTGTTTTCAGGATTAACATTTACTGCTTCACAATTTTTTGCAATTTCACTGTCAGGTTCTATTAATCCCTCATTTTTTTTTTTATTTAATTTTCGTCTTTTACTCAACGTTTCTTCAATATCAACATTTGATGGTGATTTTTCAACAATATCGTTTCTAAAGAGTTCAAAAGTTTATTGTAATTGGAAAATTTCACTATTTTTTTCTAATGATAAGAAATATTTACAATTTCTTCAAAATTAATTTTATTTTATCTACTTTCATTGCAAATTTAAGTAAACTTACAAAGTGTTTGAGTTATTCTTCATTTTTTCTATTCGCTTTTCATCGTGATATTTTCTTTTGCGATGCAGTTCCTGAACTCGAAACGCAGCAAGACTCTCACGCTTCTTACGTTGTTGCTCCCTTTTCAATAACAATTTTTCTCCTTCTGTCATCTCCACTAATTCATCAGCTTTTAAAGTAAAAATATATTACAAATATGATTCTGTGCTAATATGCAAAATTTCCCCGAATATTTTAATTTACAAAACTATTTACTTACTCATTCTGTTATCTGTTTTTTATTGTAGGTTAAATTATTTTAATAATTATTTCAACTAAAAAACTAACACTGACACTGATATTAGTACAAGTTTGAAAATAGAACAAATGAAAGGTTATTTTATTTTTCATATTGATTAATACCTTCATGATGAACCAGTTAAATTTCTATTAATTATTAGTTATTTTTTAATTTTTAGACATTATAAATTGAAAATATAATTTGGCGTTTATGTATAAGAATTATAATAATGCCTTTAAATAATCACACATGTTTTCAACTTATTATATTTTCTCCTGTATTTGTGCTACTAAAAAAAGGCTAAGTTTAAAATCGTTCACGATCAAACATTGAGTGATAATTATTGTAATATTTTCTTTAATTCTTATAGCACATTATTTTATGATACCTAGATTTGTTTGTCTATTGCAGAGAAATGAGCACCAATTTAAAAAATTCAAATCGAATCACCGCCGTAAAAGATATTTAAAAAAATGTATAGGCGATTCATTATTTTAAAATAATGAGTAACGCAACTTTCAACGACTACCATTTCTTTTTAATTGAGAGCACATATTTTTTTATGCTTTCAATATATTCTACAATAAGTAAACTATAATCTCCCATCGTTTGGAATTGTTTCGATCTATGCCAAACAAGATATACTAAAAAGAATTGAAATTTATACCTAGAGTAACACGGCAAATTTCATTTTTTAAGTTACTTAACTCTATTTTACTATTTATTTTAGGCAAGAAGGTTTCCATTTATTCAATTTTCTTAGTTTAATAGGTTCTCATAGATATTATAGAATGGTAGAAAAATGAAAATTATTAATATAATACTTTTAAAATAGAAAAATCTGTGTGTAACATGAAATCGAACGGTTCTGTGGATTCGCCCATATGGGTGATTCTTCCGAAAGTGACACTTTGTGATATTTTTGATTTCTCGACTAATTTTATAAAATATACTCGCTAATAATTGTTAACCATTTTCTTAATAAAAATTTAGCACTTACTTATCATTAAAAATAAAAAATTAAACAATTTTATTCTACTGAATTTATGCAATAGCTAAAATAATTTCATCTCCGAAGCCTTTTTAGCATGTCTCTAATAGGTTTTCTATAAGAAAACTAAATTTTTATGCTTTTTTCAAACTATTAGAATTTTTTAAAAATAGTGTCAGAAAGTACAATGTTTTTTCTATCATTTTGTGCTTTTTAAAAAATTTTAAACCTCTGTTTTATATATGATAAAACTGTTTAAACTTTGTCTTCAGTTTAAGGTTAAAATTACCTCACGATGATTAATGATATTTTTCTACATTAAAACTATTCTAAACAAAATTTTAATGCACACTAAAATAAAGTTGAGTGTCTGAAGTTTATTTTGCCCACATATTATTTGTGAAAAGGAGAGGAATTATTGCTTTTATGAATTTGATTAAATTTTACTTACTGGCCTGAGTAAAAATTTAATTTCATCTCCGAAGCTTTGCTTTTTATTAAATAATTAAGTATACGAGTAACTTTGATGAAATATTTTTGATGATAATATAAAATTACGGTGTGAAATTTGTAAATTTTACTAAAAAATATATTTTAATTGTGCCCTAATGTGAATAAATTCGAACATTTTTCCTTGAAATGTGCGAGATTTTCTTTTGTTTTTAATATTTACCTGCATTGATTTGAAAATATTAACCTAAATAACCATCAACTATAGATTTTTATTTTTATTAAACTGAATATATTGAGTATTAAAATATGCAAATTATTTTTTTTTAAACAGTGTCATTTTATTATGAATTATACACTGAAAGAATTTTGGGCAGGCTGCAGGCTTTACATGAGTGCCGCTAGAGCTCGCTGCCTCAAGCTCGCAGTTAACCTCAAAAAGGCGAGAATCTACTCCCGAAAGGTAAGCAGCAACTCCTCAGGGGCAGCTGCTCACCTTTCGGGAGTAGATGCTCGCTTTTTTGAAGTGAGCTGCAAGCCCTGTGCAAGGGGCACTAATTTCGGACATGAAAAGCCAGCAGCCTGCCTATAATTCTTTCAGTGCATTAGTGTGTATATTTAATAAAAAAATCACGGAACAAATAAAGCTGATCAATTGGAGCAACAAAGTCAATCTTCTTTAAAGAAAAAAAACTTTAATATTTTTAACAATTAATTTTGCGCAACTTCAATTCTTACTCTTGAATATGAAATAAAGTAAGTTCAATAAAAAACAATATAATTTAAAAAAAAAATAAGTTGAAAAATCGAATTTCAAAAGTGTCACTTTCAGAAGAATCACATATATATGCGCAACTTAAAAAAGGTGATTAAAAACTTCTTAAATGTTCTTGAAACCGGTTACTCGGGGGTTTTCGAGGTCGCTGATTACGAATATGACATTCGTTTTCCAAAATTCAAAATGGCAGATCCAATATGGCGGACAACAAAATAAAAAATTGATTAGATTGACTTGAAACGTAGTACTCAGGGGTTTTTGGGGTCGCTGATTTCGAATCTGACATCAGTTTTTCAAAATTCAAAACGGCGGATCCAAGATGGCGGAAATTTTTCAAAATTCGTCGAATTTGATTGAAACTTGTTACTCGGGGGTTTTAAGGGTCGCTGATTACGAATCTAACATTAGTTTTCCAAAATTCAAAATGGCGGATCCAATATGGCGGACAACGATATAAAAAATTGATCAGATTGGCTTGAAACTGAATAGTCGGGGGTTTTTAGGGTCGCTGATTACGAATCTGTCATTATTTTTTCAGGGTATTTATAGAAATTTGATTTCACTAAAAATTATCATACTAATGTCAGATTAACCAGTTTCAAACAAATTCAATAAATATTAAAAAATTTTCCGCCATATTAAACCAGATATTTTGAATTTTTAAAAACTGATTTCAGATTCGTAATCAGCGACCCTGAAAATCCCCAAGTATTCAGTTTCAAGCCAATCTGATCAATTTTTTATTTCTTCGTCCGCCATATTGGATCCGCCATTTTAAATTTTAGAAAACTAATGTTAGATTCGTAATCAGCGACCCTTAAAACAAATTTTAAGCAAATTCGACGAATTTTGAAAAAATTTCGCCATCTTAGATCCGCCATTTTGAATTTCGAAAAACTGATGTCAGATTTGTAATCAGCGACCCCAGAAACCTTAGGGTACCAAGTTTCATAAAAATTCATTAAAAATTTTTGGCCCAAACAGTGGAAATCTCGTTGACAGCCAAGGGGTTAACTAATAAAGGCAATTGATTACGATGATATTATAGACAACTTTGCTATTAAAAAACAATCTAAAAAAGTAATGTGAAGAACTTTTAAACTGGAAGTCACTAAAATTTTATGAAATATAAAACTAGTTTTATTTTATTATTTATAAAACACATGTTAAAATTTTATATACGAATTCATAAATAAAAAATATGCATATCGATGGCTCCTAAATGAAAACACATTATTCGCGAGATAAATTATAAAACACGTAACTGACGAAAACAAATAGAAAAAGCGTTATTCATCTGAAATATTTTTTTAAATTTTGTCATTTATTTTAAACCAATATAAAATGCCAATTAATGTGTTTTTATTTAGAAGCCATCGATATATATGATTTAAAAATTAATTAAAATTTTGATTTATTTTATTCCAAATATTCATTGGTATGAATGAGAATCTTCACCTTAATAACAATGGCTTGCACGGAAAAAAATTTCTTATAGAAAATACAAACTTTTTCGTAAAATATACAAATAGGTTAAGTTGTGCTTTATGCAGGCGAGTTTTGTGTTTCCAACAAGCTGGTTTGTGTGTACCACAAACAAATCTGTTATACCACCAAGAAATCCACGCATGCGCAAGAAAATTCAAGTGAACGTCTGCTTGTCGTCTGCTGCGTGACTGTTTAAGCTGTTGAATCATAAACTGAAGTTTGTGACAAGACTCATTCTGGTTTGTGTATTTCCCAAACTCAGCCGCTTGTGGATACTACAACCGCCGTTCATAGATGGCACAGGAAATCTTGTAATTTTCGCAGGAAATTTTTTTCCGTGTAGGACTGCAAGTTTTCTAAGTCCAGCACTGACATAACAGTTATTATGTAGGTATTATAGAATTGAAGTGTAACACATGTTCTAAAACTTTAGTTTTTTAATTAAAATAGATCTGTGCGGTAGCATGTTATAGCACCATTCTATAACAAACATACAATCAAGTTATAAGATCTTACTCAGAACTGTTATCTATACTTTTCAATGTACACCCTGATGATTTAATGCCTTCCTTCCGCGCATCGTTTTTCCATTTATTTTCGATGCGCAGAACTCAACCGGAAGGAAGGCATTAAAGCATCAGGGTGTAACATGTGTTATGTGACTGTTATATATTTAAAGTATTACAAATTATATAACAAAAGGCATCAAATTCACAATTAAAAACAAATAATTTTTAAAATGCAAAAATGGCTATGAAAATTAAAGTTTATAAAATATTTTGAAGTTGCATATTATGTAAAAAATTTCTAATTTCTCTTATGTCATACAATTATTCATTGTAGTAAGTAATAAACGTGCGAAAAATTGTATAACGCTTGTGAAAAATAGTATAATATATAATAAATATGGGCAATTCCACGTAAGATTTTAGTCGACCTCTTAAAATTGGCCAAAAATATTTTTTTTTCATTCTGTATCGAAAAAAGGACACGTATTTTTTTATTTTTGTTTAATTGTCCGAAAATATTGAGTTTAGGAAAAAGTTGTCAAAGAATAAAAGTTTTAGTTTTCTTTCGACTTTTAAGGGCATCCGGGAAAAATCAAGCCCAAAAAGTGTTTTCCCGCGTGTCGTCTCACTCCTAAATAATTAGAGATATTTAGTTCCGATTTATCATGATAATTAGGGGAATTCGTGATGATAAAGAATATTCTCGAAATTTGCAAGTAATTTTTGAAATAAATATTGAAAAACGAAATTACAAAACTTGGATTTTGGGCGAAAGTGAGAGACAATATGGCGGTCAGCACACAGACAAGTGGATCTATGTGTTAGTGGTCAAGGAGGTGGCGCCAATTCTCGGAAGTGGTCGCGAGTTGAACTGAGGGAAATGTATTAACCTCAAATTACTCCACTTTCAATCGTTAATAAAATAATTTCCTCGCAAAATTATTGCAAAAACGGAGAGGGCCGCTCCTCGGAGAGTCTTCCTCTATCACCCCTCCAAATATGAACCCGAAATATTTTATCCTCTCAAAATGAGACCGCGATACCAAACCGTTCAAAACCCCTTTTTTCCGTATATTTAAACAATTTTTTTCAATAATTATTTATCAAAATTTCTCTAAATTCCGAGAGGACCGCTGGTCCCAGAGCATTTCTTTATATTTACCAAAAAATCCCGACTCAAAATATTCTTTTCTTTTCAAATGAGACGTCTATCACGAAACCAGTATTATTTCCCGGATGCCCTTAAGAAATGTAAACAAAAAAATTTTTTTAAAAATTTGTTTATAAACAAATTAATTTTTTTTAACTTTGGGCCGGATTTTTTATTTTTTTTTAAATTTATTTATACCTTATAGTATAGTAAAGATTTTCCAAACAGTCCCGAAATGTGATTGATGTGGGTAGCTCCATGCCTAAAAAATCAAAGTTGTCCCCTACTTCTTCGATTTTGTTGAAACTTCGAAATTTTGAAGTGGAATACATGCCAGTAAAAAACCCTAAATCGATTTCAAAAAATTTTAAAAAATTTTGAATTTGCGAGGTTTTTAAACAAATTTTTGAAATTTTGAAAATGGTATATCTCAAAGGAAAATGAAAAAAATTTAATGAAATTTTCAGGGAATGCTTATTGTTTACAGACAATTTAAGAAAATATTTTATAAAAAAAAATTTTTTTTTAATCAAATTATTTAAAAAATAATTTTTAAATAAACAATTTTTTGAAAAGTGCCATTTTTTTTGCTTTTAATAACAATGATTCGATTCCCACTTATTTCACGAGTATTTTCCAAAAAAAATCGATGGAGGGTCTGAAACTTTAGGAGATATTAAATTTTTTGTCCTGGCGCGCAACCGTTAAAAGCGCATTTTCAGGCTATACTCTACGTACAAACTAATGTTCAAAATCACCTATAAGTCGTAAATTTTAACCGAATTCAATTTTTCTTTTTGGAGAATGTCAGGCAATAAATTTGTAAGAATACTGTGCATTTTTTAAATTTATATTTGTTTAAACAAATTATTATTATTATTATTAATTACTAACTTTTTACATATTGTACCTAGAGAGGTGTATTTTTCCAATTTTGCAATTTACCGGACCTTACATAAATACAGATGCAGATTTAAAACATAATTATTAATATTTAAGCAAGATTTAAACAAATTATTATTGTTTATTTCTAATTATTTACGAAATAGTATACTAGAAAGATGCAGTTTTTTCTAATCATGCAAATTTACCAAACGTTTTCAAATCCCGATTTACATTGAAAATAAAATTATAATTTAAACAAAAATAAGAATAATAATAATTTGCTTAAAAATTGTTTAAATAATAATTGTACTTTTAATTTTAATTTGGCTAGGTCCATGACAAAATGAGACCCCGAGACTTCCACTCGTGTCACAAAAATCATCGTAAAGAAATTGGCTGCCTTTATTCTCGTGTTACTTACGATATTTTTTTTTATTTTATTTTTTATTCGATCCAAAAGTGTCGATTTCAGATAGCAGACGACAGGGAGTAAAAGTCATTCACTTGTTCGACTTGTATGAAAATGGCGGCCGTTTTCTCCTAAGGGCAAGAAAAATGCATGTGAACAGATAATTTTCTTGCCCTTGGGAGAACACGGCCGCCATTTTCATACGGTCGAAAAAATGAATGACTTTCCTCCTTGTCGTCCGCTATCAGAAAGCGACATTTTTGTGCATGTGGGATAAAAAAAATATTTTTGGCCTATTTTAAGAGGTCGACTAAAATCTCACGTGGAATTGCCTAAATTTAATATATATTATACTATTTTTCACAAGCGTCATAAAATTATTTGCACGTTTATTATTTACTACAATGAATAATTGTATGACATAAGAGAAATTATAATTTTTTTACATAATATGCAACTTCAAAATATTTTATAAACTTTTATTTTCATACCCATTTTTGCATTTTGAAATTTATTCGTTTTTAATTGTTAATTATATGCCTTTTGTCATATAATTTGTTATACTTTAAATAACATATAACACATGTTACATTGAAAAGTATAGATAGCAGTTCTAAGTAAGCTCTTATAACTTGATTGTATGATTGCTATCGAATGGTGCTATAACACGCTACAGCACAGATCTATTCTTATTATAAAACTAAAGTTTTAGAACATATATTACACTTCAATTCTATAATACCTACATAATAACTGTTATGTCAGTGCTGGACTTAGAAAACTTGCAGTCCTAAGCCATTATTAAGGTGAAGATTCTCATTCATACCAATGAATATTTGGAATAGAATAAATCAACATTTTAATTAATTTTTAAATCGTATATATCGATGGCTGCTAAATGAAAACACATTATTCGCGAGAACGTTTATAAAACACGTAACTCACGAAAACAAATAGAAAACATGCTTATTTAAAATGACAGTTTTTTGAAGGCTATGTTACAATTTTTAATGTTTATTATTTTTAAAGTGTAAACAAATTGCAAAAATATAAGTTAACCAAATTGTTTTATTAAAGCTAAATTAACTTTAAAGATGGAAATTCTTTAATTGGCATTTTATATTGGCTTAAAATAAATAACAAAATTTAAAAAAATATTTCAGATGAATAACGCTTTTTCTATTTGTTTTCGTCAGTTACGTTGTAACAGTGTCAAAATTGAAGACACTTTTTAAGTCCTCGACCTTGACGTGGACGTGAAGCCCCCTTTTTATATATATTTTCTTTTGGATAAAATGTTATTTTTTAGAAGGGGTAAAATCAATCTATGTAATTTTGATAAACACTTACTGTTAAAATTATTATTATTTTCATAAAAAAATCTATCTCAAAAGGATCCGAAAGTATTTCCGAAAGTAAGAAAAAACTGATTACTGCTGTATTGTTTTTATTTTTTGTTTAAGCCTATTAGATGCGACGAAAGTAGCGCAACGAAACCAATAAGGACTCTCAGAAGGAGCGAGCAGGGTTCAGGAAGCAGTCTTGAGGACGAATATTAAATAATGCAGCCAAAAGTTCTATCACAAGAACTATTATTATTAAACAAAAATTTGTTTTATTGTTTATGTTTATAAAATTAATTTCATTGTGTTATTGCAATGCTCCAGGCTCATTACGTGATAATTTAGTGTCACTAGTCCAAGATTAGCTGTTTTCCTTAAATTAATATTAAGACTAATATTAAGTCGCGGCTGCAACCCATTAGTCGTTACTCGTAGATGTATTAATTTGCATTTATCGACAGGGTGGCTGTTGAGCAAGAGCCGCGTCTAATAGGCAAAAAGAACGAGCAGCCGAGGGGCGCTCGTTCTTCACGTTTTGCACGTCAAAGACGACGGACTTATTTTTAAAGAAAGATTCTTTTGTTTTCGTTTTGTTTTAATTTGAGGCATTGGCCGGAAAGTAAAAGGAAAAATTATTAAGGAGGAATATTTGAATATTTAGTTATGGTGGTAAGTCAGAGCCTTGATTGTTAAAAACTAAAAATTAAAAAGAAATTTATTTGTTTTTATGCTCTCGCATCCATCAGGGAATTTCGAGATTTTGTTTCTTTTATGTAATTTCTAAACTTTTTCTAAATGATAATAAATGTGATTCTGTGTTAATCTAAAAATATATATGTTTGTATTTATTTATTAATGGTCACCACTCGAATTCACGTCCAGCCGGAATATAAATTATATTTTCTGATTTCACTAATCAAGATTTAAATCGCGTAAATTTTATAAATATGGCCTTTAATTATTTGTATATATATATGTTGCAGGCAAAACCCGAAGACCAGGCAATTCGCGAAATGACTAAAAGTATAGGCATTATCCGAATTTGCTGGCGAATTATAGGCATTTTCAATATTCCTAGGCATTTCGAGAATTTCCTAGGCATTTCGCGAATTGCCAAAGTCGAAATTGGCAAATTGGAAATAATGAAAAATTTTTAAAAATGTAAAATGCAATTATGTATTTGGTCTAAAATCGTAACGAATAATCTAGTAAGCGACGAAATATCGTCTTGTAAGTAATATTACATAAAATTTTAATTGCGTGTATTCTGGATCCTTATTTTAAAAACAGATGGAAATCATTTATTGCAGCAAGAAGAACTACTGTGACATTTTGAATTGCAAAGTACGCCTTTCTTCTTGCATAAACATCTTTTTGTTTGACAACGCGTTTGACAATGACATCGGAAAAATCCTTGTCCGTCCGTATTGGATTGCTGTGTAGCGATTGACCTTAAGGAAATCTTCTCAGGCGGAACTTCCTCAGGGACAATAAAATTTTTTGTGCACACATCGAATTCGGACCTGAAAAAAGAGAAATTTAAAGTCTTCAAATTTGTAAAATGAATTTGTAAGGAAAAGTAGCGAAAACGATATACCTGCAATATAGTCTATTTATAATTCCATGTTTTGTTCCAATTGTGTGAAGCTCGTCTTTTTTCTCCATTACTACTCCGATTATAGATACCCACCAAACAATAAAGATATAGATAAAATTGTTCGTCAATGGGACATAAAATTCAACGGCTCCAGCACAATAAGCGCCGAAGATTTTTTAACTAGGATCGAAGAATGTAGAGTTTTTATACCGTTGACGGACATAGAACTTATTAATGCTTTACCTCTTCTTTTCAAAGACGTAGCTCTTATCTGGTATAGAAATTATAGAGACACAGGAACACTTTGGTCGTCTTGGTCAGAATTTAAAAGTTCATTCCGATCTAGATTCGGAGACCAAAATTTCGAATATAGAATCCGTGATCAAATTAGGCTGCGCACTCAAGGCGCGCGTGAGAAGATAAAAGACTATTTAACTTGCTTAATAGGATTATATAATAAACTCAATAGGTCCACACCAATAGAAGAGCAACTCGACTATGCTCATAGAGGACTTAGAACAGAATACAAAAAAGTAATTAAAAGAAACGAAGTTTCCGACCTACAGCGCTTAGCACAAATAGGTCAAGAATGGGAAGCAGAGTGGGCTACTTTTAAAGAGTACAAACCCCCCACTCACACCCGAAGCCTCATTTTTACCAGAATTTGCATACAAAGGGGAAACTAGTAATAAAATAATAAACAGTCTTTAAAAGTAGCTGCTACTACAACCAGCGAAAAACAAAATTCGATAAATTTACCAACAGATAGCGAATGTTCTGCCCTGTCACATAATCCTAATAAGGAA
This sequence comes from Leptopilina heterotoma, assembly GCF_015476425.1. Taxonomy (NCBI): domain Eukaryota; kingdom Metazoa; phylum Arthropoda; class Insecta; order Hymenoptera; family Figitidae; genus Leptopilina; species Leptopilina heterotoma. The sequence continues at coordinate 580,353 of NW_025110919.1, forward strand.
ACAAATACTAAAAAGCAAAACTCATCGAAATCTAACGGTAAAAATTAAAAAGCGCAAGTAAAAGCAGCTCCCCCACCCCCGATACCTCCCCCACCGGTATCAGCTATCAACGCAGATAATTCCCACTTAATTTGTAGGAATTGTTTGTCACATGGCACCCCAGGTCCACACGGCCATTTCGAAATCGAGTGTCCAAAAGACAAATTACACTACTGTTTCCGTTGTGGTAGACCAGGAGTAAAAGCTCCAGATTGCACAACTCCTCAATGTAAATCAAAAAGTAAAAAGGGAAACAAAAAGAGAGCTCAGTGAAGCAGGTCATCACTGAACTCTCTTTTAAACAAACTGACCTACCCGAGTTATCAAACCTACTAGCTGAACTAAATTTGTCGCCGTTGATAGAGTCTGGGGGGAAAAGGCGAATCCTGCTAGCCAAAAAAAGTTCGACCCCACATCGTCACAAGAGATAGATTGTTCAGCAGTAACAATTAGTAATATTACCGAACGTTTCTTTGTTAAAATCAAAATTGGTGATAGTAATCTTAATGCTTTGATTGACACGGGTTCATCTAGGTCAATACTAAGCGAAACAAGTTTTCAATTAACTAAACAATTAAATAAAAATTTCAAAATCTCAAACGTGAAAGCCATTATTTTTCCAAACGGTAACACACAATCCACATTAGGACAAATCGATTTGCCATGTGAGATAGGGACGGTGACAAAAGAAATTCCTTTCGTAGTAGTGAAAAACTTTAATTACGAGTGCATCCTAGGAATAGATGCAATTCGCATATTTAAACTTTTGGTCAATTGCGCAGGTTTCTAGGGTTTGCTTCTTGGTACCGGCGCTTTTTACCAAATCGAGCAACTGCAGCCGAACCTCTTACTCGTTTGCTCAAATCCAAGCAGGTTTTGGAATGGACTGACGAGCAGACAGTGTCATTTGACTCGATTAAGAGAGCTTTAACTTCAGCTCCAGTAGTCGCATGTCCTGACTTCTCGCAGCCCTTCACTCTGCAAACGGATGCGAGCGCATCGGGATTCGGCGCGGTTCTTATTCAAGTGCTGGAGGATAAAGAGGGCATAATTGCCTATGCAAGCCGTACTTTATCGAGCGCAGAACGTAACTATTCAGCCACTGAAAGAGAGTGCTTGGCGGTCGTCTGGGCGATTAAAAAGTTTAGAGAGTATCTTGAGGGTTTCCACTTTACGGTTGTGACTGATCACCACAGCCTGAAGTGGTTGAGATCTCTCAAGGATCCAACTAGTCGCCTAGCCAGATGATCGCTAAGTCTCTCTGAGTATGATTTTGAAATACAATATAGAAAGGGTTCGCTAAATGTTGTCCCAGATTTTCTATCGCGTATGGATCAAGACAAAGAAGTTACAGAACCAGTTTCTTCCATAGAGGAAACTAAAGACAAGTGGTATATAAAGAGAAAAACAGACGTACAACGCCATCCATATGCATTTCCTAATTGGAAAATAGAGAACAATATATTATATTATCATCAGAGCAATGAGATCATTGACTTCACTGTCCCTGATCTCAATGCTTGGAAACTCGTTCCCTATAAAGAACTCCATTCGAAGGTTTTAGGCGAGGAACATGATGAGCCTCAAGCCGGTCACCAAGGAGTCGATCGCACATTTCGCCGTGTCTCACTCAGGTACTATTGGCCCGGTTATTACCGTGACGTAGCAAAATATATTAAGCTTTGTAAAATTTGCCAAACGTGTAAGACTGAGCCAAAGAAACCAGTCGGTGAAATGGGCCATCGCGTTATCGAGCAGCCGTGGTATATGGTAGGCGCTGATATCATGGGCCCATATACTCCTTCGTCTTTCGTCCTGCCATAGTAAAGGCTTTTAAAGATTTTATAATAAATCGCTGGGGAACCCCTTCCTTCCTCTTTACTGATAATGGTACGGAATTCTCAAATAAAGCAGTAAGTAATATATGTGAAGCTTTTAAAATCAAAATGAGCAAAACACCTAAATACCACCCTCAAGCTAACCCTGTCGAGAGGGTTAACAGAGTTGTTAAAGCAATGATTCGTTCATACATAAAAACAACTCAACGTAAGTGGGACGACTATCTCGCAGACTTCCGTTTCGCGTTTAATACGGCCCATCACTCATCCCTCGACACTTCACCAGCATTCCTTAACTTGGGGCGGGATCCCTTACCATCGGGAACATTATTTGAAAATTTAGTTCTAGAATCTCAACAGCCCTCCTTTTCCGGGAATGTTGACACCTGGAGAGAGAGAATGCAAAAAATTGAGGCAGTGCGCGACTTAGTAAAATTGCACATAGATAAAGCTCATTTAAAGCAAGCACATAATTATAATTTACGGCGTCGTCCGCATAAATATAAAATAGGCGATAAAGTTCTCCAAAAGGACCGAACACTATCTTCAGCGCAGAAGGGTATTACCGCTTCGCTGCTACCAGTGTATAGTCCGGAAGTTTATACAATTTCTAAGGTGTTATCAGATATGGTTTATCAGCTGATGGATAGTAAAGGAGATGTTATTCCTCTTACTTGCCATAGCAAAGACCTCAAACCCTATTATTCCTCCGAACATTCGGATTCCTAATTCTTTGAATGAACTTTTTATAGGAGAATATCGACTTCAACCAATACCAACCGGAAGTCCTCCCAGTTAATGGCGTCTTAAAGTTAGTCTACCCGTATGCCATTTTTGGTCCTTGGCCAGAAGTAATTTACGTAGGCAACCCAGATTTTAAAATAATAAATTACTGGGGTCAATATCATCTGCTTAACCGTACTAACCGTGAGGCCATTGTGGATAACCCGATAAGTGAGGAAGAAGTAGAAACGGTTAACGTCCCCGAACCCGAAGAATCGGCAGCCGAAGTAGCGCCTAATGTCCCTCGTCGTAGAATGAGAGGATGTCGTGCAGGTCGTATGGTGCGCGAGCGTAAAGAAGCCGCTAAATGGGATCTGCTCTGTCAGGAAGAAGAGCTTATGAAACGTTGGAGGGTTTCTCGAGACAATATTGAATGGTATAAATTCCATTCTGGGGGAAAATGAATGAATCCTGTTGGTTAAAGTTGATCCATACATTTGCCTCGACTTAAATTTACTAACTATTTCTTTTCTCCAATTCTGTTTACATTTATTCTTTTCTTCCTACTATTACTATAAAATGTAAATGATTTTTTTTAACTACTTATAAGGTTTAAACAAGTACTTAAAATACTTTGTAATTTTCATTATTTCATAATAAACTCTTTTAATTTACTTTACCTGTTGTCATTGTTATTAATTGAAGTTATGATAACAGAATTCAGGAAAGATTTACTCTTGGATCCGAGAGATAGAATTGATTAATAGATTCAGACAAAAATATTATCTCGTCAGGTAACAGTCAAGCGTTCTGGCTTCACCCCACATTTTCGGTCTGGGAAGGGGTGTTGTAACAGTGTCAAAATTGAAGACACTTTTTAAGTCCTCGACCTTGACGTGAACGTGAAGCCCCCTTTTTATATATATTTTCCTTTGGATAAAATGTTATTTTTTAGAAGGTGTAAAATCAATCTATGTAATTTTGATAAACACTTACTGTTAAAATTATTATTATTTTCATAAAAAAATCTATCTCAAAAGGATCCGAGAGTATTTCCGAAAGTAAGAAAGAACAGATTACTGCTGTATTGTTTTTATTTTTTGTTTAAGCCTATTAGATGCGACAAAAGTAGCGCAACGAAACCAATAAGGACTCTCAGAAGGAGCGAGCAGGGTTCAGGAAGCAGTCTTGAGGACGAATATTAAATAATGCAGCCAAAAGTTCTATCACAAGAACTATTATTATTAAACAAAAATTTGTTTTATTGTTTATGTTTATAAAATTAATTTTATTGTGTTATTGCAATGCTCCAGGCTCATTACGTGATAATTTAGTGACACTAGTCCAAGATTAGCTGTTTTCCTTAAATTAATATTAAGACTAATATTAAGTCGCGCCTGCAAGGCTGCAACCCATTAGTCGTTACTCGTAGATGTATTAATCTACATTTATTGACAGGGTGGCTGTTGAGTAAGAGCCGCGTCTAATAGGCGAAAAGAACGAGCAGCCGAGGGGCGCTCGTTTTTCACGTTTTGCACGTCAAAGACGACGGACTTATTTTTAAAGAAAGATTCTTTTGTTTTCGTTTTGTTTTAATTTGAGGCATTGGCCGGAAAGTAAAAGGAAAAATTATTATGGAGGAATATTTGAATATTTAGTTATGGCGGTAAGTCAGAGCCTTGATTGTTAAAAACTAAAAATTAAAAAGAAATTCATTTGTTTTTATGCTCTCGCATCCATGAGGGAATTTCGAGATTTTGTTTCTTTTATGTAATTTCTAATCTTTTTCTAAATGATAATAAATGTGATTGAATGTGATGAATATAAATTATATCTTCTGATTTCACTAATCAAGATTTAAATCGCGTAAATTTTATAAATATGGCCTTTAATTATTTGTATATATGTTACCGGCAAAGTATGTAATCAGGCATTTTATAAAATACCTAGGCAGTATATAAAATGCCCATCCATTTCAGGCAATGTGTATAATAAAATGATTTTCTATACATTGCCTAGTCATTTTATAAAATGCCTACTAGACCTTAGGCAAAGTGTAAAATTAGTTTTATTTCAATTATAATCACATACATATACTTGTTTTATTTATTACAGCATGGCATACTTGAATGACATTTCGACTGGCACTGGACTTTATTTTTGACACATAAACATTTATTACTTTGACATTTCTTTTTACAGGAACATTTGATGAAACCTTGACCTGTTCCCAAAGATTGTTTACTTGCTACTGTTCTAAGTGACACCTCTTTTGCTGTTTCTATATCTGCAATATTCAAAATTTTTGTTCTGCAGGGAGAAAACTGCGACCTGAAATGAAATAAAAATTTTATAACTCATGTGAAATAATTTTTAACAGAATAGTAGAATTTTACTTATTTTATTAATGCAATTCAATTTACCTGCTATACAATTGTTTTAATATGCCATTCTTCGTTGCCAAACGATAAAAGCCGTCACCCGTAACTTCCATGACCAAAGCTAATATATTTCGAGCATCTCCACGACCTTTATCAACGTCGGGAATTGGAACTCGAACAGTTGATCCTTTTTCAACTGGAGGGAATTGTTTATTTGACAAATTTTTCATTTTTTCTGCCTGCTGGCTGAGGTTTTCTACGCATTTTTCACGTTGAATCACCGCATTTTTTGTCCTATCACACAATACGCATAAAACACTTGCTCCATATCCTTCAACACCATCATTGCTTACACCACAAATTACATGAACATAGCAGTTGCATTCCAAACATCTGTGTGCTCCACCAGTGTCTTTTGAGCATACTACACATTTCATTTCAGGCAAAATGTATTTATCGCTGGTATTTTCGTTGCAGGAATTGATTTTTTCAATTTGATCCGTATTGTGATTAACTCCAGTAGATACCGATTCGTTACAGGAATTGACGTTTGTAATCTGATCTGTATTGTTAATAATTCCAGTAGATACCGATTCCAAAATACCTTTCAATTCTTCTTCACTCGATATATTTTTTAGTGCGTCTTGAGGCAAATCAGAAGTATTCAGACCAACTTTGATCTTCGTTCCAAATAAGGCCTCATAAGGTGAACGTTTAATGCCGGAATGATGCGCTCTGTTTTTCATTAACTGCACGAATTTGAGGCCTTGGCTCCAATGCATATTTGCATGGTCTTGCATCCATGTAGTCAACATATTTTCGATGTCCTGGTTAGCCCTTTCTACACTTCCCTGACTCTGGCTATGACGAGGTTTCCCATGCACAATCTTTAATTCCGGCCAAAATTTATTGAGCCCGGAAACAATTGAATTCGCGAATTCTCTGCCATTATCGGACTGTAGAACTGAAGGCGCACCAAGTAGCGTGAAAATGTCAATTAGGTTTAAAGCTACTTCATCAGCTTGCTTCCTTTCCAAAGCTCTTAAAACAACAAATTTTGTTAGATGGTCCTGGTAAACTAAAATAAATTTATATTGACCATCAGGATGGGATTGAAAATCTATCAAGTCTACCTGGCAACGCGAATTAAATTCATTAAAGAGTAAGGGTTTAACGACTATTCCTTTTTTCGACGATTTCTGTTTTTGTAAACAAGGCTCGCAAACACTGAGAAATATTTCGACTTCACGACGAGAAACATTTTTGTATTTGTTTGTTAATTCTTTTAACATTCGGTCACGTCCACCATGGCCTATCGATACATGAGTTGTTTGGAGCACATCAAAGAGTTCACTTTCACACACATAGTACAGGACAGTACTATTTTCATTTTTTAACGGAAAAATTAATTTTGCACTTTGTTGTACAACGAGTACATCATATTTTTTTAAAAGCCAATAGTCTTGAGATTTCTTTTTCCCGACAGCTTTAACATTATTAACTTCACATATCAACTGCTTATACCGATCGTCTGATAAAAATGTACTATTTTTTGCCATTGCATTTTTAATTTTGGAAAATTCAGAATAAAATCTATTCTTTGTCACTGAAACATTTACTATTTCCGCACTCATTTTAGGCTACAATTTACGTTTATGCGACTGATTACCTCAAAACTTGAGAATTAGCTGACAAAATTTATATTTTCTATTAATTAAGTATTATTCTTAAAAGTGATAAATATTGAACTTCATTGTATAAAATTAATCATTGCTATGTAAACATTGCAAAAATACTTATTGTTATATACTTATTGTTATTTTCTATTTGTAATAGAAATATCATGGAAAGTGTTTATAGAAAAATGTAGACGTTTCAAACTGCTAAGGCTATTATATACTTTACCTAATGCTCGATGGGCATTTTATACAATACCTAGGAATTTTATAAAATGCCTAGGCAATGTATGAAAAAATGATTTAATTATATACATTGCCTAAAATGGACAGGCATTTTATATACTGCCTAGGTATTTTATAAAATGCCTGGATTTCATACTTTGCCGGTAACATATATATATATATATATATATATATATATATATATATATATATATATATATATATATATATATATATATATATATATATTGTCAGGCGCTCATAAATCGCGAGCAGCCTTTATAATTTGTCAATTTGTTTGAGGTTAACCCGAGACTTCGATTTCCAAAAAGGAGTTATTTTCATTTCTAATTAAATATAAGAATTGACAAGCTATAAAGGGCGCCCAAAAAAAATGTGGTGACTATCGGGTAAACGAATAATTAAGCACAGAATAGCATTTCACAGAAAAAGAAAAAATATGATCATTGCATTTTATTACTCTATCAATGTTTTCTTAACTTTTATGTTCTCTCTTTTTCTCCTAACCTTACTTTCCATCAGTGTGAAACTTTAAACTAAATGCAGCATAATCATGCGCATTTTCGCTTTTAATTGACAAGCCCTGTTTAAAAATCTAAAACGCCCTATAAGTCATTACTTAACATAAAATATAGCATTCTTATAATACATATTTAATATACAAATGACTCGCGCATTGCCTCAATTAATGCAAAATTTTCTTTTCTACAAAACATGTGCTTAGAGACGCCGCGTATGTGTTAGACAGAGATCGGTCCTCTTCGTCAAACCAATACACCTTTGTCGCGTTCCCCTCGTATAAAGCAACAAGTATTCCGCGCACGTGCGCGAAAGGAGAAAGTTTCATTTCTTTTCCCTACACTACATAGAAAGAAATTCTCGATCTCTCTCGCACTACAGTATATGCTTGACGAGAAAGGCAAGAAACAGCTGCAGCCTTATTGCCATATACTGTATTAGTCCCACTATTAGAAGTATATATAGATATACTCCTCATAGAGACAATTTAAATATACCAATATAATCAATAAAATATTTTAAATAAATACTATTGATTATAAAAACGATGACAGTTGAAATTTAATTTTCTTTCAATTGCCGAGTTAACAATAAAAATAAAGAAAAATACACTTCTTTTTCTTTAATAATTCTCTTATTAAATATTAAAACAGAATACTTTTCTATAAATAATAGCATTTTTTTAAATTAATTAACGCTACGTTACATTTATATAAAGAAAAGAAATTACAACAATTAGAGTAAGATGAGAAAAATTAAATAAAGTTCTTAATCACTTTTTCTAATTGACTTAATTGATTGATTTAAATAAATGATTGGATAAATTAATTTAAGTAATTGATTTGGATTTTGAATAAATCTTTCAAGTTATTGATAATAAAATTTAAATTAATACTTATTTTATCTGTAAAATTAATGCAATTTAAATACATCAAATTTTAAAACTCAATAAATTAAAAAATGATTGATTCAATGATTAATTGAAATAATTAATTTGAATAGTGAATCTGAATAATTAATTTGGATTTAAATAAATCTTTTAAATCTTAAATAATAAAATTTAATATCAGATTTATTTTATTTGTGAAATGAGAATTTTTTTAGAACTTTAAAATAAAATTCTTCTTTCTCTCTTTCGCATTTTACTGTGATGGTGACACTTCTTATCTTCTCAAACATTGCTTCTAAACAATAAAAATTTTTCTTTACAATAAATTGAAACATAATTCATAAAATTAGATATTTTAATTTTTCTTTCTGTTTAATAAAATAGAAGCAATCCCTACTACAGAAGAAAAAATTAATTGGCTATTCTCACTTAATGAAACTAATTTGCGTAGACTCGCTATCGAGTTCTACGTTAATCCAACTGGTACGACTCCAATTGTGAGAGAATGACTCCTACGGTTCTTACAAAGACGAGACGGCTTTGACACAATCCCGTGGAATAATCAAGAAGATAGCTACTATCCGGAAATCCCTGACGTTTTAGATGACCAATCATCTGATTTTGAGCTTCCTCTAAATACAAAAGCACAAAATACTACAACACATCAAAAAAGCAACACACACGTTGTAGTAACAACAACAATTACTACAACAACCACTGCTACAGCGGGTACATCTGGAAATGTCACGTCCACGTTGACGTATTCTTTTCTTCCGATGGTGTCTTCAACCTTCATAAATCCTTCTCGATTTCCTCCACCTATCTGCCAAGCGCTAACAAGCAGCTGTAACGTACATTACTCCTTACAAGCGAATAGCCAAATACCAATAAACACGACGTTTTCTCATGATCACACATTTCCGCATCATAATTATTTTTTAAATTCTTCAACCGATGCTCAAAATCCATACGAAAACATCGCGTTTAACAAACAACCACAATCAACAACATTTTTTCCATGTAGCGCAAATGTGCAGCCACCAACACCACGAAATATAAATATGCTCGATTCAACAAATGTTCCCAACTACTCGGAAAATGTACAGAATAGATACCCACCAAACAATAAAGATATAGATAAAATTGTTCGTCAATGGGACATAAAATTCAACGGCTCCAGCACAATAAGCGCCGAAGATTTTTTAACTAGGATCGAAGAATGTAGAGTTTTTATACCGTTGACGGACATAGAACTTATTAATGCTTTACCTCTTCTTTTCAAAGACGTAGCTCTTATCTGGTATAGAAATTATAGAGACACAGGAACACTTTGGTCGTCTTGGTCAGAATTTAAAAGTTCATTCCGATCTAGATTCGGAGACCAAAATTTCGAATATAGAATCCGTGATCAAATTAGGCTGCGCACTCAAGGCGCGCGTGAGAAGATAAAAGACTATTTAACTTGCTTAATAGGATTATATAATAAACTCAATAGGTCCACACCAATAGAAGAGCAACTCGACTATGCTCATAGAGGACTTAGAACAGAATACAAAAAAGTAATTAAAAGAAACGAAGTTTCCGACCTACAGCGCTTAGCACAAATAGGTCAAGAATGGGAAGCAGAGTGGGCTACTTTTAAAGAGTACAAACCCCCCACTCACACCCGAAGCCTCATTTTTACCAGAATTTGCATACAAAGGGGAAACTAGTAATAAAAATAATAAACAGTCTTTAAAAGTAGCTGCTACTACAACCAGCGAAAAACAAAATTCGATAAATTTACCAACAGATAGCGAATGTTCTGCCCTGTCACATAATCCTAATAAGGAAACAAATACTAAAAAGCAAAACTCATCGAAATCTAACGGTAAAAATTAAAAAGCGCAAGTAAAAGCAGCTCCCCCACCCCCGATACCTCCCCCACCGGTATCAGCTATCAACGCAGATAATTCCCACTTAATTTGTAGGAATTGTTTGTCACATGGCACCCCAGGTCCACACGGCCATTTCGAAATCGAGTGTCCAAAAGACAAATTACACTACTGTTTCCGTTGTGGTAGACCAGGAGTAAAAGCTCCAGATTGCACAACTCCTCAATGTAAATCAAAAAGTAAAAAGGGAAACAAAAAGAGAGCTCAGTGAAGCAGGTCATCACTGAACTCTCTTTTAAACAAACTGACCTACCCGAGTTATCAAACCTACTAGCTGAACTAAATTTGTCGCCGTTGATAGAGTCTGGGGGGAAAAGGCGAATCCTGCTAGCCAAAAAAAGTTCGACCCCACATCGTCACAAGAGATAGATTGTTCAGCAGTAACAATTAGTAATATTACCGAACGTTTCTTTGTTAAAATCAAAATTGGTGATAGTAATCTTAATGCTTTGATTGACACGGGTTCATCTAGGTCAATACTAAGCGAAACAAGTTTTCAATTAACTAAACAATTAAATAAAAATTTCAAAATCTCAAACGTGAAAGCCATTATTTTTCCAAACGGTAACACACAATCCACATTAGGACAAATCGATTTGCCATGTGAGATAGGGACGGTGACAAAAGAAATTCCTTTCGTAGTAGTGAAAAACTTTAATTACGAGTGCATCCTAGGAATAGATGCAATTCGCATATTTAAACTTTTGGTCAATTGCGCAGGTTTCTAGGGTTTGCTTCTTGGTACCGGCGCTTTTTACCAAATCGAGCAACTGCAGCCGAACCTCTTACTCGTTTGCTCAAATCCAAGCAGGTTTTGGAATGGACTGACGAGCAGACAGTGTCATTTGACTCGATTAAGAGAGCTTTAACTTCAGCTCCAGTAGTCGCATGTCCTGACTTCTCGCAGCCCTTCACTCTGCAAACGGATGCGAGCGCATCGGGATTCGGCGCGGTTCTTATTCAAGTGCTGGAGGATAAAGAGGGCATAATTGCCTATGCAAGCCGTACTTTATCGAGCGCAGAACGTAACTATTCAGCCACTGAAAGAGAGTGCTTGGCGGTCGTCTGGGCGATTAAAAAGTTTAGAGAGTATCTTGAGGGTTTCCACTTTACGGTTGTGACTGATCACCACAGCCTGAAGTGGTTGAGATCTCTCAAGGATCCAACTAGTCGCCTAGCCAGATGATCGCTAAGTCTCTCTGAGTATGATTTTGAAATACAATATAGAAAGGGTTCGCTAAATGTTGTCCCAGATTTTCTATCGCGTATGGATCAAGACAAAGAAGTTACAGAACCAGTTTCTTCCATAGAGGAAACTAAAGACAAGTGGTATATAAAGAGAAAAACAGACGTACAACGCCATCCATATGCATTTCCTAATTGGAAAATAGAGAACAATATATTATATTATCATCAGAGCAATGAGATCATTGACTTCACTGTCCCTGATCTCAATGCTTGGAAACTCGTTCCCTATAAAGAACTCCATTCGAAGGTTTTAGGCGAGGAACATGATGAGCCTCAAGCCGGTCACCAAGGAGTCGATCGCACATTTCGCCGTGTCTCACTCAGGTACTATTGGCCCGGTTATTACCGTGACGTAGCAAAATATATTAAGCTTTGTAAAATTTGCCAAACGTGTAAGACTGAGCCAAAGAAACCAGTCGGTGAAATGGGCCATCGCGTTATCGAGCAGCCGTGGTATATGGTAGGCGCTGATATCATGGGCCCATATACTCCTTCGTCTTCCTAACATCAGTATATCCTGATTTTTCAGGATTTCTTTACAAGATGGATAGAGATGATACCTCTCCGTAAAGCTACTGGTCCTGCCATAGTAAAGGCTTTTAAAGATTTTATAATAAATCGCTGGGGAACCCCTTCCTTCCTCTTTACTGATAATGGTACGGAATTCTCAAATAAAGCAGTAAGTAATATATGTGAAGCTTTTAAAATCAAAATGAGCAAAACACCTAAATACCACCCTCAAGCTAACCCTGTCGAGAGGGTTAACAGAGTTGTTAAAGCAATGATTCGTTCATACATAAAAACAACTCAACGTAAGTGGGACGACTATCTCGCAGACTTCCGTTTCGCGTTTAATACGGCCCATCACTCATCCCTCGACACTTCACCAGCATTCCTTAACTTGGGGCGGGATCCCTTACCATCGGGAACATTATTTGAAAATTTAGTTCTAGAATCTCAACAGCCCTCCTTTTCCGGGAATGTTGACACCTGGAGAGAGAGAATGCAAAAAATTGAGGCAGTGCGCGACTTAGTAAAATTGCACATAGATAAAGCTCATTTAAAGCAAGCACATAATTATAATTTACGGCGTCGTCCGCATAAATATAAAATAGGCGATAAAGTTCTCCAAAAGGACCGAACACTATCTTCAGCGCAGAAGGGTATTACCGCTTCGCTGCTACCAGTGTATAGTCCGGAAGTTTATACAATTTCTAAGGTGTTATCAGATATGGTTTATCAGCTGATGGATAGTAAAGGAGATGTTATTCCTCTTACTTGCCATAGCAAAGACCTCAAACCCTATTATTCCTCCGAACATTCGGATTCCTAATTCTTTGAATGAACTTTTTATAGGAGAATATCGACTTCAACCAATACCAACCGGAAGTCCTCCCAGTTAATGGCGTCTTAAAGTTAGTCTACCCGTATGCCATTTTTGGTCCTTGGCCAGAAGTAATTTACGTAGGCAACCCAGATTTTAAAATAATAAATTACTGGGGTCAATATCATCTGCTTAACCGTACTAACCGTGAGGCCATTGTGGATAACCCGATAAGTGAGGAAGAAGTAGAAACGGTTAACGTCCCCGAACCCGAAGAATCGGCAGCCGAAGTAGCGCCTAATGTCCCTCGTCGTAGAATGAGAGGATGTCGTGCAGGTCGTAAGGTGCGCGAGCGTAAAGAAGCCGCTAAATGGGATCTGCTCTGTCAGGAAGAAGAGCTTATGAAACGTTGGAGGGTTTCTCGAGACAATATTGAATGGTATAAATTCCATTCTGGGGGAAAATGAATGAATCCTGTTGGTTAAAGTTGATCCATACATTTGCCTCGACTTAAATTTACTAACTATTTCTTTTCTCCAATTCTGTTTACATTTATTCTTTTCTTCCTACTATTACTATAAAATGTAAATGATTTTTTTTAACTACTTATAAGGTTTAAACAAGTACTTAAAATACTTTGTAATTTTCATTATTTCATAATAAACTCTTTTAATTTACTTTACCTGTTGTCATTGTTATTAATTGAAGTTATGATAACAGAATTCAGGAAAGATTTACTCTTGGATCCGAGAGATAGAATTGATTAATAGATTCAGACAAAAATATTATCTCGTCAGGTAACAGTCAAGCGTTCTGGCTTCACCCCACATTTTCGGTCTGGGAAGGGGTGTTGTAACAGTGTCAAAATTGAAGACACTTTTTAAGTCCTCGACCTTGACGTGAACGTGAAGCCCCCTTTTTATATATATTTTCCTTTGGATAAAATGTTATTTTTTAGAAGGTGTAAAATCAATCTATGTAATTTTGATAAACACTTACTGTTAAAATTATTATTATTTTCATAAAAAAATCTATCTCAAAAGGATCCGAGAGTATTTCCGAAAGTAAGAAAGAACAGATTACTGCTGTATTGTTTTTATTTTTTGTTTAAGCCTATTAGATGCGACAAAAGTAGCGCAACGAAACCAATAAGGACTCTCAGAAGGAGCGAGCAGGGTTCAGGAAGCAGTCTTGAGGACGAATATTAAATAATGCAGCCAAAAGTTCTATCACAAGAACTATTATTATTAAACAAAAATTTGTTTTATTGTTTATGTTTATAAAATTAATTTTATTGTGTTATTGCAATGCTCCAGGCTCATTACGTGATAATTTAGTGACACTAGTCCAAGATTAGCTGTTTTCCTTAAATTAATATTAAGACTAATATTAAGTCGCGCCTGCAAGGCTGCAACCCATTAGTCGTTACTCGTAGATGTATTAATCTACATTTATTGACAGGGTGGCTGTTGAGTAAGAGCCGCGTCTAATAGGCGAAAAGAACGAGCAGCCGAGGGGCGCTCGTTTTTCACGTTTTGCACGTCAAAGACGACGGACTTATTTTTAAAGAAAGATTCTTTTGTTTTCGTTTTGTTTTAATTTGAGGCATTGGCCGGAAAGTAAAAGGAAAAATTATTATGGAGGAATATTTGAATATTTAGTTATGGCGGTAAGTCAGAGCCTTGATTGTTAAAAACTAAAAATTAAAAAGAAATTCATTTGTTTTTATGCTCTCGCATCCATGAGGGAATTTCGAGATTTTGTTTCTTTTATGTAATTTCTAATCTTTTTCTAAATGATAATTAATGTGATTGAATGTGATGAATATAAATTATATCTTCTGATTTCACTAATCAAGATTTAAATCGCGTAAATTTTATAAATATGGCCTTTAATTATTTATATATATATATATATATATATATATATATATATATATATATATATATGTATGTACAAGCGATAGTTTGGGGACCTCAATTTTCTCAATATAATTCGATAGGGCCTGGCCTCTAGTCGTCGAATATGGTTCACATTTTATTTATAAGGTAGAATTATAAATTATTAGACGGTTTTTCTAAGGCAATTAATTGTTTGAAGACCTCACGATAGAAGAGATATATTGAAGACTGTCCTTAAAATCAATAGACTACATGTAAAAACTAGTAAATACAGAATGTCCTTAAACTATGCACTTGGCTCAGACGTAATTTATATACTCAGTATATAGTTTAAGAACAATAATTTATACACAACGTATTCTTTGAAGACACATAAAGAAAACACTCTTACCTTAATAAAACAAAAATCTGATAACATTTAATCAATAAGGTTAAATGCTTTTAAGGCCAAAAGAATAATTTTACAGCAAATCGTATCTAAAGTGTACGGCAAAGTATAACAAAAAAACAATTTCTGATCTTATACATCAAAAAACAAATATTTTACACAACTCACAACATGACTAAATAAATAAGTTATTCCTTTAGAATTTTCATAAAAAATTTGTATTCGTCTATTTAGACTTAAAAGAAACATATAAAACATAATAAAAAAGAAAAAATAGTAATTATTGTTTTAGCTAATACAATAACTAAATAAAGCATTTTCATGTAGCAACATAATAGATAGTTTACAGCCAAAAAAATGTATTAGGATGAAACTTTAAAATTTATACAGCAATAGATTAAACACTTTAAGGTTAGTTTTTGGAACCTACTGTATAGTTTGGAGACAAGTAACCTTATGTTAAATATCTTCGGTTTTTTTTCTTTGCAAGAATTAAAAAGCTTCTAAAAGCAGATTACTGTTTTTTAACTTCTTTGTATATTTAATTTACTAGAAATAAATAGCATTATATTAATAAAAAATATATAAACCAATTGGAAAATGATATATTTACTTCGGAAATTAGTGTGTATATAGTCAAAAATTGATTTCAATGAGGACAAAGTTATGTATTTGAAGACATTAAAGTCATTTGTGCTATTAAATAGTGATTTTTTATAGGTTTACTGATGATAAATTTATAACAATAGTAATATAATAAAATTGAAAAATTCCATTGTATTAAATAATCATTTATTAATAACACTTTCAAATAATTAACAGGTTTGTAGTTAGAAAAAAATAATTACTACGTTTCGGGATTTAAAATGCAAATAATTGCGCATTGTAGGTCATGATATTCACTGTAGAATTTTTTTATTGAGCTTTAATGTTAAAATCCCTCACTGGATAACATAACCTTAAAGGTCAATTTTAGAAACCAATTGTATAGATTGGGGACTTAGGTTCCAATGTCAAAAATTTTCTGTCTAAATCTTCCGTAGTAAATTAAAATATTTCTAAAAGCAGGCTACTAAATTCGTAAATCTGTTCTACAAACGATTTTTTCAACAGAAATAGGATTTAAATAATGTCTGTCATTTCACTAGTAAAAAACAATTTAAACATATTGTGGTAGATCTTCCTGCTCACAGAAAAGGATTTTATTTTCTGGAGAAAATATTGCGTATTAAAAATATAGATGGTAGAGTTTAACGTTACATCTTCTATTATTATTACTCACTTAAGAAGTTTATTGAGGTTTTTATTACAGTAGTATTTAGCAAAAATTTAAAAATATATTCTATAATTAAACATAAATAAATAAGAATATTAAAACAATTTTTAGTTTTCTAACAAGGACAGGAAAATGTACTACGTTTAAAAAATCAAATTTTATACAGCAATAGATTAAACATTTTAAGGACAGTTTTTGGAACGTACTGCATAGTTTGGGGACAAGTGACCTTATGTTAAATATTTTCGGTTCCTTTTCTTTGCAAGAATTGAAAAGCTTCTAAAGCAGATTACTGCTTTTTAACTTCTTTGTATAATTAATTTACTAGACATAAATAGCATTAGATTATTAAAAAATTAGTAACCAGTTGGGAAATGATATATTTATTTAGAACATTAGTGTGCATATAGCCGAAAATTGTACTCAATGAAAGGTATAGTTTAAAGAACTTCAAGTCATTAGTTTTAATATAATGTTATTATTTTCATTATTGTAGTTGATATGATTGCGTATAGGCAAGGATTGTATTTGATGGAGACAATATTGCGTATAAAAAATATAGATTGTAGAGTTTCACGTTACATTTTCAATTACTGTTACTTACTTTAGAAGTTTAATGAGGTTTTTATTACAGTAATATTTAGCAAAAATTTAAAAATATAATATATAATTAAACATAAATAAATAACAATATTAAATTAATTTTTAATTTTGAAAAAAAAAAAAATACAGGAAAATACAGGAAAATGTACCACGTTTGAAAAAAAAATTTTATACAGCAGTAGATTAAACACTTTAAGGACAGTTTTTGGAACGCACTGCATATTTTGGGGACAAGTGACCTTATGTTAAATAATTTCGGTTCATTTTCTTTGCAAGAATTGATAAGCTTATAAATACAGATTACTGTTTTTTAAATTCTTTGTATATTTAATTTACTAGACATAAATAGCATTAGATTATTAAAAAATATGTAACCAGTTGGGAAATGAAATATTTATTTAGAATATTAGTGTGTATATAGCCGAAGATTGTACTCAATGAGGACATACTTAGGTATGAATGTTATAGTTTAAAGACTTTAAAGTCATTAGTTATATTATAAAATTAGTGTTTTTATTATTGTAGTTGATATGATTGCGTATAGGCATGGATTGTATTTGACGGAGACAATATTGCTTATAAAAATATAGATTGTAGAGTTTCACGTTACATTTTCAATTAGTATTACTTACTTTAGAAGTTTAATGAGGTTTTTATTACAGTAATATTTAGCAAAAATTTAAAAATATATTCTATAATTAAACATAAATATATAACAATATTAAAATAATTTTTAGTTTTCTAACAAGGACAGGAAAATGTACTACGTTTGAAAAATCAAATTTTATACAGCAATAGATTAAACACTTTAAGGACAGTTTTTGGAACGCACTGCATATTTTGGGGACAAGTGACCTTATGTTAAATAATTTCGGTTCATTTTCTTTGCAAGAATTGATAAGCTTATAAATACAGATTACTGTTTTTTAAATTCTTTGTATATTTAATTTACTAGACATAAATAGCATTAGATTATTAAAAAATATGTAACCAGTTGGGAAATGAAATATTTATTTAGAATATTAGTGTGTATATAGCCGAAGATTGTACTCAATGAGGACATACTTAGGTATGAATGTTATAGTTTAAAGACTTTAAAGTCATTAGTTATATTATAAAATTAGTGTTTTTATTATTGTAGTTGATATGATTGCGTATAGGCATGGATTGTATTTGACGGAGACAATATTGCTTATAAAAATATAGATTGTAGAGTTTCACGTTACATTTTCAATTAGTATTACTTACTTTAGAAGTTTAATTAGGTTTTTATTACAGTAATATTTAGCAAAAATTTAAAAATATATTCTATAATTAAACATAAATATATAACAATATTAAAATAATTTTTAGTTTTCTAACAAGGACAGGAAAATGTACCACGTTTGAAAAAAAAATTTTATACAGCAGTAGATTAAACACTTTAAGGACAGTTTTTGGAACGCACTGCATATTTTGGGGACAAGTGACCTTATGTTAAATAATTTCGGTTCATTTTCTTTGCAAGAATTGATAAGCTTATAAATACAGATTACTGTTTTTTAAATTCTTTGTATATTTAATTTACTAGACATAAATAGCATTAGATTATTAAAAAATATGTAACCAGTTGGGAAATGAAATATTTATTTAGAATATTAGTGTGTATATAGCCGAAGATTGTACTCAATGAGGACATACTTAGGTATGAATGTTATAGTTTAAAGACTTTAAAGTCATTAGTTATATTATAAAATTAGTGTTTTTATTATTGTAGTTGATATGATTGCGTATAGGCATGGATTGTATTTGACGGAGACAATATTGCTTATAAAAATATAGATTGTAGAGTTTCACGTTACATTTTCAATTAGTATTACTTACTTTAGAAGTTTAATGAGGTTTTTATTACAGTAATATTTAGCAAAAATTTGAAAATATATTCTATAATTAAACATAAATATATAACAATATTAAAATAATTTTTAGTTTTCTAACAAGGACAGGAAAATGTACTACGTTTGAAAAATCAAATTTTATACAGCAATAGATTAAACACTTTAAGGACAGTTTTTGGAACGTACTGCATAGTTTGGGGACAAGTGACCTTATGTTAAATATTTTCGGTTCCTTTTCTTTGCAAGAATTGAAAAGCTTCTAAAAGCAGATTACTGCTTTTTAACTTCTTTGTATAATTAATTTACTAGACATAAATAGCATTAGATTATTAAAAAATTAGTAACCAGTTGGGAAATGATATATTTATTTAGAACATTAGTGTGCATATAGCCGAAAATTGTACTCAATGAAAGGTATAGTTTAAAGAACTTCAAGTCATTAGTTTTAATATAATGTTATTATTTTCATTATTGTAGTTGATATGATTGCGTATAGGCAAGGATTGTATTTGATGGAGACAATATTGCGTATAAAAAATATAGATTGTAGAGTTTCACGTTACATTTTCAATTACTGTTACTTACTTTAGAAGTTTAATGAGGTTTTTATTACAGTAATATTTAGCAAAAATTTAAAAATATAATATATAATTAAACATAAATAAATAACAATATTAAATTAATTTTTAATTTTGAAAAAAAAAAAAATACAGGAAAATACAGGAAAATGTACCACGTTTGAAAAAAAAATTTTATACAGCAGTAGATTAAACACTTTAAGGACAGTTTTTGGAACGCACTGCATATTTTGGGGACAAGTGACCTTATGTTAAATAATTTCGGTTCATTTTCTTTGCAAGAATTGATAAGCTTATAAATACAGATTACTGTTTTTAAATTCTTTGTATATTTAATTTACTAGACATAAATAGCATTAGATTATTAAAAAATATGTAACCAGTTGGGAAATGAAATATTTATTTAGAATATTAGTGTGTATATAGCCGAAGATTGTACTCAATGAGGACATACTTAGGTATGAATGTTATAGTTTAAAGACTTTAAAGTCATTAGTTATATTATAAAATTAGTGTTTTATTATTGTAGTTGATATGATTGCGTATAGGCATGGATTGTATTTGACGGAGACAATATTGCTTATAAAAATATAGATTGTAGAGTTTCACGTTACATTTTCAATTAGTATTACTTACTTTAGAAGTTAATGAGGTTTTATTACAGTAATATTTAGCAAAAATTTAAAAATATATTCTATAATTAAACATAAATATATAACAATATTAAAATAATTTTTAGTTTTCTAACAAGGACAGGAAAATGTACTACGTTTGAAAAATCAAATTTTATACAGCATAGATTAAACACTTAAGGACAGTTTTTGGAACGCACTGCATATTTTGGGGACAAGTGACCTTATGTTAAATAATTTCGGTTCATTTTCTTTGCAAGAATTGATAAGCTTATAATACAGATTACTGTTTTTAAATTCTTTGTATATTTAATTTACTAGACATAAATAGCATTAGATTATTAAAAAATATGTAACCAGTTGGGAAATGAAATATTTATTTAGAATATTAGTGTGTATATAGCCGAAGAGTGTACTCAATGAGGACATACTTAGGTATGAATGTTATAGTTTAAAGACTTTAAAGTCATTAGTTATATTATAAAATTAGTGTTTTTATTATTGTAGTTGATATGATTGCGTATAGGCATGGATTGTATTTGACGGAGACAATATTGCTTATAAAAATATAGATTGTAGAGTTTCACGTGTTATCTCACTTTCAATTACTTTATTACTGTAATTTTAAAGAATTTTTATAGTCTTGCTCTCTTCTTACAGTTCATATTTAGGCATATCCATAATCGTTTTCACAAACCTACTTGAGTCTCATGTACATATAAACACATTCAACCTAGATACCAATTTCTAAAATCATTTTTTAACGTCGCCTTATTTACACAAGCCAATGGAAAATAGACCACGTTTTGAAAAAAAAATTTTATACCGGGGGCACAGATGTACGTGATTTAAACACTTTAAGGACAGTTTTTGAACGCACTGCAGATTTTGTATGTGGACAAGTCGACATTGATATTTTAATACGATTTAGGGGTATTGGCGTTTGTACAAGGAATTGAGAGCTTATACAATACAAGATTACTCTTTTTATTTGGGTGCTCAGAGAGTGGGGCTGTTTGTGATACTTTGTTGCAAGTTCTACTAGAGCATAACGGTTCCTTAGATGCGGTTTTCACACCGTTCTCTCGATAATATTAGTGTGCCTTACTTATGTTTGAAGCCGCCCATGCATTTGTTGTATCCTCAATGTAGAGCTACTTAGGTATGAATGGTTCTATTTAAAAGACT